>NC_062968.1:38746297-38869098 GCF_023119035.1 Salvia hispanica | reverse complement strand
ATTCTCATTCTCTACACTCTCTCTCTACACTCGGAAACTCTCTGACTTCTCTCTTCGATCTCCGATTGCTTCTCCGGTTGATTCCTTGAGGATCTTCACCATTCTTGTGTGAATATTCAAGTGTTGTGGTGTAGGGAGGCAACTGCTTCGGTTGCTTGTTGTGTGATAACTAGGGTTTCTGTTCTGAGGCGATTCTAGTGATCTAATCCTATGGAAAGTGAGTTGGTGTGGCGAAGGTATCGACGGTGTGAGGGTAGACTCGGGGCCTGGATTCATCGCCGCTCCCATCGATTTGGTTTCGCAGTAGAATAGATCTGGGCTATATGGCGGGCTCGGTTGCCATATCTTGTGATCTATTCTGCCTTGGTTCCTCTCTTTGTGCGACATTTCATTTGTATTTGATCCGAAAGGATCTCGTGTTGTAATTCTAACAAGTTTCTTGAGTGTGTAGGTACTCCAAGAAGTCAAGGTTGCTCAAGAACCCTAGATAGGACTTGTTACTGCAATTGTAATAGTTGTGAGGGCTTCTTCTTTGTAATTTGTATACATATCAGTCGCGTGGTTGGAGTTTGACTGAGCTCCCTTAATGAAAAACAAAGAGGTCTTGGTAATTAGTGAATCCGACCCTAATCTGATCCCTACAGTGGTATCAGAGCCACGGGGGGATTAGGGCGGCACGCCAAGTCGCATAAGGAGGTGGGCAAGTGGAATCCTCCTTCGAGTGAGGGTTCGCTCTGGTAAATTGGCTTTATCTCCTGGTTTTATTTTTCTGTTTAACGCCACCTATAGGCTTGGGATCTTGTTTTGGTAGATAGTCTTGGCAAAGACTTATGCTGTGCTTTGTTCTTTATGTGTTGCTTCATTTGGTTCTTGTGCTCGTGATCGTGTGATCTCATTTTACTTGACCACAAGCACCTATACTGCCCAAGTGACCCCATGCGCCCTCCAGTAGTGAGTGATTGCGAGCTGGGATAGCCTTGGCCAGTGTTGCTCGTGACAGTCAAGGATTTGAGGTCCTTTCTGTTGTTGTGAAAGCCCTGTACCTGTTTTTTGTGTTTGCTGGTGTATGTCTGTGTGCTCTCAGGTGTGTAAGTTTGTGTGTTTCAATCTTGCCTCCTGTGTTCTTGCAAAAATTGTTGTAAAAATGTCTCAGTCTGTGGGTTTGGTTCCATATAATGGTAAAAATAATTTTGCTATTTGGAAACAGAAAATGAAGTGTGTTTTGATTCAACAAAAAGTTTTCAAGGTTGTTGATGGCTCCTTACCTGAGGATACTGCTCAGGATAAGAAAAGATGAGATGAATGAGTTGGCTAGGGCCACTATTGTGCTAAACTTGTCTAATTCTATGATTAGGAAAGTTGATCATGTTGAATCTGCTTCTGAAATGTGGAAATTACTTGATACTTTGTTCACTGAAACCTCTATGTCCTCAAGGATGTATTTGCTTGAAAAATTGTTTAAGTTTAAGCTTGATCTTGCTAAGGACATAGATGATAATGAGGTTTCAGAAGCTTGTTCAAGATATTAAAAGATCTGGTGACACCACAATAGATGCTTATACCAGTATTGCCCTAATGAATGTCATTCCTGACTCTTATAGTGATGTAAAAGCTGCCATTAAGTATGGCAGAGACTCTGCTCCTCTGGATTTAATTGTTAGCTCCCTAAAGTCTAAGGAACTTGAACTTAGGGAAAGAGCTGCTGATAAGAATGCCTATAACAAAGTCCTTAATATTAGAGGTAGGTCTAAAACCAGAGGGGGAAATGAATCAGGTGGTGGCTCTAACTCAGTAATAATGGCAAGAAAAAGTATAGATCTAGGTCCAGAAGTAAGGATCCTAAGACCTATAGGAAGTGTTTTAACTGTGGGGATGTTGGGCACTATAAAAAGGAGTGCACTAAACCTAAAAAGAATAAATTCCAGAATTATAATTCCCAGGTTGAACCTCTTGTCAATGTGGCTACTTATGATAACTTGAATGATTCTGCCTCTTTCATGTGAAAAAGCTTATGCCAATGTTGTTAAAACTGATAGAACCATGTTGTGGCACAATAGGCTTGGTCACATGAGTGCTAAAGGTCTGAGTATTCTGAAAAAGCATGCCATCCTGTCTGATAATGATGTCCAAAGTGAGTTGCCCTTTTGTGATTCTTGTGTGCTGGGTAAACAGCATAGGGTTTCTTTCCCTTCTACTCCTGCACCTGCTAATGTGAGTAAATGTATTTTGGAGTACTTGCATATGGATGTTTGGGGTCCTGCCTCTGTGTCTTCTCACTCTGGATGTGTTTATTTCTTATCTGTGATTGATGATTTCTCAAGAAAAGTGTGGTGTTTTTTGATGAGACACAAGTCTGATGTTTTTGAAAAACTTAAAACTTGGAAAACCTTGATTGAAACTCAAACTGGTAAGAAAATCAAGGCTATTAGAACTGATAATGGCCTGGAGTTCTGTAATAATCAAATGGATGACTTATGTGATGGTTTTGGAATTAAAAGACATAAAACTGTACCATATACTCCTCAGCAAAATGGGGTTGCTGAGAGAATGAACAGAACTCTTCTTGAAAAAGTGAGATGCATGCTATCTAAGTCTGGTTTGTCTAAAAAATTTTGGGGTGAGGCTTTATTAACTGCTACTTATTTGGTAAATAGGTCTCCTTCTGTGCCTTTGATTGGTCAGTGTCCTGAATATGTGTTCTATGGAAAACCTCTTAATTTTTCTCACCTAAGGGTCTTTGGCTGCTCTGCTTTTGTGCATCACAAGTCTGATAAACTTGAGCCTAGATCTAGGAAAGGTGTTTTTCTAGGGTACCCTGAGGGTGTTAAAGGTTATAGAGTCTGGCTTAGGGATGAACCTGGGTTTAAGGTCATCATAAGCAGAGATGTAGTCTTCAATGAAGATGAATTCCCCTGCTTAAGATTGACAAGTACCCCAGATCCCATAGATGTGGACAATGAACCTCTTAATGAGGTGGAGTCCACAGACTCACTCACTGCTGTGGAGCCTCTCAATGATGCTCCAAGTGAGGTGGAGCAGCCCTTCTGGAACACCTATCCAGCCTATATGCCTGATGAGACACCTAATGAAGGACACCCAAATGGTGTTCAAAATGATGTGACTGCTCAAAATGTTTGTGACAACCTGCCTGATATGCATGATAGTCCTGCTAGAAATTTTCCTCCTGCCCCTGTTCAAAATGTGATTAATAGCCCTGCTGGTATTCAGAATGCCATTGAGGTTCCTAACTTACAGGATTATGTGCTTGCTAGAGATAGAGCTAGAAGAACTAATGTTAAGAAACCTGTTAAGTTTGATGGCTTTGTTGGTTTAGTTGCTCTTATAAACTTAGCTTTCAATGTTCATGAGTCAGATGGGGATGAACCCCAAACTTACAAGCAAGCTACTAAATCTAAATTTTGGAGTCAGTGGCATAAAGCCATGATGGAGGAAATGCACTCTTTAAAAATTAACCTTACTTGGATTCTTGTACCTTTGCCTCCTGGTGCTTCTGTGGTTGATTGCAGGTGGCTTTATAAATTGAAAAATGAGGTGGAGGGCCTTAGGTACAAGGCTAGACTAGTGGCAAAAGGCTTTACCCAACAAGAGGGGGTAGATTATACAGAGATTTTTGCCCCTGTTGTTAAATTTACCACTGTGAGATTAATGCTTGCCTTATGTGCTCATTTTAATTGGGAATTAAAACAGATGGATGTTAAGACTGCCTTCTTGCATGGTGAGTTAGATAAACCTATTTACATGAAACAACCTGAAGGCTTTGTTGACCCCAAGTTTCCTAATCATGTGTGTTTATTGAAGAAGGCCCTGTATGGTTTGAAGCAATCTCCCAGGCAGTGGAACATCAAGTTCAATAATTGTATGCATAAGTTAGGCTTTGTTAGAAGTACCTTTGATGCATGCTTGTATATTAAAGATCTTGCTTCAGTTCCTGTGTTTCTTTTGCTATATGTGGATGATATGCTTATTATGGGACCTTGTTTGAAAACTATTAAGGCTGTGCAATCTTCTTTGAGTGATAACTTTGATATGAAAGACTTAGGAGATGCTCAGAAAATTCTTGGCATATGCATTGTGAGAGATAGGAAACAATGTTCTCTTGTTCTGCATCAGGAACCTTATGTGTATAAAGTGTTGAAGAAATTTAACATGTTTGATGCTAAGCCTGCTTCTGTTCCCCTTGCTGCTCATTTTATGTTGAGTAAAGATATGTGCCCTAAGTCTCAGCTTGATATTGATGCCATGAAGAAAGTCCCTTATGCTAATGCTATTGGATCAGTGATGTACTTGATGGTTAGCACTAGGCCTGACATTGCCTATGCTGTGTCTTGCCTTAGTAGATATATGGCAAATCCTGGTTCTGTTCATTGGGAGGCTTTGAAGTGGCTTCTAAGATATCTTAAGCACACTGCCAAGTATGGGTTGTGTTACTCTAAATGTGATGATGGTGTTTTACTAACTGGTTTTGTGGATTCCAACTATGCTAATGACAGAGATAAGAGGAAGTCAACTACCTCCTATGTGTTTACTGTTTGCAGGTCATGTGTTAGTTGGAAATCACAGCTGCAGCATATTGTGGCCTTGTCTACTACTGAGTCAGAATATATTGCTATCACTGAGGCAATGAAAGAAGCTGTTTGGTTAAAGGGAGTTCTCTCTGAACTTAAGTTTGTGAATGAATCTCCTACTGTGTTTTCTGATTCTCAATCTGCTATTCAGTTGTGTAAAAACCCTGTTTTTCATGATAGGACAAAACATATTGATGTGAGATTTCATTACATTAGAGATATTGTTGAAAAAGGTGAAATTTTTCTTCAAAAGGTGCACACTGACAAAAACCCTGCTGATATGGGGACTAAATGCTTGCCTGTTGATAAATTGCTCACTTGCATTAGGATTTTGCATTTTGATTGTGGTTAGCATGTGCATGTCCCGGGGGTAAGTCCTAGGTGACTCTGTGAGCCTTGGCTCTTTGAGATCACTAGGCATGAAAGACCTACAAGACTAGTTGATTTACCAGTGGTGATCTTCTTGTAATCTTGTTAGGCAATGCTTTGGTTATTTCCTTGACTAATGAGCATTAATGCTCTCTGGTGTCAGGATCTAACCTTGTGGGCTATGATGAAAATGCCTAAGCCTTTAGCCCATGATTGGTTTCCTAGAATAAGAGTCCAAGGTGGAGTATGTTGAATATATGTGGACTATTATTGCTTGGGCCTGATTTAATTTGTGTCTGGGCCTTTATCCATTCTTTGGACTTGACCCAGAAGCCCAGCTGCTTCTCCCTCTCACACCAGATGCTGCCACGTGTCTCTTCACTTGGATTGTGCTCTTCAGCCGTTGGATTAAGGGTTTGTGATGTGTGTTTGTTTATGTGTGAGACTAGCCGGTTTGTCTTCTCTCATTATTCGATACACACTCTCTCTCTCTACTCTCTGAAACTCTCCATCTTCTCTCTACTTTCCGATTGCCTTTCCGGTTGATTTCTAGAGATGATTCACCATTCTTGTGTGAAATACTTGATCCCTGAGTCGTTTGGAAGGCAACTGCTTCGGTTGCTTGTAGTGTGAGAACTAGGGTTTCTGTTCTGAGGTGGTTCCAGTGACCTAATCCGGTGTGAAGGGGCGGTTCGGTGAAGGTTGTGACGGTGTGAGGGTAGACTCCAGTCAATTCATCGTTGCTCCCTTGGATTTGGTTCTAGTTGAATAGATCTGGGCTATGTGGCGGGCTCTGAGCCATATTATGTGATCTATTCAGTTGTCTCTTTGTTATACTGTGTTGATTGTTGTTTAGATCCGCAAGGATCTTGTGTTGTTATACTAACAATCTTCTTGAGTGTGTAGGTGTATCAAGATGTCAAGATTACTCAAGAACCCTAGCTAGAACTAGTTACTGTAATTGTAATAGTTGTGAGGGATTCTCCTTTGTAATCTGTAAACATATCAGCCGCGTGGGTGAGAGTTTGGCTGAGCTCTCTTGTACAAGAACAAAGAGGTCTTGGTAATTAGTGAATCCGACCCTAATCTGATCCCTACACTAAAATTCAAACTAGATCCATGATTAAATTTGACATTTGGGTACCTTGTGGTGCTACGTTTGGAGGCGTTAATGATGGAAAGAGGTGTTGTTTTTTGGGGGAAATTTGTGTGATTTCCTGCTTGGGCTGAGGTTGCTGTAGAATCTGGTGAGACGATGATAGTTCTTGCAAAACAGAGAGGGGAGAAATCGGTTGAATTTGTTGTTTCCAAATTAGGTGATAAACGGATCTTTGGAGAAAGTAAAGCTCTCCAAACGGGTGGGGTTTTGGGAGGAGGAGGAAGATGAATTTGAAGTGTAAAAGTAATTAGGGATTAAAAAATCAGAATTAAAAGGTTAATTTGGTCAAAATCGGGATTAAATCCGTTGACCGTTAGTTTTTAACGGAAATGTTGACGGAGGACCAAAATGATCAAATTTCCATATGTTCAAAACCACAAAATTCAAAAGATAATGTTTAGGACCAAAATCGTAAAATGACCATATATTCAGGATCAATTTTGGTCTTTACTCTTTTTTAAAATTTAGATAAATATATAAATTAATGAGTGGTGAATAGTACAGGTGTTACACTAGTCATTTAATAAAACAAATGAGTTAAGTACCTTAGAGATGTGTTTTGTCATTAAAGAATGAGTATGACTTTGAAGAACTTCTTCCAACGTAACTAAACTTTTTTGATATTTTATCATGGAAATAAATTTATAAACATGATTAATTTAATGTAAATCACGTATTAATTATTTTTCAATAATTTATTAAAATATTAAAAATTTAACTTTTAAATTAAGTATCTATATATTTTAAGAAAAAAGAAATTTTTATTGAATATTCTATTTATTTTTGTTTCATTAGGCGTTTCTATAAATTTTTCGTTCATTAGGTTTTTGTACAAATATATTTTGTGTCTTTAGGTTCTTTTACATGTTTTGTTTAATTAATTTAATTACATACTAATTATTTTTAATAATTTAATTAAATATCTATATATTTTAAGAAAAAAGTAATTTTTTATTAAATATTCTATATTTTTTAAAATTAACCTCAAAATTATGTTGAAAATTTTTCGTAAAATTTCTATATAATTTCTTCTTTATTGATATAAAATAATGTAACTAATAATAAAACTAATATAGAATTCATCCAACTCAATTTTAAATTATACTAGTATCACGCCTGTGCTATGCACAGATTAATACTATATTTTTAAAATATTAATTTTTAATTTTAAATTAATTAAATAAAATTAGAATCAATATTAACAATGAACAATATGAGTAACAATTTTAGTTATATGAGAATAAAAAATCCATTGAAGCATAATAAATTTGAAACATATCACAAAATATAATGTTTAAACATTAAATCATGGAGTAGGAAATAAAAATCTATCACAATAAAGAATAAAACACAATAGATAATTACGCATCATTTTTAAAACTTCTTTATACACTACATTAATCATAAAATTAAAATCAATCTCATCATTATAAACTAAAACCTTCAATAATCGTCACTCTTCAACAAAACTTATAGGTAAAATAACTCATTGTTCATTTTTAAAGCCGCCCGTCTCACCTAAAACTACAATAATATAAGGAACAAAATCAATTTGCAATGCACAAAATCAATAATTAATATGTATTAAAACGATCGTCCGTAGAACAAAACATAAGATGAGACACATGAAAATACACAATCGAAACACCACATGAATTCGATGAAAGGACAAAAAATACCTAACACATGGCTAAATATGTGTGAAAAGTATAAAGCTCGTACAACTTAACCTGAATCACATCATTGATGGAAACAGCATTAGTGTTTGCCCATTCTGGCAATTGTTGCACTTGCATTAGAGGTAGCTTATTCTTAGAAATTCAAAAATTCCTAATTCCCTCAATCAAAGTGTTGGGCTCTTGATTAGTTGCAGACCAGGGCCAGAATAGTTGAAAATAACAGTTTCAAAAATGTAGGTAAGTGGGTTGATAGGGAATGAAATAATCAATAATGCTCCTTAAATTTGGAACGTGTAAAACCTCCCACTCACCCCACTTAATCATACATTTAATATTTAATTATATATTTAATGGCCTTTAAATTATATATATTTAATTTAATATAATTTTTAAATTAAATGACAATCTTATAAATTTTTCCAAAACTTCCCTTTTATATATTACTAACTTTATGCACAGTATTTGGTATGCACCTGTCAGCATATTATGCCTAACTTTATTCATGATGAGGATTTCTATCCTATTGTATTATTACTATTGGTTTTCAAAGCATTTTTTATTTGTCAAGTCTTTATCGTTAATACTCCATATAGTGAAAGGTTCAGGATTTTGGGCGGAATGGATTGAATCTTACCTCAACAAAGAGGAAGGAATTGCAACGTTCGAGTGCTCAAATATCCGTAGAGCAAAGCATAAGATGAGACCCATGAAAGTACGCAAGATTATTGATTTTGTTCCTTATTTTATTGTAGTTTTAGGTGAGACAGACGAACGAATTTTGAAGAATTGAATGTTTTAGTTTATAAAGATGGAATTGATTTTAATTTTTAAGTGTGTATATTTGATGTTATGATCCAAACATAAGTGTTATCCGATTAATCTTTACCTATATACAATTAAATAAAGATTGATTTTTTCTTCAACATAATAATGATCAGATTTACTTCCTCAAATCAATAACGATGGAAGAAAATCCACAGTGCAATATGTTTGATCATAAATTTGTGATTATCAAATATGAACAATAGCATAAGTGGAATGGAAAAGCAATTCGATCCATCTAAAATCAACATAATCTAATACGGGGGGGGGGGGGTCTCGTATCTGATCGGAATGACGTTGATTCGCCGGATTGCGACGGAAAGGAGCTGCCACAACTAGGGTTTGGCGGCTGAGAACAAAACTTGCGATGAAAGTAAAGGAAATAAAGTTAGGAAAATTCTGTGTATTGATTTTTTGCCAATTTCAATGTCCAGAATTCCTATTTATACTAAGGACCCTAGGTTTGGTTCGACTCGATCATTTCGGAAAAGAACCAACAAGAAAACCCGAAACGGAGCTTATAATTGCTCGACTCAAAAGTTCCAAAATAAATAATGTCAAAAATAAAGTAAAAACAATAACTAAAGCAATTAAGTCTAATAATAATAAAACTAGCGTGAAACATAATCTCCAATTCATGTCGGTGTCCTTCGTAGTCTCAACGGCCGGCCTGACTCTTCCAACTCGTCCTCACTGCTCTGCTCTATCTCCGGCGGCTCAGGTACATCAGCTGGACTATTCTCCGGCAGGGTCTCCGCGACCGGTGTCTCCCCCGTTGGACGAGGGATCATACCCGTATCAACCCCCTCCTCGATAACAGGCTCCTTGTCCTCAAGGAGTGAAGGAAAACGAGCTGCGATCACCTCCAGCGGCTCCCACGAAGCCAGGTTGGCATCTTCCCCCGACCACCGGACCAAAACCTGCTCCACAGGCTGGCCTTCAAGCAATGCAACACGGCGATCAAGAATTCTGGTCGGCTCAACCACAGAACGAGCCCCCACAAACTCCTTTGGTAAAACAACGGGAATAGCCGAGGATCCCCCCTCCACAAATGGTCGAAGTAGACTCACATGGAACACATCATGTATGCGGGCCCCGGGTGGAAGTTCTAGGCGATAAGCAACTGGCCCGATTTTCTCAATGACAGTGAAAGGCCCATAAAACCTCCGCGCAAGCTTCGCAGATAAAGGCTTCGCGACAGAATGTTGCCTATAATTTTGTAGCTTAAGGAGAACTTTATCCCCTACCTCAAACTGCACGTTCCGCCGGTGATGATTTGCGGACGTGCGCATACGCTGCTGCGCGCGTTCCAGATTATGCCGCAGCTCAACCAAAAGCGTCGCGCGCTCCTGAATCAACGCTGCTACCGTCGGTTCGTTCCTGATCCGCCCAGCAGAAGGCTGCGAAGCGACAAGAGGTGGTGGGTCCCGACCATAGAGCGCCCGGAAGGGTGACGTACCGATGCTCTCATTGTGGAAACAATTCAAGGCAAGCTCCACCCATGGTAAGAAGGCAGTCCACTTCGAAGGGCGATCAGCAGCAAACGCCCTCAAGTACTGTTCCAAACCGCGATTACGGACCTCCGTCTGACCGTCTGACTGCGGGTGATACGCGGTAGAGAAGTGTAGTGTGGTCCCACTGAGACGAAGCATATCCTTCCATACATCACTCAAAAAGATCGGGTCGCGATCAGAAACCATAGTCCTCGGAAATCCATGGTGTTTCACAACAGTGTCAATGAACAGCCGCGCCACTCTCAAGGCATCAAATCGCGGCGGTAGGGTTGCAAAATGGGCGTATTTAGACAAGCGATCCACTGCTACCATAATCGTAGTATAACCTCGGGATGGTGGCAACCCCACTATAAAGTCCATCGTAACATCCTCCCAAACCTGAGTCGGTATCGGCAATGGTTGCAACAACCCGGCGGGCTTCTGCGTGGAATACTTCGTGGTCTGGCAAGTAACGCAAGAGGCGACAAAAGACTTGACGTCCCGACGCATATTGGGCCAATAGAATGACATAATCAAACGACGCAATGTCCGATCAAAGCCCGGATGACCTGCTAAAGGTGTGCTATGATGTTCGTGCAGTATCGTTTCGCGCAGAGGCGAATCTCTGCCCACCACAATACGACGCCCCCAATAAATCAATCCATCCGACACGGAGTACCTAGAATCCGCTTTCCCCATCTCAATCTGATCGCGCAGGGCCCTCAGTTCCGGTGAAACCGCCGTCTCCTCGCGCAACAGCCCCAAAAGATCCGGTATGGGGTGGGCTAAAGCCGACAGTAGGGCTGCTCCGCCCTCCATCTCCTCATCGCGGCGGGACAGCGCGTCGGCCACCTTATTGGCTGCCCCGGCCTTGTATTCAATCGTGAATATATAGCCCATCAGCTTACGAACATAAAGGTGTTGCTCCGGAGTCTGAATAACTTGCTGTAACAGTTCCCGCAAGCTTTTTTGATCGCTCCTTATAACAAATTCCCAGCCAAGCAGATATTGGCGCCACTTCTGAACTGACTCCACTATCGCGTACAGTTCTTTATGATACGTGGAGGCGCTCCGGCGACGGGGGCCCAATTTCTTGCTAAAGAAGGCAAGAGGATGTCCATTCTGCATGAGTACTGCGCCTATGCCAAAATCAGAGGCATCTGTCTCCAAGTAAAAGGTTTGAGAAAAATCTGGAAGATGAAGAACCGGGGCGGCGGTCATTGCTCGTTTCAGCGCCTCGAAGCTGGCAGTCGCCCCCTGAGACCAAGAAAACGCCTCCTTTTTAAGGAGATCAGTCAGTGGCGCTGCGATGACGGCATAATGTGCAATAAAACGACGGTAATAGCCGGTGAGACCCAAAAAACCACGAAGCTGCCGGACTGATACTGGCGTAGGCCAGGCGACCATTGCCTCTATCTTGGCGGGGTCAGCCTTGAGTTGGCCTTCCACAATCAAATGTCCTAAATAGTCAACTGTAGTACTGCAAAACACGCACTTAGATAGTTTCACAAAAAATTGGTGGACCTCTAAAGTAGATAAAACCTGATCCAAATGGACAGCGTGTGCCTCCAGGGTCGGGCTGTAAACAAGGATATCATCAAAAAATACAATCACCGATTTCCGTAGAAGTGGCTGGAAGATGCAGTTCATAGCAGACTGAAATGTAGACGGGGCGTTGGTCAGACCGAATGGCATCACCAAGAACTCGAAATGGCCATCGTGTGTACGAAATGCTGTCTTATACGTATCCTCCTCATGCATCCGAATCTGGTGGTATCTCGAGCGAAGGTCCGATTTGTAAAGAACCGAGCTGCACCCAATTCATCAAAGAGCTCGTCTGCCGTCGGAATAGGAAAATGGTCGGGAACCGTAGCCTTATTCAAAGCCCTGTAGTCGATGCAGAACCGAAACGTGCCATCTTTCTTGCGAACTAATAGAACCGGTGACGAAAAAGGGCTATGGCTCCTCTGGATCACCCCTTGGTCCAACATATCCCGAACCTGACGTTCAATTTCGTTCTTCTGGAAGTAAGGGTACCGATACGGCCGCACATTAATCGGTTTGCTGTTGGGCAATAGGTGGATGCGGTGATCGAACTTCCGGGCAGGTGGAAGGCCGCTGGGCAGGTGGAAGACCCCCCGATGGCTGGCCAAAACAGCGCTGATCACTGGTGGCAGGTCAGCCGGGAATTCGTCCGTCGAATTTGGCAGTTCGGTTCCCGTCGATGGAGGGACCGAGATTAACTCGTATAGATCAAACGCCGCCGAATGCGACATCAGCGAGGCAAAAGAGTTCAAAGATAGCAGCGAAGGTGCTCGCAACACGCCTGAAAGCACAATCAATTCCTTGCCCTTGACGAATTCGATCGACTTAGTACTAAAGTCCGTGGTAACTCTTCCCAAGGATTCCAACCATTCCATGCCTAAAATGACGTCCGGACCATGAATTGGAAGAATATGCAAGTCTATAGAGAACGGAATCCCCTGCAATGATAGCCGTGTTGCCTTGCACAAGTGAGAGCATAGTAGGGAGGCACCATTCCCTACATATACTCTGAAGGGCCGAATCTCCGTCAGCGGTAGGTGCAACTTTTCTGCGATTTTTGGATGCAGGAAGTCGTGTGAGCTCCCGGTATCGATCAAAACTTCCACGGTCGCCGAGTCAATCTTGCCCGCGAGAGTAAGGGATTTCGACTGTCTCCCTCCCTCAATTGCCAACAAATGAGACAAGTCTGCTTGAATAACCTCATCTGGGACAGCCTCCTCTGTGTACTCAGTAGGGTCATCCTCATCTTCACACACCCCCATATATGCCAAAATTCGAGTGCCACAGACGTGGCCCGTCACCCATTTCTCCGGGCAATAGAAACAAAGGTTGAGGCACCGACGTTCCGCCTTTTCTGCTGCCGAAAGGCGAACGATTGGTGTCGCGGCAGAATCCTGGGAGCGTGGCGCCGAGAAGGTCGCACGGTTAGCCGCTGCCGGCGATGCCTGGCTGGCTGTGACCTGCGGTGTAGGCTGGCCCTGTCCTCTGGTGTCGCGGGGCTGCCACTGACGGCGGCCTGAGGAATGTTGCGGTTGTGGGGTCTCCTGTCTGCATGATGCGAGCTGTGTGGCAAGGGCGAAAGCCGCTGACAAGGATGTTGGGCGATGAAGTAACACCTCGTCCTGTATCGGTTGCCTCAGACTGGCCACATACAAATCAAGAAGCACATGGTCAGGAACACCGACCACTTTGGTCTGTAATTTTTCAAAAGCTAACTGATAGTCATAGACCGTACCTATCTGTTGTAGTTTTTTGAGAAGTCCCACGTGACTAACGTAGCATTGAGGGTCGAACCTCCGTCGAACGTCATCCAAGAATTCCGGCCAGGTGACGAATTCATGGCTAGAGCAATAGTTCCAGATCCAATCAGCGACGGCCGGCTCAAAGAGCATAATGACGTAATGCAGCCGTTGTGCCTCGGGTGTACCCACATGATAGAAATAAAATTGGATGCCCCGAATCCAGTTATTCACCTCCGTCCCGTCAAACCTCGGGGGTTCCATCTTAACTTTGGGTCGTTGCTGTTCCGATTGGAACGACCCAAACGTCGTCATCGGTCCCGGCGGGCCCCAACCCGACGATGCGCTCACCATTTGAGGGCGCGAAATAGGGGGGATTTCCGTGGATCGCTGTTCAGTGCAGCTGAACTGCCATGGCTGTGAGACCGGCTGTGAAAACCTGGTCGTGATCGGGATCGATCCTCCGGTATCACGAAAACCGAACTGTGGTGACGACATAGGCTGTGAAGGGCCTAGGGTTTGCGAGAACCCTGGGGGAAGGAACGGCAGAGAAGTGGGCATGGTCTGAGTGCCCACGGCGGACGACGGTGTAAAGGAGAATACCGGTAGGGAGCCCGTCGAGAGTGGTGAATAGGGTATGGAAAAGGGCGGCGCAGGTGGCGGTCGGCCAAACATCAGAGAATCGCCCGGACTCTCCATCCGCGATCTCATCTCGCTCACCATCGCGGTGAGTTGCACCACTTGCGACGAAAGGGCAGACACCGCCTGATCCGAAGAGACGGTCTGTGGTGGTGGTGGCAGCGGTACGGTCACACCGAGCGGTTCAGTGCGTCCAACACCCGAATTGTGGTTCGTCATGGAGCACGGAAGGGAGAGATCAGGTGAAAGCACCAGTTAATACGAGGGGGGGGTCTCGTATCTGATCGGAATGACGTTGATTCGTCGGATTGCTACGGAAAGGAGCTGGGTTTGGCGGCTGAGAACAAAACTTGCGATGAAAGTAAAGGAAATAAAGTTAGGAAAATTCTGTGTATTGATTTCTTGCCAATTTCAATGTCCAGAATTCCTATTTATACTAAGGACCCTAGGTTTGGTTCGACTCGATCATTTCGGGAAAGAACCAACAAGAAAACCCGAAACGGAGCTTATAATTGCTCGACTCAAAAGTTCCAAAATAAATAATGTCAAAATAAAGTAAAAACAATAACTAAAGCAATTAAGTCTAATAATAATAAAACTAGCGTGAAACATAATCTCCAAACCATGCCGGTGTCCTTCGTAGTCTCAACGGCCGGCCTGACTCTTCCAACTCGTCCTCACTGCTCTGCTCTATCTCCGGCGGCTTAGGTACATCAGCTGGACTATTCTCCGGCAGGGTCTCCGCGACCGGTGTCTCCCCCGTTGGACGAGGGATCATACCCGTATCATAATCAAATGTGTTGTGATGAAACTATGAATATCAAATTCGATCATTAAAAGCTATCAATATCAAAGAGTAACTTTACCGCAGTAACAGCCGGTGACGATAGCGAAATTCGAAGCATATATAGCTGAAATCGTTGAAAGGCCGGGATTATTTCTGTATCCTACAGATCCTCCAGCAATCCCTAGTTTTTGGACAAAAACAATTCTCTAAATCTGACGACGATTATCCGAAAAAGAATTCAGAATGCAAGAGAGAGAGAAAAAGACAAACCTGCGAGCACAATGGGGATCAGAATGCGCTGCTTCCAGTGGTCCGGATTCGATGAAGACAAATTCTAGGAAGAAGATAACGGAGAATTTGGTGTGATTTAATCTGCGTTTTTTTCGTCCAAAGCCATTTGAGCTTAGGGGTTGAATCAAATTATCTTTGGTAACCTCCCACTATGAAACATGAGAAACTAATCTCCACTAATAATAAGAAACGTGGGAAACCAACTAAGTAGGATTATATATTTATTAGAATTAATTTCTGAATTTTATATTAATTGCATTTACATCCTCAGCATAAAAGGATTATTCAAAATCTCCCAAAACTCGAAAGAAACTACTCCATTAAAATCTCTGAAACTTAAAATAAGTCCAAGAAGATAAAGAGACTCCAGAGGTGTGGAGGAAGAAGAGACTCAAAGCTGCTTATATTTTAGGTTATGAACTTATTATTCGTTCCATGAGTTAAAGGTGGCTGTAATTCAAGGGCATGAACCCAATAAATTGGGCTTGATATTTAGCTAATGTAATTGGTTGGATTGCCGTGCTAATTACCAGGCTGCTATATGAGCATCAATCTCATTAGAAGAAAAATCAATCCATTGCTCAATTTGACCCTGTGGAATCCAATAAACCAAACAAAGAAACATAAGAATAGGAGAAATTATTAAACATATGAAAATAAATAAAAGCAAGACTACTCCATGTCCAGAAGCCAAACAACAGTCCCTTACGTATGCAATAGAGGAAGAGCCAAACAGGTTGTTGTCGGTCGGGGTTTAACCGAGCCACTGCACAACAGAAGCAAGAATCAGGACAATACAAATAAGCTTGAACAGTCTCCACGTTTCACAACAAATTACTTACCATAGCGTTATGCGAAAAAAATGATCACAAATCAATCGCTTTGTTTTCTGCTTCTACTCAATCATATTATTTGTGTGTTGAGGCTCTCAAAAAAATGATCAAAATGATTGGTCACCATTTTGTATTATTATGAGAAGGCATGTCAACCGTTTTTCAAATTAATTTAGACAATACAAATATATGAGTCATGCTTACGTGTAATCATGATGGATATTTATTTTTTTACTCTCAAAATATATTAATATGTGCATAGCTCAAAATCTAGATTAGCTCAAAATTAAAAATATATTAATATGTGCATAGCGCATGTGTGATACTAGTTTTGGGTATAAAGTTAGGGTAAACCTTATGCAATATTCTTATTTCATAACTAATAAATATTTCAAATTCATTTATATCTGTATATGAAGCGTTGGGAGATTTTATAATTGTGTACAAAACAGTTACTATAAATATCTAGATTTGTCCAAAAGTTTTAAAATATTTAACTTTATGCCCAAAACTAATAAATATTCAAATTAATTCTCTAATTATGTAACTTTATTGTTTATTTAAAAGAATATCAAATTTCTTTCTTCTTCATTTCTCATTTGATTTGTTTATACTATTATACATCAAAATTTATTTATTTAAATTGTTTCTTCTTCATTTGTCATTTGATTTGTTTATACTATTATACATCAAAATTTATTTATTTAAATTGATAAATTTTCAAAAAACACATGCTTATTTAAAACATTAATTAGTTTAAATTAATACGGTGAGTAACAAATTGTGTATCTAAACTATCAAAAACTGTTTTACTCTCTTTACCTTATAGTAAAATTTGTAAATATTTGATCAGACATTTAAGCTTGAATTTGTAAATATTTGGACCCGATTACCAATTTTTATTTCTCTATGCCAAAGAGTAACAGATAACGAATCCATTTTTACTTTATTTTGAATCAATTCGGAGTACTGAAAACATCATATGGACTAAATTAATTAAGAAGGTACTATAAATTTGAAGGCATTGTGACAACAAATATCTATGTATAGGAGTAGTTGTCCTGCATCCTATAAAATTAAGTCAGCTAGTTCTCTTATAAATAAAGGGCAATAATAATCATAGAAGTATATCCAGTTGTTTGGCCGTCATTTTTAAATATTTTTGGTGACACATATTACATTCCTTGTTGGTTGAATTTTGTTGATGGAAGGGGCATGCATTTCGTGGCTCAAACGTAAGCACTAACCAGAGGACAATTACGTGTTTATTGTTAAAAGGAAAAATAATTTAAATTTAAATTATAATATTAGTGTAACACCCAGGGAAAGAGTATGGAGTGATGCGGGTGCAGAGGCATGGACAAGGAGCGGCTCCTACATTTGAAGCGGAGGGGGACATGAATGAACCAAAACACACCCGAATGAGAGGGATTCTGAGGATATGCAGACTGCATATCCGAGGAGAGTTTAAAAGATTTGATAGGTGTTACTCATACCAATAGATGCATCTTCTTTTCTGATATTCATCTTATAAGAACTCCGAAGTTAAGCGTGCTTGGATTGAAATAATTCTAAGATGGGTGACTCCTGGAAAGCTGCTCCTTGGAAGCGTGTGAGTGAGGACGAAGCATACTGAAAAGACTTGTGTTGGTCTGTCGGGACAGCCGTCAGTCTAAAAGCCGGATCGTTACAATTAGATTGATTTATGATGCATTTTATAAATTTTAAAATTAGTGAATTAAACTTTTTACACTTTGAATTTGATACATGCAATTAAATTTTTGATGAAATTTGTTGTATCTCTAGTATTTTTGTCATTATAAATTTATATTTATGATTATGTTTATGTTCAGTTTTTTTTCATAATAATATGTTGTTACACTTCTATGTAGTATAAGTTTAGTTTTTTTTTTTTTTTTTTTTTTTTTTTTTTTTTTTTTTTTTTTTTTTTTTTTTTTTTTTTTTTTTTTTAATTTATACTTCTTGTTTAAGTTTAGTTTTTTGTTTCATAAATAATTTGTGATAGTGTTAGGTATTTTTTGTCCTTTCATCGAATGCATGTGGTGTTTCGATTGTGTATTTTCATGTGTCTCATCTTATGTTTTGTTCTACGGATGATCGTTTTAATACATATTGATTATTGATTTTGTGCATTGCAAATTGATTTTGTTCCTTATTTTATTGTAGTTTTAGGTGAGACGGGCGGCTTTAAAAATGAACAATGAGTTATTTTACCTATAAGTTTTGTTGAAGAGTGCCGATTATTGAAGGTTTTAGTTTATAACGATGAGATTGATTTTAATTTTATGATTAATGTAGTGTATAAAGAAGTTTCAAAAATGATGCGTAATTATCTATTGTGTTTAATTCTCTATCAAAAACTATTTTACTCTCTTTACTCTCTTTACCTAGTATCTCTCCCGTGCTATGCACGGCACATTATATTTTTTTCCATAATCTATATAATACCAAATAATTATGTAGTATGAATATTAAATGGAAAATAATTTTTCATAATTAATCCATAAATATTAATGAAAATATTTACATATCTAATATAAAAATTGCAAACACACATCAACAACATATAATTAAAAAAATATATATAATTCAATAATTTAACACTATCATCAATAAATAAAAAATACAACTAAAAACTCATGATAAAAATTAAATGTTGTATATCATGAGACTAAAAAATAAAGTAAATTTACATCATACAAAACAAAAAAACCTAAAGAATGTATAATTACCACTTCTCCTAATGAGATTTTAGATATTGTTTATCAAAAGCTATAATTTAAGATTGCATTGGTGAGACACTTCCTAGTCGAACTCCATTTGATTACTATATAGTGACTCTATACACTAAAAACTCAAACCTTGAAACCTAAATCCTAAACCCTTATCTTTAAAAGGGTTATTAGCCTGTAAATATACGAACTTTCAATATTTTATCATTTTTCCCCCCAAACTTTACTTTTTGAATATAAATGCATGAACTTTGGGTTATTTTCATTTTTCCCCAAAACAAAAAATCAAAACCCATGTGGCAAATTATAATCTAGGTGGCAATTAAAAAAAATCCACATCATCAACTTCCCAACACACCCACATCTTTCTCGTTGCTGTTTCTTTCCAGCTCATGTATATCCCCCCTTTCTCTTTCTATTTCTCTGTCTTAGTAATCCATTCAAGTCTTCTTCCTCAGCACCATTTTCCCCGTTAACAAATCTACGTCAAACAAGAACGTCATATCAAGATTGAATTCGGTGAGGGGACTTCTGTGCGTGTTTGTGATTGATTTCTTCTTCGATCTCGTCGGCGGCGAAAACGCCTCTCCAACAGGTGGTCTCGACGTATTCCTTTTCATGTATGTGTTGATGAGTTGACCTCGTCATTTCTTGGTCGGCGATCTGTTGCTTCGACGCTGAAGTCGTCATTTTGATAGGGTTGAAGCTTGACACGTGGTTGTTGCTGAATTGCAGGAGCTGCAACTTCCCTAGCTATAATTCATGGCTTTTAACAGATGAATTGCAATGTTGATTACCAAGTTCCAATAACACGCGTTCTAATATCAAGTTATATTAGTATATGTGAGTTGTTTGTGAATATGAAATAAACGTATGATACATAATTTTACAGAAAGAAAGGGGAAGGGATTAGGCGGAGAGACAAGGGTATTGCAATGATGTGGTATTTTAATTAATAAAATTAAAATGTTACTGATTGCCACCTAGATTATAATTTGCCACATTGGTTTTAATTTTTTGTGTCGGGGAAAAATCAAAATAATCCAAAGTTCATGCATTTATATTCAAAAAATAAAGTTTGGGGGAAAAATGAGAAAATATTGAAAGTTCGTGTATTTACAAGCTAATAACCCTCTTTAAAATATACTCATCATGACCAACAAAATGAGCCAAATATCAACAAAATTCTCCCTCCGCCCCGATTCAATTTTACTTTGTTGATCACTTATTCTATTTGGGGGGTTTTGGATCTGTATTTGATATCTTAATCTGGATCGGCCTACTTGATAATCCTTACTGATAGTAGATGTTCTTTTTACCCGAATCTTGATTGTAAATCTGTTTCTATGCTCATATCAAGAAAATGCTTTACAATAGGACTATGTGAACGATAAAAAAAATCTTGCTTGCATTTTGATTGAAAAAATTGTCTTCTAAAGAGTATTTATAAACATTTTGTTTTATACCAAAAGTCTTTTTGATTCAATGACTCTTTATATGTTATGAGTATTGATTGTAGAATAAAGATAAAATTAACGACAGAATGACGGTAGATCGATCAAATAATACTTTTTCTATTATTGTTGTCTAGTTTATTTTATTTTATTATTCTAATGATATAAAAAAGGGAAATAAAGATTCTAATGATATAAAAGAGAAAAATAAATATTCATAACCTCACATTTGAAACTGTCGTAAGACAAATGTAATTAAAAAATAGTTTTAATTATACTTTATAATTTTTAAATTTAAATGGCAGTTTTGTAAATATTCCCAAAACTCCCATACATTTTATCATTATACTTGGATAAGTCTTCTGTCACAAAGACTTACATTTGACATTATTAGTACACGCAAATATACATACAAATATTATCTATACTTGAACGTATTAATTCATCACAAGTGATCATCATTTACCACATAATATAATTATAATGTCTGTGATAGTATAGATACACAAATAATAAATTGTGTAACGATGGAGAAAAATAAAGTGTTACAATTTTTCCCTACTTTTAACTCTTTACAATCTAAGAAAAAGAATAATAATAATAAATGGAATGAAAATTACGATGAAAATTATAACATAAATCGAATTATAAGTCAAGTCGAGGAAATCCCTCTTAAAGCAAGACAAATTACGGCACAACTAGTGCTCTCAGATTGATATATTATCCCTACAGATAAAACGACATTCTCCTAACGTGTAGAAGCATCTTAAACTAGCTAGTCATTGACGTACTTGATGGAGCTATGAGAATCTAGCAATACAATGCTCCTGAAATGGAAAATAAAATGTTGAGAGATTGAGATAGAATGAAGAATGTCTTTGTTGATATATAATTCATCTACAATTCTATGCCTTTTATAGAAAAAATAGACAACATAAGATGTCTTGAAATTAAGGTACCATAAATCATGAAGTGATGACAAAAGAGGTTACAAATTCTCCACTACACATGTCATTACTCCAATAAAAGATCCCATTCAATTTTTTCTTAGCATACTATTAGACGTCATATGCGATAGTTATATAAATTAAATCTTTTCATTTCTCTAATTATCACATAAATAAATAAAATATTTTCATTTTTCTAATTTTATTTAGATAAGATGTGTGAATTTAACACTCACATGGGAGTTATTATTTTTTATAATAAATATATAATCATGCATGAAATATATTTGAGAAACAAAATGGTACACCTTATCTACTCCTATTTGATGATAATAATCTACAAACTTGAATATCCTAACTGCCGGTTGAGATATATACAAATTAATTATCAAAATTTAATTTATTCTAATCATTCTAGCCTCAACATTTTTAATTCCATAAATACCCCCAAAACTCCCCCTGATAATTCCATAAATATCCCCAAAACTCTCATTTTATATATGTATAGACTAGTATCACACATGTGCTATGCACAGATTGATATACTTTTAACATATTAATTTTTAATTTTCAATTAATTAAATAAAATTAGAATCAATATTAACAATGAACAATATGAATAACAATTTTAGTTAAAAGAGAATAAAAAATCTATACAAATCAACATTAAAGCAAAATAAATTTGAAACAAATCACATAATGGATAAAAAAATCTATACAAATCAACATTAAAGCATAATAAATTTGAAACAAATCACATAACATAATATTTAAACATTAATTCATGGAGTAGGAGGATAAAAATCTATCATTATAAACTAAAACCTTGAATTTTTCATCATTCGTCACTCTTCAACCGAACTCATAGGTAAAATGACACGTTTGTTTCTTTAAAGCCGCCCGCCTCACCTAAAACTACAATAAAATAGGAACAAAATCAATAATCAATATGTATTAAAATGATTATCCGTAGAGCAAAACATAAGATGACACCCATGAAAGTACACAATCGAACAATTCACACCACATGCATTCGATGAACGACAAAAATATTGTTTTGCAAGTTCCTCTTTCAATCACACAATTAGATCACATGACGATACAATTAGGCTTACGATTAAGCTCCTCCAGAAGCTCTCAGCTTCGATGATCAGCCCTGCTCAGGCTCTCTCTCAGCTCTCGTGCAACTCATGTTCCGCCTTCGCCTGAAGTTCCAGTGACTTCAGATTTGCCTCCGCTCGAGCAGCTCTCTCCTCAGCCAACATTGTCTCCAGTTTCGAGAGCTCTCCTTCATCTGAGCCTCAATCTGCAATAATCCATCAATCCCATAAAGACAAGGATACCACAAAAGTATGTGCGTAAAATTATTCACAATTTCACATTACTTTTTCAACCACAATTATCATACTGCTCTCCACAAACAATAATCTCAGCAGTTTCCCCATCAGCCGCTTCATCAAAAATCTGATCTTTCTGCAAGTAGAAAACATCAAAACCAAACAACATTCATAAGAGTAAACAACATAAATAATATTATCATTATTATATTGATAACATAGGAAAAACTGTGATATTGAATGGCAAAAAATAGTAATAGTAACAATTTTGATAAGTTGACACCTTGATTTTTTGGAAGAGTGCTTACAAATGGGATTGGCCGCACTGTGAAGATTCTCCGCGGCCGCAAACTGCACGGACCCGCTGCCAAGGTAGCTACTGATTTCGGCACCTTCAAGTCCTAATTTTGTTGAATTTTTTCTGTGTTTTTTTTAATGTGTGTGTGTACGATTGATTTGCTGGTAGGTTTTCTCCATGAATCTACAAGAGGGAGAAAAGAATCAAATTATCTTTGCTAACCTCCCACGCACTCACGTATATATGAAACTCAGGTATATATGAAACATGAGAAACTAATCTCCACTAATAATAAAAAGAAACGTGGGAAACCTGTATATTAGGATTATATTATATATTTATTAGAATTAATTTTTTAATTTTATATTAATTGTACATTTTATAGATATAGATATAGATTTCTCTTTATTCTCACAGAAATTAACCACCCACGACGCGGCTCTTTTATATTTTAACCACCCACGAGGCTTGCACTATGTACATGTACATTTCAAATTATACTACTACTATGTCTCTTTATTCTCACATGAGTTATTAACCATCACGTGGCTTGCATTATGTAAATGTACATTTTAAATTATGGAGTATATTTTTATTCTTACTGAAATTAACTACATTTTAAATTATATTTCTCTTTATTCTCGCATAAATTAATCACCCACGAGGCTTACTCAGTGCGATACTTTTGACTAACATTTTTTAATTAATGGCAACCTATTCCCTAAAGTTAAGGTTTAAATTGTAGTACTACTACTTACATCATACATACACTGACGAAGAAATATGTCACACAATTTCCCCTGTCATGCTCTTCAATTCAATGCTTAATGTCGAATTTAAATTAAAGTTTCGATTTATTTATTTTGAGAGATAAATTAGAGGTTTACCGTATAGACCCTAATTCCAAATGGCAGAGCCCTTGATAGTTGATACACGTGGCTTCCTTCACCATTTCTGACTCTTCATTGCCACTTCGCATCACAGCTTCGACACATATTGTTTTTATTGGAATTTTTGGGTAAATATGTTGTAGTGGGCTTTAAAAAAAATAATATTGTTCTATATAGATTCGTTCTATATGCTTTAGTTCAATTTCGGGGTTATAATATACCGATAAATTTCGAATCATGTGAGTGCCTTTGAATTAAAACATCAATTTTTAAGTGTGATTAAAACTATGATAAATCACAACAAATTTTCAAAAATGAATTTAGTAAACCATGATATCGTTATTAGAGCATATCCACAACGCAACTCCTTGTTGGCTCGAACTCGTCCTGCTGGAACGAGCCAGTGTTGCAAGCATCCTATCTTGCGGGGCAACTCGCTGGGGAGGGGCATTTGGCGAGATAACGCGCCACGTGAATTAGCGAATGATTATATTTTATAGGAGTAGAATATATAATCATCATCATTCATATTAGATGAGCAAGTTTTGCATTGCTTAAGTAAAATCTTTTATAGATAGGTTTTTAATTTAAATTTTCATCGTGACTTCGTTGTGGGATAAATGTTTATTTTGTAGATAGGTTTTCAACTCCAAGTTTCTTTGTGATCTCGATGTGGGCAATTAGTTTCACGCTTAAAAGACAGTTTATATTGCTTTATGTACAAATTGGCTTAGCCAGATATAAATGTATTTTGAAAAATTATAGAGGGTGTGATTCAAATTCCAAAATTAACATTTAGGTTTCAAAATTTTGACTTTTATAATACTTTTCTCATTTTATTGAATTCTTTTTTGTTTATGCATTTTTTTCTAATAACATGTTTATGTTTTTATAAAGGTATGAATTAATTAATTTGTATAATGTCGTGTTTATGATTTAATGTGAATTTAATTATATTAAATTTTATTTAATTATGTTCATAATAATAAACTAAAGTTGAAAACAAATACAAATAAAATAATTCGACTTTGTTCTTACTTAATTTAAACGTGAATATTTTATTTTTAATGAATCGAAATTTATTTAATTAAGTTTTATAGTAACTAAATTAATGGAGTATATAATTAAATCAAAATTTTCAATTCGTGTTTTTCAATAAAATTATGAATTTTTGTATTTAAATAATGTTTCATCTAAATTAAATTAAATTAGTTAAAAAAAATTAAAATTAAAATGAAATAGCGAGATCCATAAATAGTAAATGAATGAGATGGATAAGGAATGAAGGATTGTTGATGTTGTCTCTTAATTAAGAGATAGAGTAAAAAGTGTTATAAGATCCGTAAAAGTTAATGGATATGATGATTAAATGATGAATAACAGCTAGCTTTGTGCATGAACTTAAAATCTTAGATGTAATAAATATGTACAAATAAATGATGGAATCTGATGATTAAAGGATGAATAAGAGTTAGCTTTGTGGATGAACTTAAAATCTTAGATGAAATAAATCTGTACAAATAAATGATGGGATCTGTTGTCGTCCCGCAGTATTTGGTACAAAAATTGAAAATACCTTTTATTTATACTTTATTCTCTCTCTTACTTTACTCTTTCCACTTAACACATAAAATAAAGCTGCATAAAATCTCGTGCCGCCAAGAAATGGATCATCTTTCTTTGGAGTATACCCTAGTTCATTGAAAATAATATTGATGGTTGATTTTACAAATTATAGTCCAAAAGCTAGGAAAAAATTGAAATATTGATAGTAAAAATAAGAATTATCACATTAGATTTTTTTTTATTAAAACTAGATAGGCTAGTTTTAGTGAACGAAAAAAATATAAACAACTACTCCTATTTACCACGGACGAAGTACTATCCTTATATTCTATTTGTTCTATAGAAATAAGCTAATTAGGAATAATGCGAATTTTAATGCATAATTGAAAAAATAAGAAAGAGAAAGAAAACATAACTGAAATAATGTAGTGTATGGTGGGATCCATACATAACAAAGTAAAACAGAAAGATAAAAATTCATTGAAGTAATATAATGGATGGTGAGACTCATACATGAGAGCACCTGCATCAGTGTTCTTAGCATCGAACAGGTGTTGTACCGCTGGCACAGCGAAGCTCTGCTAGCCGCTGTGCTCTTGCCAGCGGCATGGCCCCGCTCGATGCATAGAGCACCGCCGTGCCAACGGCAAGAGCACGAGCAGCCGACGTGGCATGCTCTGATTGACCGTTGATTTAAATTCTTTTTTATTCGAAAAAATATGAAAAATTCAGATTTAATAAAAAAAAATCCCACTTCCCAATAAAATATATCCATTTTTTCCACACTTTTAATTTATTTTTTCATTATTTTTATCCCAAAATTCACACTTTCATCTATAATACCTTTATTTCAACACAAAAAATCACACTACACCAAACAACTCTCTCAACTTCAATTTTTAGGATTTTAATTATGTAAGTTTTAATTTTTAGGATTTTAATTATGTAATTTTTAATTTTTAGGATTTTAATTATGTAATTTTTTAGTAATTTGTAATAGTATTTTGGGTATTGTTAATGCATTTTAATATTGTGAAAATGTTTTTAGTAATTGAATTATTTAAATTGAATAATAGAATGGTGGGACCATTGAGCAAGCTCTTGGGAAGAGAATGAATGTGAGTGTTGTGCTCTTGCCAAAGAGCATGGATGTAGATGCTCTGATAAAGTAAAAGAGAAAGAGAAAAGGTTTCCATAAGTGAATGTAGACTATTTTTATGAGACGGACGAAAAAAGAAATTCAGCCTATCTTTTGGGATGGAGGGATTATTAATTAGAGCATGCACAACAGTGTCTTAGCTAAAGGACACATGCCCAACCCACGTGGCGCGCCGTGGGCTGAGCGTGACACCCACTCGCCCCCACGACTAGGCATCGTTTTTATCTTCAAATTATTTATTTTTAAAAATTTATAAAATTAAAAAAATAATAAAAAAGTTCTACTTCCAAAAATATAGCCGTATTATGACCATTTTTTCATATTCTTTTTATCTTTTTTTTTCATTATTTTTTATATTCAATTCATCCAAGTCATCTATAAATATCCTCATTTATTACCCAATTTTTTTTATCAAATGAAACTATCTCTCGCTCAATTTTCTCAATTCAAATATGTCTAGAGGAAGAAGACGAGACGTACCAAACCAAACAATAGAAAGTGGACGAGATGGACCAAATCAAGCAGCCCCCCAAACTTCCACAACTCTTTTAATGAGATTGTTGTTCAGAGCTATAGTGACGGACACTTTCCGTATGTCACTATTAGAACGAGCGGCACATCAACAAATAATTGCACACCCCATGTCTCGTTTGAATAAGTCGTTGTTGTTGGAAAAATAATTTTTTATATTTTAACTATAATTTTAAAATGCATACTCTAATTTTTAATGTTAGTTTAAAAATTAGGATTTAAATTGTGTATTCTTTAATTTTTAGAATTTTACATATGTAATTTTTAATATTTTAGGAATCTGTAATGGTATTTCAATTTTTTTTAATGATATTCTTAACTAAATGTTATTTTAGAAATTTATAATGGTATTTTAAAATTTTTAATGTTATAATTAATGAAATGTTTTTAGTAGTTATAGTTTTAATTGAATAATAAAATAGTAAAATCTATGAATAGTTAAGAGCATATTTTGACTATGAGTGTTGTATCTTAGCTAAAAGCTATAAATAAAATATAAATAAAAGTGAAACTGAGCTCATAAATAGTAAAAACATGCTCTTATTATTTTCAAAATAAAATAATACGATTGTACATTCTCTTATTATCAAAATAAATCGATTATACATTCTCTAATTATCTTCAAAGTAAAATAATACGGTTGTACATTCTCTTATTATCTTCAAAATAAATAATTAATGGAGACATATAATACCACGCCTTAGTAATTGATTCCCCAGTTTGTCATTTGAGGTAGAAATGGCATCGAATACTAATAATATTAATTTATTTCCATTTGTAGTTGAAGGCAAAAAATATTAATTGCACACGTTATTAATTGAATTGTATACTATTATCCATCAAATACCAACTCCCTTCTATGTTGTTGCCTACATTTTCAGACTATTAAACATTCCCTATAAATTGTGAATGAAACAACAATAGTAGGAGAGTATTCCTTAATTATAAATCGTAGCCTTTGTAGAAAGCAAATGGCTGCCGTCGCGCCGTTAAAGTCCTATCTCCGCCGGCCCGCTCTCCGGGCCGCAGCCCATTCGGGCCCGATCGGTCTAGCGGCGACTCTTTCGTTCCGGAATTCGCAAGTGAAGAAATGGGGGAGTATTTGTACGACGTACGGAGAGAGGCTGCCGGCGATTCGGTTGGAGGAGCGGAGGAGGGTGCGGTGCACGGCGGAAGGGATGGAAAGGGGGCTGTTTGTGGGGAGGAAGGAAGAAGGCGGGTTTGTGGCGGCGGAGAGATTGAAAGTGGTGGCGTTGGTGGCGGCGGTGATGTGTCTGTGCAATGCGGATAGAGTTGTGATGGCTGTTGCCATCGTTCCTCTCGCCGCCAAATATGGTTGGTCCACTGCTTTCTTAGGCATTGTTCAGGTAACACTTTCATTTTATTTTATTTCATCTATATTTTACATTTTTAAATTACTAAGAGATTAAATGTTTAATACTGACAGCGCTTGTTTTAAAAAATTATTTGACTTTATTAATAAAAGTTAAGAGAAAAAGTTAATACAAATAAAGAAATAAGAATGACATATTTAACGGGGACTCAGTCTAAACTTTTACCTAATTCTGCTATTATTATGAACTTTATTATTGATAAAAGAAATTTTGAAAAATTTACATTTTTTGTGTTTTTCTTACCTCTAACCAAATAATTTAGTGAAAATTTATTTCATGTGGGCATGAAACATTTATTATTATAGGCTTTTTAAGTTTAGCAGTGTGTGAACTTTGGATTGGTTAAGTGGGGTCGGCGTGAAAAGACCTGGTTATTTCCTAATTTTTTTAATAAAATAGGTATAACATAAATTAAGTCATAACCATAATAACATTTACTACTACTATTGTTTGTGGTGGTTGGCTTGTTGTGTTTCACGTGGGAGGCTGTTTCTGACTCTTTGTGGTAGCTGAGAAGCGAGGGTTGGTTTGTACGAGGACTAAGTCTCACGATGTCAGAAAACGCATAGATTCTGAGTCAGCATCTTATAATTTAATTAGATTTTACTTATGATTTTGTTAGATTTCGTAATTCGTAGCTTACTTGGCTTAGAGTTGACGGATATTCCTATGAGAGTGGTGGTAGGTGTAGGATGTGATGATCATAAACTGTTGAATTCTTGATGCCAAAAAGTAGGTAAGAAAGCCAAGAATTTAGATCACGCACATCTCATTTTGGAATTGAGGTATTTGGTTTCAAGATTATATCACATGATTAAATATGTGCTCTATCCTTCTCACTTTAATAGTTCTATTTGAGTTGGGTTTTAAAAACATTTAGAAGAAAGTTAATGAAAAAAGATACTAGAACGTGAGTCATACTTTTAAATATTAGTTTTATAATAAAATGTGAGTGGTAAAAAGTGAGTGGAATGTGAGACCTATTACCATTTATAGAATATTCCAACTGAGACTCCTAAAGTGGGACACTCAAAAATAGTAAACCGGGACTCCTCATGTGGGACGAATGGAGTAGTATTATGTTTGGTTCATAGATGGATAGTCATGTGATAATTAGTCATAGCCAGCCTTCTCTTACTAAATAATCTCACAACTTAATCCTAGATTATATTTTGTTACCATTTTATGTAGAAAACTGAACACTGACGTGGAACAAATTATATCCAATCATTCATTAATAATAGAGTGAATTACATAAACGGTACCTGATCTTTCACTTTCGCACGTAAATGGTACCTGATCTTTATTTTATATCGTTTTTGGTACCCAGTGACAAAAATAACCCTACGTACTAAATATGTGATTTTTTTTCATAGAGGATATTTTTTGAAATTTCAATTAAATAGTATACCAAATATGTGATTATTTTTTCTCCCTTTCTTATTTCTCTTTATCTATTTTGCTTTCTTCTTTTTTCTTCATTTTCTTCTTTCTTTTTAGTATTTTATCTTCCTTTCTTTTTTCTTTTTTCTCCTTAGTTTATGTTTCTTCTTCTTCCTTCTTTTTTTCTTTTTTCTTCTTTTTCTTCTTTCTTTTTAGTGTTTTATACATACATCTCATTGCATTCATAATATAAATAAAAAATAAAATACCTAATTAAATTAATGATTTAAAGTCATTAAATCAATTGAATATTTTTTAGTAAATTATTTTATACTCATTTTAAGGTTGAAATACCTAACTAAAAATATTCAACTTTTTATATCATTATGAATACAATTCACAATGTTAAATTAAGGTTATATTAATTAGTTACTAATTTAATGTAAAATAATAATAATAATAATAATAATAATAATAATTATTATTATTATCATTACATAAATTTATGTGATTTGTAATTTATATAATTATACTACAATTATTTATTAATTACTATCAGTTTTTAGTATTATAATAATAATATTATTATAATAATTAAATATAATTATAACTATAATTATATATAAGTATATTTGAATGATATTAAAAATGAATTAATTATTAATTTATAATATCAAAATAATAATATTAATATTGATTAATAATAATAGTATAAAGAATGATGAGAATGAGAGAAAAAATTACAATATCACTTTTGGTACTAATTTTATGTATGTCCAAAATACCCTTTATGATATAAATGGAAAAAAATATATTTGTTTAAAGGGTATTTTGGGAAGAAAATTGCATCAGGTACAAAAAATATGATTTATAGGTACTAAAAACGATATAAAATAAAGATCATGTACCATTTACGTGCGAAAGTGAAAGATCAGGTATCATTTATGTAGTCCACTCTTAATAATAGTCATGTAATTACAAAGTTATAAAATGTGAATGGGAAGGGGAAGGGAAAGACTACAATTTTTTTGGGTAAGAATATATGGTTAGGAATTAAGTAAAACTAATACACCTAACAAAGGAAACAAAACATTTGGTGTTTGATGGGATTTGAGTTTAGGCCATTTTGTTTGCTATGGAGGTAGAGAGGTAGCTGAAAATGGAATGTGTGTGTTGTTAATTCAAGTGCAAGAAAGCAAGAGGCCACTTCTTGAAAGTTCACACAGAATAATTTCTTGTCATTGGAAATTTGTCATACGATGCCCGCTTCCGGTTTCATGCTAACGAATAAATAGTTTCAACGATGAAAAGGAAGAGTTGTCAATATCGTAGTTGGGATCTCTAGCTTGACTTGTTTGATGGAGGCTTGTTCAAACTTCTTTCATGACCAATATGCTTAAAGACCATTGTTTGATTTGTACATTGAGTTCCTGAAATTTGAAGAATAATGTTGAAATGAGATGTTTGTTTTCATAATGCTCAAAAAATGCTTCTCTTTTGCCATATAAATTCTGATCACATGTTGCACACAGTCATCCTTTCTGTGGGGATACATGTTTTCTTCTGTTCTCGGAGGAGCATTGGTCGACAGATACGGAGGGAAAAAAGTTATCGCATGGGGTGCAGCATTGTGGTCACTAGCAACTCTCGTCACTCCATGGGCGGCTAATCACTCGACCAATAGCCTCCTAGCTGTCCGAGCCTTCTTTGGACTGGCCGAAGGGGTTGCTTTACCTGCAATGAATCACCTTCTATCGCGGTAACAATATAGGCACACACTTAAATTTCTTGTTCATTTCATATATCCGGTTTGGATATTTAACCGTTGATATTTCGTAACAGATGGTTTCCAAACCACGAACGAGCTACTGCTGTTGGATTATCCATGGGTGGGTTCCAGCTCGGGAATGTGGTGGGGTTGGTCTTGGCTCCGCTGCTGATGCAATCTATTGGGATTTCTGGTCCTTTCGTACTCTTTACTGCCCTCGGGCTTCTTTGGTTGGTTACATGGAGTTTTAAGGTCACGAACGACCCCCAAGAGTGCGGATCAATCAGTAAATCTGAACTGTGGTTGATCCAAGCCGGGAAAGCCGATTCCTCTGTCATCAAGGGCAGCCCTCCATCACTAAGGCATCTCCTATCCAAGCTGCCAACATGGGCTATAATCTTTGCTAATTTCACAAATAACTGGGTTCGTTCGTTTTCTTTTCCCATCCCGTTCCCGTTTCCTTTTATGATGATCTCTTAAGTAACATAATAAACGTCGAGTGTGCTCTTGTTAACTGCAGGGATACTTTGTTCTTCTATCGTGGATGCCTGTTTATTTCAAAACCGTGAGTTTATTTCTACACGATTTATAGTCTCACAAACGCGTAACGTTGCTAAAAGATCTTCTGCTGGAATGTCAGGTGTTCGATGTGAACTTGAAGCAAGCAGCTTGGTTCAGTGCGGTTCCTTGGGGAACGATGGCGCTCTCAGGCTACATCGCTGGGGCAGCATCGGACTACTTGATCAAATCGGGTTACTCCACCACATCAGCAAGGAAAATCATGCAGTCAATCGGTTTCATTGGCCCTGGGATTGGGTTGCTTTGCTTAAACTACGTCCGAACTCCAACAATTGCAGCCGTATTCTTAACAGTAGCCCTCAGCCTGAGCTCTTTCAGTCAAGCCGGCTTTCTACTCAACATGCAAGTAAGTGTTCTTTTCGCTTCATTGCATCACAGACTCTACTCGACAGAAAACTAAATTTGGTTCTACTCGTTTTCATCAGGACATCGCGCCACAATGTGCAGGATTTCTCCACGGTACACAATCCTATACTACTAATCATTCACTCATGTGACAATATTAACTTAGATGGAGCCTAACGAACGAGCTTTGTTATGCAGGGATCTCGAATTCTGCGGGAACACTGGCAGCAATTATCAGCACAATTGGGACAGGATACTTTGTGCAGTGGCTGGGTTCATTTCAGGCATTCTTAACTCTTACAGCTTGTCTTTACTTTGCTACAGCCTTATTTTGGAATCTCTATGCTACTGGAGAAAGAGTCTTTTAGATTAAAACAAGATCTACTATGTTACGATTGAAATTTTTTACTTATGATATAAGTAACATATAACAGGGTAAGTAGATGTATACATATGATATTCTTAAACAAATGTAGAATTGTGTCAAATTTTGTTTCCATTCGATTGTTTTACAGAGTTTAAAGACTCAATGTGTTGTATAAAAATATTGTATATTCAAGTTGTACTATTTCTCACTCTTGTTGGCCAATTTTTAGATCAGATTAGACCACATTTTTAGGCTTTGATGATGGAGATATTCGTCTTGTTGATTTTAACCCTTTAAATTATTAATGTGGTAGGTAATGGTGATGGATAGGTAACCACCTTTAAATTATCAAACAAATTTTGATATTTATCTATTGATGTGTTGTTGTCTGATCTAATGATCGTTACCGACTATCTAGTATGTTATTGGTGCTAGATTATTTAAGAATTTGTATAAAGGTGTCACTACCAAACAGCTGTATTTTTATGTTACTTTAATTTTAATTAGCATCACTAATACGAATATATTTGACAACAACAATAACGTGGTTATTTTACTCGTCAAAATCAATGATCATAGTTCATAGCTAATGAAATACTCATTATGTCCATGTCGAAATAATATTTAATTTTGATAGTAACGCCTACAATTTAAAATGTCATTTAATTTTTTTCTTATTCAATAAGTAGACTGTACAATTTATTCGATATATTTCATTTTGTTAGTAACGCCTACAATTTAAAATGTCATTCACTTTTTTTTCTTAATCAATAAATAGGATGTACAATTTACTAAATATTTCTAAAATCCCCCCTCTCATAAATAACGATGTCTTACATAAAACATAAAACATAACATAAAAATTAATATAAAAATTAACTCTTATATTAATATAAAAATTACTATATTTTTTCTCTTCACTTAAAACATAAAACAAAACTTTCTGAAATCTCATGCCATTTTATAAGTGTGACATCTTTTATAGGATGAAGGGAGTGTAAAATGTCATATCCGTCACATAAAAATAGTCATTTGTTTTATATTCTGATAATACATCCCATAAAATTAGTCTTCCTTCATTTTTAGCAAGTTTTTATCTATTATGATATGAGTCTATTTTTTACCGACAACATTTCAATTATTGTTCTTTTTTATTTATTTATTATTTTTACTAATTTCACATTAAAATGTCGCTTTCTTAAAGTTTTAATTTTTATAAAATAGAGGAAGAGTATATATATAAATATAAGACTAATATTAGTATTAAATATTTGATCAATTTTTCTTTGAAAACCGGCCCACTAAACTGTGAACGAATGGAGTAGTTCGAAAACCTCTACTTTGCTAACGGCGTGGGGTTGCAAGATCATTACATCGCTCTCACACGCCAGATTAATAATTAAATTAAACCTACTTGTTTGGTGAAAAATCTACAATTACAAGAAATGGATAAGCTTTCACAGATATAAGAACAAGCTGTCTACAAAAAAAAAGGAAAAAGTGAGAGAGAGCAGCACACAAATCCTTTTTCCACCACACAAATCCTCCTTAAAAAGATTCAATTTTGATCAGTAATCAGCCATGAAAGAGAAGAATTTCAAGAGCATGGAAGAATTCTGGCCATTTTATGTGAGCCAGCACTCGAAAGCGGCGACACGGCGGTGGCATTTTGCGGGGACCCTTTGCAGTATGGTGTGTTTGATATACGCAGTGATGTTCAATTTGTGGTTTTTGATAGTGGTGCCTTTGATTGGATACGGGTTGGCGTGGTACAGTCATTTCTTCGTGGAAGGGAATGTGCCTGCAACTTTTGGGCACCCTTTTTGGTCTCTGTTTTGTGATTACAAAATGTTTGGATTGATGCTCACTGGCAACATGGATGCAGAAATCAAGAGGCTCGGCAAGAAGCCCATCTTCACCTATTAGTTTTCCTCCATAGATCAGATTTTGTGTGCCTTGAAAATATTTGAATAAAAATTGTAACCCACATCTTTTTGGGTACCCTGGGGTGATTCATGTTAATTGCACATGTAGATAATGTTCAATTATTAGATTTATCTGTAAGGCTATATTTCATACACGGAATTGAAATTACATTCAAATTAGATATTGAATTTGAAGGAATTGATATCTAATTCAATTTCAAATCCTATATTTGGTAAAATGAAGTAATTGAAATTAGAGCATTCCAATCGCTCCTGGCCCCGAAGGACGACGTCCGTGCCGATGGCGTGGCACAACGCTATCTGCCGCTGTGCTCTTGCCGACGGCACGACCATGCTCTATGCATCGAACACGTCAATGCCGCTGAGCAGGGCAACGTGGTGGCATATTGGCCAACGGCTATGCCGTTGGCATTTTCATTTTTTTGTTAAAATTTGAATTTAATTAAAAAATCATTTTTAAAATAAAAAATCGTTTTTAAATAAAAAAAAAAATTTCCCACTTCCCAATAAATCATATCCTTTTTCTCACCATTATTTTTCAATTTTTTCCCCATAATTCACATTTTCATCTATAAATATCCTCATTTCCACACAAAAAAATTCCCATTAGACTACATAATTCTAATTTAATTATGCAATTTTTATATTTTAGTATTTTAAGTAGGCCTGTCAAATTGGATACCCGCGGATACCCGATCCGAAATTTTCGGGTACCCGATCCCGAAATTCCAAAAATCCAATACCCGATACCCGACCCGAATTTGATTTCGGGTACCCGGATACCCGACTCGGGTATCCAGTCCCGAAAAATCGGGTATCCAGTCCCAATTGTGATTTTGAATTTATTTTATTTTATTTTTGAAAATTAACTACAAACTTTTAGAATTTATTTAATATTATTTTAATTCAAATTTAATACAAAGTTGAAGTACTAGTATTCAAGTAAAAATAACTACAAACTTTTAGAAATACAAAATTCTTATAGTAGCTCGAATTTAAGAGAAAATAACTACAAATTTTTAGAAATACAAAATTCTTGTAGTAGTTCGAATTTAAAAGAAAATAACAAAAAACATTGCAAAATACAAAATTCATAAGTTATAACCATATTAACATCTTTTATCCATCCACAATAAGTCAATAACCGTCAAAATTCATAAGTTCAAACATTCATCCTTTATAAATACACAATTCAATAATTCATAAGAATCAAGATCTAACAATAATATCATCAAAAATTCAAAATATCACAAGTCAATGAAATTAAAATATAATTAAAAAAATTAAATTACATATCTTATATGCTAACTATTAAGTATTAATTAAATTATAGTTAAGAAATTAAATTATATTTAATTATAATAAAAATATAATTTATTAATTTTAGAAAATAAATCGGATAAATCGGGTAATTCGGGTATACCCGATCGGATATCGGGTAACCCGATACCCGATAATCCAAAATTCTCACTACCCGATCCCGATCCGATATCCGAAAAATCGGATTTCGGGTATCCAATTATCCGACTTTTTCGGGTTTGGATATCGGGTATCCAATACCCGATATCCATTTTGACAGGCCTAATTTTAAGTATGTAATTTTTATTTTTTAAGTATGTAATTTTATTTTTTAGGACTTGATTATTTGATTTTTATATATTTTTTAATTTTTAATAGTAGTTCGAGTATTTTTAATGTATTTTTATATTGTAGAAGTTTTTTTAGTTGAAGTATTTAAATTAAATAATGAATGGTGGGCCCTTTGAGCATGCTCTTGCGGAAGAGCATGGATGTGAATGTTGTGCTCAGAAAGAGCAAGGAATAAAAAATTAACAAATGTGGGTCCGGGCCCACATCCATGTTCTTTGGCAAGAGCATGGATGCAGATGCTCTTAAAGAATTTGTACACACACACACTGTACACAAGCTACACACAAATTACACACATTGCACACTCTACACAGCTATACACAAAATACATATATTCTATAGACTTTTTACAAAATACATACATTATATACACACTACAGAAAATACACACTACAAAAAATACACACACTATACACTAAATACACAAACTGCACACGCTATATCTAAAATAACACTCTACACATTGCACACACTACACACGCTATTACACAAAATAAACACACTACATACACTATATTACAAGATACACACACTACACACAAAGTACACACACTACATAAATTTTATACAAAATACACACACTACGCATATTATATAGTACAAAATAACACATTGCACACAAACCATTCATAAACTGAAATTTCAAATTTGGTTCGATATTTTCAGATTTTTCGGTTTGGTTCACTTTAAACTTTTGACAAATTTCAGTTTATAAATTCGGTATGGCAAACTTTTGGCAAATTTTTCACCTTAAAAAAAATTACTCTAGTTCACTATAATATTTTTCCTTCTCAAATTTAAAAAAAGTTAATTAAATAAGTAAAATAAATCCCACATTCAAAAAGAACTTTCTATAATTCACTTTAATATTTATTAAAAAAATTTACTATTAGATTTAACTTTTTTTTTTCGTATAGACTGAGTTTTATAATGAATAATATTTAATTGTAAAAATAAATAAAGTATAATTAAACTATTTTAAGGCTATATTTATTTTTAAACACATAATGACAATATACTATTTTAAGTACCTAAAATTACAAAAATAGTATACTGGGATTTAAGGTCCAAAATATCCTCAAACAATAAAAATTCACAATTTTTTATTTTAGTCTTATCGTACCAAAAATGCTATAATTATTTTTTAAGGACCATTTATGTATTTTTTGACAAGATCAGAGACTAGTAGAGTAGTTCACTCTAATGCTAAATCATTCGTTCATTCCTATCCCTCTCAATTCCTCTTGTATGGATTTCTTCAAATATTGACTACATCTGCTCAAATATTAGTAAAACAAGCATTTTTTTGGGTTTTTTTCTTTTAAATTTTTAGGAATTGTAAATTTTGAATTTTTAGAACATACTACATAATTTTTAATTTCACGAAAGAAGAATGAATTTTTCGTGTTATAATTGTTCATATTTTCAATTTTACTACCAAAGTGGCTAGTAATTGTGAATAATGCAATTAAATGTTTGTGGCATGTGTGCAGGATTGTGAGAATTGTGGCCAGATGTAGAAAATGAAGAGAATGATGAGCACTTCTAAATTGGTCAACATAAGAACATGAATCTAAAACAATTATTGTACTATCTTTACTATGTGTGTATTCGTATCAGAGTTTTGGTCTAATTTAAAAAATTGCAATTAATACTTGATTATGTGTACCTAGCCAAAACAACACCAGCCAGATTACCACTGTCACAAAACAAAGTCGCAACTTTATTTAAATGTAGCTATTTTCGCGGAATTACATGGAAAAAAGCTAGTGTTTCAATTTTCAAGCTTTTGAGAATTGAAATGGAACAGTAACCAACCCTACATTATCAACATTCCAAATGAGTGCACCTCACACAAAATTATAGACTAAGTTGTGTTTAGAGAGCTTGATATTTATTTATATTTTATATGGGTTCATCAGATCGACTCTTTAACAGGCAAATAACTGTTCATCAGATTCTTGGAGGAGGTCTTGGTAAGTCTGCCATTCTTGATTTTTGCTCATTCATCTAAAATCCTTTGATTTTTCATCTTTATTTAAAATCAGATCTTGGTGAGTACAAAATTATGCAAATTGATTTTATTTGAATGTAAGAAATCTGAGTGGTTTGTTTGTTGATGAACAGTTGCAGATGTGATGTTGTGGAGAAGTAGAATTCGGACGGTGGGGATTTTGATGGCGGCTTTGGCTACTTGGGTGGTGTTTGAGATATCTTTTTACACCCTGTTAACATTTGTTTCAACTGTGTTTTTGCTCCTTTTCACCATTCTCTTTTTATGGGCTAAATCAGCTGCAATTCTCAACAGGTTCATTCATTACCTCAATCCTACATTCAACTAGATTCAATGCTATCAAAATGTTTGGATTTGATTTTGTGCAGGGCTTGTTTTAGATGTCAAATTGCTAGTGTGTATGTGTGTGTTAAGCTACTTAGCCTTTTACTTCAAATAAAATGAAATCAATGATTTGTGCAACAGATCTGCTCCGCCTCTACCACATCTGCGTCTCTCAGAACAGACGGCGAATGAGGCAGCAGCTTTCATTCGCGATCAAATAAACACGATGCTCTCTGTCTCTGAGGATATTGCTTATGGAAGGGATTCAAGAATGTTTGTAAAAGTTGGTCTTATGCTGTTGTTGATCTCTGTAGTAGGGAGTCTCACTGACTTGGTCACCTTGAGCTACATTTGTAAGTTCAATAATATCATCATCTATGCTTTCATGTAGGAGTTTATGTTACCTACAACTTTCTTGCAAATGCCACTATAGGATTGTAATCAATTGATAATCAGTTTTTATTGTAGAACTACTAACCATGAACATTTTATGCACTTGTAATGAACATTTATATCCATAACGTTCATTATAAGGGGACAATTCATTACATACATACAAAATGTTTATTGTTTGTAGTTCTGCAATAAGAATTATATGTATTTTAACGCACCTGTGGCCACTATATACACATTATTATCTCACTTTTACTTATGGCAGGCCTTGTAGTGCTTCTTACAGTTCCACCAATTTATGAAAGATATGAAGACCTTATCGACGTGTATGCTCTACTTTGGTTTGGGAAGCTGCACCAATTTTATGTAAGTTTTGATGAAGAATGCATCACCAACTTCCACAAATGGATTTTGGAGATGAAAAAGTTAACTTGATGGCTATTAACCATTCAATTTCTTTTATATAGAACTTTTTACCTTTTCTTGGTTTGATTGTACTAGTTTAAACTCAAACTACTGTCAAAAACAATAGTCAATCACAATGTAGTTGAATGTGGTGAGGCACTTTTCCTCGAAGCTGTTGTTTAGAAAAAGTTGTGAAACATGGAACAAAAGTTTTAAAATCTTTTTCTAGAGGTAGATATGCATAAGAAAATATATGTAAACATTTTGAAGAAACGTCTAAGATAAAAAAAAAAAAAAATTTTTGTTAAGATCTTTGTTATTGATTTGATACAGTTCCAAATATTAACTACTCCATTGTATTTTAAGTATAAAAATATCTTAGCATCTATTTCAAATTAAGTTAATCAACACATTAGAGCCCACTTTAATGAGTTAATGCTTTAATTAATTTATTTAGAATGACGTCTTTGGAAGGACACAAATTTTAATACACAATTGGTAAAGTATGAAAAATAGGACAAAAAAAAAGTTATTAAAATATTATTAGTGAAAAATGAGATAGCACATTGGAGAAAATAATTACCAAAAATAGGAGTGGACTATTTTCATAGGACAAACATAAATAGAAAAAATACTTAGTTTTATTGGAAGAGAGAATATAAGTTGTTATGAACTTGTGTTCATTTGTGAGAGCATCCACAGTGGTGAGGATGTCCCGGCGGACTTTCCAAAAACACCTTCTGCCACGTCATAAGGACATCCCATTGCACAATGACGGACATCTCCAAGGACATCCCCAAGGACATCCACAATATTAAAATTCACAAATTCACAAATATGCAATTTACGGAATTAAAATTTCGACACGAATATGGAGAAAATGCAACGATTTTATTTATAAAAAAAACATACATATTTAAATTTAAAAAGAGTACATAGTTAAAAAAAAAAACCATCCCAAACAAAAAAAACGATTCAAACAAAGTACATGTTATGCCTTGAATCTCTATAGTTTGCAACGAGCCGTATATATAGAGTTTAAAAAAAAATAAAAAATCGGGACGTCCACCGGGGCACCGCAATGACGGACGCCGCCGGAAAGCCGCTTTTAGTATAAGTGGGAGAATTAGACGTTAGCACATTTTTGTATACTCGAAAGTGTTTTGAGTATAAGTGGGAGATTGTTAGAGTTTGTATACTAGAAATCACGTTTCGAGTGATTGAATACTGTAAAACTCTTATTTTATTTTCCAAGGAATAAAATAGATTATTTTGTCGTAATGTTGTTATGTTTTACATTTAATGGATGTTAGTTGCATGTTTAAATGTATAAGTTAACTTAACAAAGTCTAAGTCTTTATTTTAGTAGACCGGTTGTGGGCGGCGTCCACTTTAAGGTAACACGGTCAGTCTTAAACAAAGAAAAAGAAGAATTTCACAACCTAGATGGAATTAGATTATCCATCGTGAAAGGTTGCAATGTCAGCCCGCATATTTCTAAACCTTACTGAAATAAGATGACATTGGTGTGGTATAGCACTGAACGGATCTAACAACAAGACTTGTCCTTAGGCTATCTACTGAAAGGTGAGGTCTTGATAAATATTTGTTTCTTAATCAATGTAGGTTAGCATTGAGCATACGGTATTAATTATGCATTACTTTGACTTATCAAATGGTGCGGGTTTTTCGTAACCCCCTGATATATTGGGTAGTGGTGATTAATATCTAGTAGTGCTACGATTGCTATTATATTGAATCGTGCGCGAGATGAATCTCGTTTGATAATGTCCCCAAGAGGAGCGCGAAACAAGGCTTTATCATTCGGAACCTAGCTAGTTGGAGTTTAATTACTCTATGAATAATAAATAAGCGTTTCATGCTAAGTCCACTTTTGGAATTAATAAGATATTAATTAATTAAGTCCATAGCAGACATTAATTAATTAATGGACATTTTAATTTTAAGCGCGGGAAATGAAAGATAAAACGGAAACCCTGATTACTTATAATTTCGGATTTGGATGGGGAGAGTTCAATATTACTTCTGTAGTAGCTGCTCGTAATATTCCAATTAAGCTTATATTAAATTGTGGGTTCAATTTAATTAGTAAAAAGTAAATTGGATGAGCCCATATCCAAAACCTTCCATAGATCCCTGTCTGGGCCCAAAAGGAACTTAATATAAATAGGAGAATAAAGGAGACAGAATCATAACAATTTTTATTCTTAAATTTTTTGAAAATTTCGCCCCCCTCATATTGAGCTGGTCGAATTTCCTTCTCCTCCGTGGAGTAGTTTTTCTGTCTCTTTTATTTAAGTCCTAGTATTTTGGTGAAATCAGCCCACACTGATATTGGAGTACAGTTCGGGAACCAGAGAGAAGATCTGTGGTCTAGTATTCAAAGCATCACGTGGAGAGGTCGCTAGCCATCATCAATTCTTTGGAGAATTAATAAGGTATTATTTCTGCTCCATAGAAAAGCATGTTTTAGGTTTCAATTGCACTTAAAGCATGATTAATTCAAGTTATGAGCATGATACAAGTAAGAATTACGCGAATAGATTTCGTCTAAATAATCTGCTAAATAGATCCGATTTTTATGTGATTAATCTAAGTGCACGCTTCCGCTGCCAGTTCCTTCAATTGGTATCAGAGCCTGTCTTTGGCTCTGATTATTTGGATTTAAATTTCGCGAAATTCATGTATGCATGTGTTATTTGATCTCGAAGCATGTTCTTGTTCTATTGTTTAATTTTTAAGCATGATTAACTCAAGAACATTCGAATCAATAGAACTTAGGAACGAACGAACGAACGAGATGTGCAATTCGTCGGCGGTGGCGCCGGGACGAATCGTACAACATGCGATCGGAAGAGGGATGTCGAATTGAGTGGGAGCTTGGGAAGCGATCAACCGGCGACGCGCAGACGAGCGTGGGCTCGTGCACGCCACCGGCAAGACCACCGATCCCGGAGAGCCTCGCGAATCGTGCCTATTAAGTGGGAGGGTCGGAGTGATCTTGCGGCGACATGAATACGAGAGAGGACTCGTCCATGCCGCCGGACAAGACCGCAACATCGATCTCCATCACCAAACACGGCGGACGACGCCGGTGGAAGGAAAAGAAGACCGTTGCTTGTCCGAGAGTAGCGGCGGGTTGTCCAGCCACCGGAAACCCTAACCCTTGAACCCTAAACACGAAACCCTAATCACCCCAGCCCTGACGTCGCCGGACCGAGAGCAGCCACGTCATTCGCGGCGGCTGCTGGTTCGTGCGAAGACCGTCGGAGCAGTGGGAGCTCGCCGGAGCTGCGCGGCCGTGGCTGCATGGCTGGTCGACGGTGACAGAGGGATCGTCTCGGCGTTATTTCGCCGGGAGAAAGGGAAAAGGAAGCGACGCGCCTTCGGGCGCTAGCTACCGGCGTGGGCTGGGCGGCGAACTCGCCGTTCCGGCTAGCGTATCGCCGGTGAATCTTCATCGCGTTGATTCGTGCAAACCTCGAACAACGAGATAACGATGAAAAATTATTTTAATGATTATTTAATTTTTAAATTAAAAGATATCATTAAAAATAATATTATTTAATAAAAATGAAATATTGTGGGAAGATTTCCCTAGTTTTTAGGAATATTTTGATTATTTTCTATATCCATGGAATATTTTATATCCTAGATGATATAGATAAGAATAATTTAATAGTTTCCTAAATATTATATATATCTAGAATCCTAATTAGGATATATATGTCATTAAATAATATAATTATTATTTTTCCTAATCTTGAACATGGATATTATATGAATTTAATTTTTCATGTCTAATTAAGATTTAAATAATGTACTTTATTTTAGATATATCTTATAGTTTGACATGAATAAGAATTAAATTCTAGATTAATTAATTCCTAAACTAAGATACTAAAGATAATAAAAGATTTAATTATCCAGTCAATTAAATACCAACATAATTTAATTAGTCTTAATCTGCCTTAAGGCTAAAGGATAATTAATGAAAAACCATAACCAAAATATCTAAGTGATAATTATGAACTTATAATTTATATATGGTCTCCATCGGTTGGACTGCCAAAATTTGTGAAGCTAATTTCTAATATTATTGCCACCCACTTTGTGGGGACAATAATCATACGAAACAGTAAGTTCATAAGGGCGGACTTCTCACACAATAAATAGAATGAACTAGAAAGTGGTTCCCAATATTATCGCCACCCACCTTGTGGGGATAATAATCCTAATGAACTGCGAGTTTCAGGGTTCAATCAGAATATATGAGATAGCTTGATTTTGTTATCAGCACATAAACATTGTAATGAGAGTGTGTTGTAGAAATAAAATTCTGTAATGCTAAATCTGATGGTCGTGTTTAGGCAACATTAGGCGGCCATGCCATGTCTTGTGGTCTCTGGACTATTCGTCGATGTTGTGACCAGTAAAATTGTCAAATTTTAATGCGTATTAACCTCCTTTGGAGGGTACAATTTATTAATTTTGCTGTTGTAAGATTTTGAAAAGTTTTATGGTTAATCTACTCAATTTCCTTACATAAGATTATAACAAATACTCCCTCCGTCCCACATTTGGAGTCACTTATTGTTATGGCTCGGATTTTAAGAAAGAGTTGAAGTGTGTAATAAATGAAGTGAGATGGTGGAGTGTGTAATAAATAAAGTGAGATGGTGGAGTGGGTTGAAGGTGGGTCCTTTTTGACTTTTGATTTTTGTTTTGATTTATTTTAATGTAGAAAATGACATTTTTATGTAATTTTGATGAAGAATAGGGTAAAATTGTATGACCAAATATGGAAAATTCTAAAAGTGACTCTTAAACTGGGACGGACTTTTATGGCAAAAAGTGACTCTTAATCTAGGACGAAGGGAGTAGTAAATTTTTCTATTTGCAGTGCAATAAAATCCGTGAAAATGTCTTTTAATCCTCTTTCTGCAATTCTCAAAGAAAACAAACTCGAGGGCCAAAATTACATAGAATGGAAATAAAATTTGGATATCGTTCTCACAGAAGAGAGTACAAGTTTGTGCTCACTACTCCACAGCCTCCAGTTCCCGCGGCTAATGCCTCGGTGGGAGTTCAGAGTGCGCATAAACGGTGGCATAAGGCGAAGAGATGGCTAAGTGCTACATGTTGGCATTTATGTCTTCAGTACTCAAGCATCAGCATTCTGCCATGGCGACTGCCGCCGAGATTATGCAAAATCTTGCAACTCTTTTTGGTACTAAGAATCGAACGGCTAAGTCTCAAGCCTTTCGGAATATCATGATGAAGACTATGAAGGAAGGCACATCTGTGAGGCAACATGTCCTCAAGATGATGAGCCACCTTAATCAGATTGGGGTTTTGGGAGGGACGATTGATCCCGAGTCCCAGATTACTATAATCCTTCAGAGTCTTCCCCCTAGCTTCCAGCAGTTCAAGCTCAATTTCGAGATGAACAAGCGGGATTACACTTTGGCTGAGCTGCTGACTGAACTTCAGTCGGCGGAGGACCTTATGGTTCAAGCTAAAGTAGCTATGCTGAGTTTGGCGCCTAATTCCTCTGGCTCTAAGCCTCGCGCAGGAAAGAAAAAGGCACCGAACCCAGTGGCAGCTAAGAATGCTAAGGGAAAGAAGAAGAAGAAGAAGGCTGATAAGAAGCCTACTGGAAAATGCTTCAAGTGCGGAGATAAAGGTCATTGGAAGCCAGACTGCCCTAAAAATGGCAAGGCTACAGGTATGCACCATGCTCTAGTAGTCGAGTCATGTTTGGCTTCGACATCTACTCATACGTGGGTTATTGATACTGGAGCAACTGATCATATATGTTTTGATCCTGACTTAATGCGAGGTGACAAGATGGTTACATGATCGTGAGATCGAAGTCTAGCTGGGCGACGCTACTAAAGTGACGGTCGTTGCAGTGGGAGACGTTTATTTGCATTTTTCTAGTGATTGATTTTTGATTTTGAAGAATATTTTGTTGATACCTTCTTTTAGAAGAAATTTAATTTCAATTTCTAAATTGTCTTTTGATGGATATTCGATTTCTTTTAATGACAACTGCGTTATTAAGAAAGATGGTTCTTATATCTGTCGTGGTATCATGGGAAAAAATCTATACACAATCACATCTACACAGTTTAATCAACGTAAATCAGAACTCAATAATACATCGAAAGTTTCTAAGAAAAGAAAAGAACCTTCAATTTGAAACGTACTTATGGCACCTTAGACTTGGTCATGCCAACGAGAGAAGGATTCATGCGATGGTTGATCAAGATCTTATTAAAGGCCTTGAGAAGGAACCGTTTTCAAAGTGTGAATCCTGTTTGGAAGGCAAGATGGCTAAGAGACCTTTTAGGTCAAAGGGTAATAGGGCCAAGGAAGTACTTGAGCTCGTTCATACTGATGTGTGTGGACCAATGTCAACCGAGGCAAGGGGCGGTTTCGATATTTCATCACCTTCATTGATGACTTCTCGAAAATTGGATACGTCTATTTGATGCGCTACAAGTCTGAAACTTTTGACAAGTTCAAGGAGTTTAAGGCTAAAGTAGAGACGCATCATGGTAAGAGTATCAAATGCTTGTGATCTGATCGCGGAGGCGAGTACCTAAGTGCCTAGTTTTTGGACTACTTATCAGTGGCGGGAATTCAATCCCAACTGACTGCGCCGGGCACACCCCAGCAGAATGGCGTAGCTGAAAGAAGGAATAGGACCTTATTAAACATGGTTCGATTGATGTTGAGTTATGCACGGTTACCAATTTCGTTTTGGGGGCATGCCTTATTAAATCAATTCCTACTACCCTATATGAGTTGTGGACTGGGCGAAAGGCCAATCTGGAACATCTCAGAGTGTGGGGGTGTTCGGATCATGTATTGGAAAAGGACCCAACTAAGCTGGAATCTAGGACGGAGGTATGTGTGCTTATAGGCTACCCTAGAGGATCGAGAATTCTATAATCTCCGAGACAAGAAAGTCATTGTGAGTACACATGCCACATTCTTAGAGGAAGACTTTGAAATGAATCATAAGTCCAGCAGTGAGATAGCTCTTGAAGAGCTTACATCAGTCACAAGTTCCATTAACCAAGAACAGACACCTAGTGTAACAACAATTCCAGAAATTGCAACTAGTACACCTAATGTTGTAGTGCCGCGTCGCAGTGGGAGGGTCTCTCATGAGCCCGAAAGATACATTGGTTTGGGAGAGTGCATGGATTACTACTCGGACAACAATGTACTTGATCCCTGGAATCTTGCAGAGGCGCAAGCAGATGTCGATCATTGCGAATGAGTGAAAGCAATGGATTCGGAACTACAATCAATGGTAGACAAAGACGTCTATGATTTGTCTATCCTACCCGAAGGCTGTACTGCCATTGGGAGCAAGTGGATATACAAACGTAAAAGTGGACCCGATGGACGAGTTAAAGTCTTTAAGGAAAGACTAGTGGCTAAGGGGTATACCCAAAGGGAAGGCATCGACTACGATGAGACCTTCTCCCCAGTGGCCATGCTCAAATCGATCCGTATTCTTTTGTCTATTGCAGCTTACATGGATTGGAAAGTATGGCAGATGGACATTAAGACTGCGTTTTTAAACGGGAGTCTTGAGGAGACCATCTACATGGAACAACCCGAAGGCTATGTGGTAAAAGGCAAGGAACACATGGTTTGGAAGCTTAAGAAGACCATTTATGGCCTCAAGAAAGCATCTAGATCATGGAACCAGTGTTTTGATCAAACTGTTCAAAAGTTTGGATTCGAAAAATGCCCTAATGAAAGTTGCGTGTATAAGAAGGTTGAAAAGGGAAATGTTGTGTTCTTAGTTTTGTATGTAGATGATATTCTTCTAATTGGAAACAATAAAAAGATGTTGTCATCAGTACGAACATGGTTGTCTAGCCAGTTCGAGATGAAAGATATGGGTGATGCGGGACACATTCTCGGTATCAAGGTTCTTCGGAACCGTACAAAGAGAACGTTGTGCTTATCCCAAGAATCTTACATCGATATGGTACTTAGACGCTTTAGCATGCAAGATGCCAAGAAAGGTTTCTTACCTTTTAGACATGGCATCCATTTATCTCAAGAGATGTGTCCAAAGACAACATCTGAGATAGCAGAGATGAGAAGGATACCATATGCCTCGGTTATTGGTAGTCTCATGTATGCTATGCTTTGTACTAGACCCGATATATGCTTTGCTGTTGACATGGTAGCAAGATATCAATCAAATCCCGGCCAAGGACATTGGACTGCGTAAAGAACATACTCAAGTACCTTAATCGGACTAAGGACTATGTTCTAGTTTACAATGCAGCCGAGCTCTGTCCTTTAGGATATACAGATTCAAACTTTCAAGTTGATGTAGATTCGAGAAAATCAACTTCCGGATATGTGTTTACCTTAGGAGGTGGAGCTGTAATTTGGAAGAGTGTAATTGCGGACTCTACCATGGAAGCCGGATATGTGGCCGCTTCGGAGGCTGCAAAAGAGGTTGTATGGCTTAAGAACTTCCTTCTGGACTTAGGTGTGGTTACGAATATGCCCAAGTGCATCACCATTTATTGTGACAATTCTGGTGCTGTGGCAAATTCGAGGGAACCACGGGCTCATAAAGCGAGCAAGCACATAGAGATGAAGTATCATATCATTCGAGATATAGTGCAGAGAGGAGACATACAAGTGGTCAAGATTGAGTCAGAAAACAACCTGGCAGATCCTTTCACGAATGCATTAGCGGTCAAGCCGTTTGAGAGCCATGTTGAAGGAATGGGAGTTCGACTAATACAAGACCTCAATCCGCTTTCAGTATAAGTGGGAGAATTAGACGTTAGCACATTTTTGTATACTCGAAAGTGTTTTGAGTATAAGTGGGAGATTGTTAGAGTTTGTATACTAGAAATCACGTTTCGAGTGATTGAATACTGTAAAACTCTTATTTTATTTTCCAAGGAATAAAACAGATTATTTTGTCGTAATATTGTTATGTTTTACATTTAATGAATGTTAGTTGCATGTTTAAATGTATAAGTTAACTTAACAAAGTCTAAGTCTTTGTTTTAGTAGACCGGTTGTGGGCGGCGTCCACTTTAAGGTAACACGGTCAGTCCTAAACAAAGAAAAAGAAGAATTTCACAACCTAGATGGAATTAGATTATCCATCGTGAAAGGTTGCTATGTCAGCCCACATATTTCTAAACCTTACTGAAATAAGATGACATTGGTGTGGTATAACACTGAACGGATCTAACAGCAAGACTTGTCCTTGGGCTATCTACTGAAAGGCGAGGTCTTGATAAATATTTGTTTCTTAATCAATGTAGGTTAGCATTGAGCATACGGTATTGATTATGCATTACTTTGACTTATCAAATGGTGTGGATTTTTCGTAACCCAATAAACCTGATATGGGTAGTGGTGATTAATATCTAGCAGTGCTACGATTGCTATTATATTGAATCGTGCGCGAGGTGAGTCTCGTTTGATAATGTCCCCAAGAGGAGCGCGAAACAAGGCTTTATTATTCGGAACCTAGCTAGTTGGAGTTTAATTACTCTATGAATAATAAATAGCGTTTCATGCTAAGTCCACTCTTGGAATTAATAAGATATTAATTAATTAAGTCCATCGCAGACATTAATTAATTAATGGACATTTTAATCTTAAGCGCGGGAAATGAAAGATAAAACGGAAACCCGATTACTTATAATTTCGGATTTGGATGGGGAGAGTTCAATATTACTTCGTGTAGTGGCTGCTCGTAATATTCCAATTAAGCTTATATTAAATTGTGGGTTCAATTTAATTAGTAAAAAGTAAATTGGATGAGCCCATATCCAAAACCTTCCATAGATCCCTGTCTGGACCCAAAAGGAACTTAATATAAATAGGAGAATAAAGGAGACAGAATCATCACAATTTTTATTCTTAAATTTTTTGAAAATTTCGCCCCCCTCATATTGAGCTGGTCGAATTTCCTTTTCCTCCGTGGAGTAGTTTTTCTGTCTCTTTTATTTAAGTCCTAGTATTCCGATGAGAACAACCCACACTGATATTGGAGTACAGTTCGGGAACCAGAGAGAAGATCTGTGGTCTAGTATTCAAAGCATCACGTGGAGAAGTCGCTAGCCATCATCAATTCTTTGGAGAATTAATAAGGTATTATTTCTTCTCCGTAGAAAAGCATGTTTTAGATTTCAATTGCACTTAAAGCATGATTAATTCAAGTTATGAGCATGATACAAGTAAGAATTACGCAAATAGATTTTGTCTAAATAATCTGCTAAATAGATCTGATTTTTATGTGATTAATCTAAGTGCACGCTTCCGCTGCCAGTTCCTTCACCCTCGCCTAATGGCGGACGTCCGTCGGGACATCCTCCATTGCGGATGCTCTGAACTAAGTAGTATTTTGCAACAATTTAAATTCAAGAATTTCATGTCCCAAGAATTACCTTAAATCACGACGACATCTAAGTCTAAAAATTATTGAGAGAATATGTAGGAGACAATGTATTGTGTTGTGTTTTCATTAGAATGATTTATCGTCCATAATATAGGAGTTGGTACACAGTAATTACGGTATTGAATCATTCTAATTCTAGGTAAATATGCTCCCTGTCATTTACATATTTCCTCCTATCAATTACATATTTCCTCCTTTAATTAAGTCTCCTCACTTGGTAAGTTAGGAGTATGGTATGTTTGACACTCCCCCTTAAGTTGAGCAACGACATCTCCGATCCTCAACTTGCCCAAAACCTCAATGAAGGATTTAGGATTAACTGCCTTCATGAGAATGTCTGCCAATTGTTCTTCTGATCGGACGAATGGAAGCTCTATGATTTCCCCTTCGATCTTTTCCTTGATAAAGTGGCGGACAACCTCCACATGTTTCGTCCTATCATGTTGGACTGGATTCTCTGAAATGCTGATAGTTGCTTTGTTTTCGCAGAAAGCTGACTTTTCCTCATCGGCGGAAATCCAATCTCAGTGAGTAGTCTCCTAAGCCACATTATCTCAGTTAGACCACTCTTGATCCCTCGGAATTCTGCCTCTGCACTTGATAAAGCTACTACTTTCTGTTTCATGCTCCTCCAAGTGACCAGATTTCCTCCTACAAATGTGAAATATCCTCCAGTGGACTTCCGATCTATAGGATTACTGGCCCAATCAGCATCAGTGTATCCATCTATATCAAGATCTTCACTTTTCCCGAGTAGCACTCCATATCCTATCGTTCCCATGAGATAGTGCACAATTCTCAATGAAGCATCCAAGTGATTCTGTTGAGGACGATGCATGAATTGGCTCACCACTCCAACAACATATACAATGTCAGGTCTTGTATGAGACAGGTAAATGAGTTTGCCAACCAGTCGTTGATATTCTTCTCGGTTTGCTAACTTGGCGTTTGTCTTCAAATTTCAATCCATGATTCACCATCATTGGAATGTCTACTGGTTTGCAGTCCAATAGTCCAATTTCTGCTAGTAGATCGAGCACATACTTCTTCTGCCGTAAAAATATCCCTTTCTTTGACCAAAGCACTTCTATTCCCAAAAATATTTGAGGGGCCCAAGGTCCTTCATCTCAAACTCTTGAAATAAGTTTGCTCGCAGATTACTGATTTCTTCTTCATCATCCCCCGAAATGATCATGTCGTCCACATAAATTAGCAGACAAGTCACTTTCTCTCCTTGCTTCTTCAAAAACAGAGTATGATCTGAATGACTTTGGATGTACCCATACTTCTCCATTGCCTGTGAGAATCTGCCAAACCATACTCTTGGTGACTACTTTAGTCCATACAAAGTTTTCCTCAACCTGTACACCTTACTGCCCCTGAGTATTCAGGTGGCATCTCCATGTAGACTTCTTGATTTTTTTTCAATCCGTCATGCAAAAATGCGTTGGTCACATCAAACTGGTGTAGAGGCCAGCCTTTGCATGCAACCACTGCCAACAATGTTCTAACTGTGCTCATTTTTGCCACTGGAGAGAAAGAGTCTTCATAATCTACTCCATATGTCTGTGTGTACCCTTTTTCCACTAGTCTAGCTTTGTATCGCTCAATTGATCCGTCAGCTCGTCTCTTGATGGTGAATATCCAACGGCATCCTACTGGTTTCTTTCATTCTGGCAAATTGCATTCTTCCCAAGTGTTATTTTTGATAAGTGCATCCATCTCCTTTTTCATTGCTTCTCGCCAGTGTTTGTGCTTCACTGCCTCTATCCAAGAACACGAAATTTCCTCGTCTTCATATAGGGCTGCCTCAAATGCCTGTGCCATTTCTGTTAGGTAGCTTTGTGCAGTATTGACAATAGAATACTGAGTTTTCCTTCCTTTCCACTCCGGTGAGTATCTCTTAGGGGATATTCCTCTGGTGCTTCGTATATGTAGTATAAATCCTCCCATCTCGCATCCACTTGTTTCCACTGGTTCATTGCTTGCAGTAGTTTCCCGTCTCAGATCATTAACATCAACAATATCGCTTACCATAGGAATCACAGGCGGAGAAGATGGTGTAGGAATGTCACTCAACTCCTCAGGCTATGTATGAGACTCTGTAGATGGCCCGTTGGTACTGCAGTTCACTTCGTCTAGTGGACCAACTTCAGTCACATGGTCTGTGGTTGGCAAGCTAAGATTATCATGAAGGTGTGTTTGTGGCGGGGAACAACTGAGCGGGTCTCTAAGTGGTATATGATCACTCTCCTCCCCCTGACCGCGAGGTTGGGTAAAGAAATACTCACTTTCAACGAAATCACAATTCATTGTGATATATAGGTGTTTGGCTTTTGGATCATAGCAGCGATATCCTTTTTGGTTTGTTCTGTACCCCAAGAAAACACATTTAACAGAGCGGGGAGCAAGTTTAGATCGGTCATGTTTTGGGATATGGACATAAACAGTACAGCCAAAGACCCGGGGTTCAAGGTTAAGTGGTGGTGGTATTTGGTGCATGGTTGACAAAACATCAATGGGTTTTTCTAGGTTTAGGATGCGGGTAGGTAATCTGTTTATGAGGTAGACTGATGAGGCTAAAGCTTCGGACCAGAAAATTTTTGGAACCCTAGACTCAATCACAAGGACTCTAGTCATTTCGAGGAGAGTCCTATTCTTTCGTTCAGCTACCCCATTTTGTTCTAGAGTGTGTGGACAGGTTGTTTGATGTATTATTCCCCTTTCAGAAAAATATTTTTGCATATTGGCATTAACGAATTCACCCCCATTGTTTGGCCTAAGGATTTTATTGTTTTTCCATATTGATTGTGCACGAGAGTATAAAACAAGCAAAATTTGTCAAAGACCTTAGATTTAGACTTCAAAAAGTAAACCCAAGACATACGAGTGCAATCATCAATAAACAGAACAAAATATTTAAATCCTAGACCTCCCACCACAGGGGCGGGACCCCAAACATCAGAGTGAACAATGGAAAAAGGAATCTTCTCACGGGTATTACTAAATTTAAACGTGTGTCTGTGGCTCTTGGCCAAAAAACAAGTTTCACAATTCAAATGGGAAAGGTTGCTAGTAAATTTAGGAAACAGTAAATGTAAATATCCTATAGATGGATGTCCTAACCGGCGATACCAAATCCAGGCTTGTGATGAAGTCGGTCCGTGAGTCAGCATCGCAGTACCATGGTGGGCCATCTTGTCTACATAATAAAGCCCTCGTCGTTCAGTGCCACGCCCAATCATCGTCTCCGTCTTGATATCCTGTAATTCACGACTGCATTAGTAGATTACAATGGAGTTCTCTAGTAACATGACTGACTGAGACTAGTTTATTAGCCAGAGAAAGGACATAGAGACAGTTCGAAAGTCGCAAAGTGGGCGACAGTGTGATAGTGCCTGCTCCTGCAACAGGTATTTGTTGGGGTTTTGGTGCCCCTTGCACAGCGGAAGACTTGTACAAAACAAATAAATCAGACAAAGATCTATTTGACCGATTATGCGATTAATCAATTCACATGTTAAACAGATAATTGCATGCTAGAACGCAAATAATTCATGCTTAGAAAATATAAATCCTAAACATGATTTCTACGGTTTAGGGTTACCGATTTTGATTCTCCAAAGAATCGACGATTGCTCGCGCCTTCTCCACGATGATGATCTTCGAATACTAGACCATAAATCTTCTCTCTGGTTCCCGAACTTGTACTCCGATATCGGTGTGGGCTGATCTTACTAGAATACTAGGACTTAAATAAAGAAGACAGAGAAGAAATCCTTTTGGGAATAGGTGAAGAATTCGAAATCCTCCACAGCTGGAGAGTTCGAAATTTTTGAAAAATTTGAGAATAAAACTTGTGATCATTCTGTCTCCTTTATTCTCCTATTTATATTAAGTTCCTTTTGGGCCCAGACAGGGATCTATGGAAGGTTTTGGATATGGGCTCATCCAATTTACTTTTTACAAATTAAATTGAACCCACAATTTAATATAAGTTATAATTGGAATATTACGAGCAGCCACTACAGAAGTAATATTGAACTCTCCCCATCCAAATCCTAAATTACAAGTAATCCGGGTTTCCGTTGTTTATTATTTATTTCCCGCGCTTAAGATATAAATGTCAATTAATTAATTAATGTCTGCTATGGACTTAATTAATTAATATCTTATTAATTCCAAGAGTGGACTTAGCAAGAAACATTTATTTATTATTCATAGAGTAATAAAACTCCAACTGGCCAGTTTTCCGAATAATAAAACCTTGTTCGAGCTCCTCTTGATGACATTATCAAACGAGACTCACCTCGCGCACGTTTCAACATAATAGCAATCCTAGCACCGCTAGATATTAATCACCACTACCCAATATATCGGGATTATTGGGTTGCGAAAAACCCGCACCATTTGATAAGTCAAAGTAGTGCATAATCAATACCGTATGCTCAATACTAACATATGTAGATTAAGAAATAATATTTTATCAAGACCTAGTCTTTCAGTAGATAACATAAAGACACTTCTTGCTGTTAGATCCGTTCAGTGCTATACCACACCAATGTCATCTTATTTCAATAAGGCTTAGAAATATGCGGACTGACATTGCAACCTTTCACGATAGGTAGCCAAAGCCTATCTAGGTTGTGAAATTCTTCTTTTTCTTTTGCAAAGCATTGCATAGATCTGACCGTGTTACCTTAAAGTGGACGACGCCCACAACCGGTCTACAAAGCAAAAGACTTAGACTTTGTTTACTTCTTATGCATTCAAATGTTTGTAAAACATCTTATAAATGCACAAGCAAACACAATGTAATAATAATAGTGATTCTATTCGTGCGAGACTGCTCGAATAATACTGAATCGGGTTAAAAGTGGATTGTAGAGTTTTACGTATACAAGCAAGATTCTATTCGCGCGAAACTTGCTCGAAACATGCTTTTCAGTATACCAAACCTAACAGTATTGTATGCCCATTTGTTGTGCGAACAAAACTTTTTCGAGAGTCAGAGATGTTAGTGAAATCAGACGCATCAAAAGACATCTTTCTGTCGCGCCACAGTCAAAAATCCAATTCTTGTCTGTGTCCGTGAAAATAGTGACAGAGGAATTTGCTAGGGCCTGGAACGAATCGTTGCAGCGAATATTTGGTGTAAAATCAAGGCTGGGAATTTTTTTTACAGCTTTTCCGAAAGTTTTTAGAGCTGGGATGTTTTTTGGCAATAAGTTGGGGCTGGGGGGGGGGTGTCTGTGTGACATATGTGTTTGCGGGGGTCGAATTTGGGAGGAATTTGTGAGGTGGGGTAACTGGGGTAATATATGAGTTTTTATAGGGTGGTTTTGGGAGATATTTCTAGGGTGGGGTTTATGGTGTAATATACCCAAAGTACTGGGGCTAAATGATAGTATCTCATTAGTGAGGGGTTTAATCCTCAAAGCACTACCTGAACACGTAAAAGCCCTAGCCGCTGAACATACTCCGTCTTCTCCGCCCCGCTGCTCCTCGCATGTGCCGCCGTGCGTCGCGCCGGCGCTGCCCGTCAACTCGCCGACGTTGGCAGCCCAGTCGCTGGTCACGGTGGCGACTCGTCCTCCCCGATTCGATGCCCGTGTTGCTCTGTTTGTTTCATCTCGTCCCACCAATCGGGAAATCCGATTAGTAGGAAGCAGCCATCCTTAGTGTGTTTCTTACCACCGCAATGGGTACAGGTGAGGCGGCTTCGGTCATCGTCCGGTCGTTTCTGCCACGGACGTTGCGCCGTCTTTTGTCCAGTATTTGGGCGGCTTCGAAACGAGTCCAGAAGCGAGACCGGCAGGATTCTGAGATGTGTCGATTCCTTTGATTTGGTTGTTGACCGATTCCCGTCGGACGCGTGCGTATGCTTCGCGTGCTGATGGCAATGGATCATGCCTGATGATTTCTTTTTTTACAGATTCATACTTGTCATCCAGTGCGGTAACAAATTGGTATAGCCGCAATCGTTCCTTTGTCATTGGTATTGGCTCCTTGCGATCAATTGCAATCCACAGTTTCTGGAATTTATTCCAAAGGCTCTCGAGGGACATTTCATCCTGTTTAATTGTGTTTGTCTATCGATGAAGGTCATACACCTGAACGGGGTCTGCGCCGCTGCCGTAGGTGATGGCCAGCCCGTCCCAGAGTTCATTGGATGTTGTGTATTGTGAAACCTCGTTCACAAGATTCACCGCCATGTTGTTGATAATCCAAGTGAAGATGTAGTGGTCTCGTTGCTGCCATTGTTGGTAGGTTGGATCGGTTCGGGACGGAGGGACAGAAACTCCATCGATGTGAGATGTCAGTCCTCTGCCCCCGATTGCCCGGTCCATTAGATCGGCCCAAAGTGGGTAGTTATCCCCATCCAGTTTTGCTCTGACCGTTATATAACCCAACGATTCGGGGTGATGAGTCTTTTCTGGAGTTTTGTTGGGGATCGAACTCATGCTCAACCGCAGAAACTCCGCAAATTGTGCGACGAGTTCCGCAGGGAAGGGTGAAGGGTGGGATTCATTGTTTTTTTGGGGCGTTGGTTGTTTCTGACATGTTTTATGTATCAGAATCTGACATTATCTCTTTGTGTTTGCTTTAGGATCGAAAAAAAAAAGGTTGGGAAAGGTATATTACGGGCGGTGATGAGTTTTTTCTGAGCCCGAACCTGCTCGCGATACCATATTGAGAGAATATGTAGGAGACAATGTATTGTGTTGTGTTTTCATTAGAATGATTTCTCCTCCATAATTTAGGAGTTGTTACACAGTAATCACGGTATTGAATCATTCTAATTCTAGGTAAATATGCTCCCTATCAATTACATATTTCCTCCTATCAATTACATATTTCTTCCTTTAATTAAGTCTCCTCACTTGGTAAGTTGGGAGTATGGTATGTTTGACATTGATAGAAATCCATGGTTTCCATCCTAAAACCAATTGGTGATAGGAGGAGGGCCCATGAGACTTATATACTAGTTTCAGTTTTCTCTTGACACCGATGTGGGACAGTTATATGTTATATTTTTAGTTTCAATTGCCAACACCCTCCCTCAAACCCTTTAAGGTGAAACTTGGAGGGGTCGGACTTTTTTCTAATCGATTGGACAATCGGTCCAATATTTTTTCGATCGGTTGGACCACCTGGCCCAAATTTTTAAGTCCAGATATACTGCTGGGTCAGTCATTTTTTCGGTTTTGGTCCAGATATACTGCTGGGTCAGTTAAATTTGACCCACAATCGGCGACCCGCTCTGATACCATGATAGAAATCCATGGTTTTCATCCTAAAACCAATTGGTGATAGGAGGAGGGCCTATGTGACTTATATACTAGTTTCACTTTTTCTCTTGACACCGATGATGGAAAGTTATATGTTATATTTTTAGTTTCAATTGCCAATAAAAATAAATAAAGTAGATAGCATTACAAAATCTATGAATGGCGGCCAGTTAAAGCTATTCCTCAAAATCTATGTGGTTGTACAGTTTCTTGGATGAACAAAAATATAATATTTTACATTGATAGTCAGAATCCTATTTTCTTGGTAAGGAATCAGAACCAAATATTGAAGTTGAGTTATTATTATATTAGACACTTGTTGGGAAGGAAATTTTTTGCAACTTGATAAAATACTTTAAAGTGAGAATCATGTTACTAAATTGGTGACCTAGAAAAATTTAAGCTATGCAATACTAAGTGAATGTTGGAAGAAGATCAAGAAGATATGATTATTTTAGAGTTGTAAGTCTTCAAGCGAGAGATTGTTGTACATGGAGTCTGAAAGAAGGTAAATCAAACCCAATATATTTCCTACTATATCTATGGGTTGTTTCCTAAAAATTGCATCGCCCTACATTACATCAACTGGATAAAAATTAATGTATTCATTTCTTTATATTTATATTTATCCACAAAATATAATGCATCAATTTTCTCCATGTCATTATACTACAATTCAGTCTCCTTAAAAAATGAATAGCCTGTTATTATAAGTGCTTCCTGTTTACCTTGTAGTAATTCTTTGCCCATACATCAAACTGAAAAACTAAAATAGAGGGAATCAGAGAAAGATTATGTGTGCTCATGGTTTTTTAGTGACTATTTATTGGGATTATGCCAATCGCAGACAATGTTTATTGTTTAAAAGGGAAAATCAATCGGATCTAATTCTGTCGAGCACTTTGAGCTTACTTTTAGAATTTTATTGTTGGATTAAGTGCTGTTCTTTTGAATTCTTTTTTCGTTTTTTTTTTCTATATATTCCATGTTAGTACTTTGTAGTGTGAGGTTGGTGGTGCAGTATTTTGATAGTTAGATTTATTTTGTTTGTCTTGATTCATCGAGGAATGAATGATCAAGGATAGGTGGTTAATTTAATGGAGTATATATTAATTAATTATCCCATCCACCACTTAAATCATTGGTAAACAATAAAGTCGATGTAATTTGGTTATATCGAACTCTCTGAAGAACTTTTTTCAATCCATCAATTCTGCTGGGATTCAATTAATATTCAGAACTCAGATTATATATTTTTTTGGGGGGAAATATATACCTTTCCTCGCATCTCCCTCTCACTCATCAATTAAATTTCATAATCAATAAATCGCCAACTCAACAGATGAAAGAAATGTAAACATATTCCAACCTTACCAAATATGAAAACAAAGGCATCTTCTTGAAATGGTTAGTCAAAATAGGTAGTGGCGAACCACACTTGACCTGTTTCATCAAAATAATGATTTTTTCAAGAAAAAAAGAGCGGAAAGGAACTTTGTTTAAGTGGTGCCAAACCGAGCACAGTAGGTCTGTTTCATATTTTTAGAAAATATTGTTGATTCTAAATAATTGGGGAATTGATGGGCGAAGATGCCCATGTGATTGGTTCAATAAAAAGAATACCCTGTTGACGACATCACATGCCTATTATTTTGGTTTATAGAAAAACATTTCAATATAGTAGTATTGGATTGTTCTTGCAGCCAATAGGAATAAATCTGTCCGTATGTTTTGACGGGTATGCGAAATGAATATGTTCTTGTGTAGTGGGCGCCCTTTTTTCTAAAGATCGACCAACTTTTCTTTTTGGAATGTCCCAACATATTAGACTCATTTTCTTTTTTTAGCAAAAAGTATATATCTTATTTTATTCTCCACCTACTTTTTTCTCTCTTCTCTCCTCTACTTTTTCCCTCTCTCATACTTTACTCTTTCCCCTTTAACTATTTAAATATCAATTCCTTAAATTATGTGCCCAAAAGAAGTAAGTTTAATACTCCGGGACGGAGGAAGTAATATATAATAAATACCCGCCTGCCCACACTAATGCATGGGATTCGGAGGATAAATACAGCTATCTACGTCCCATAACAAGAGTCACATTTTGTCATTTAGGTCTGTCACATAATAAGAGTCATATTTTTAGTTTACCATAAATGATAAATAGTTCTTATATTCCACTAACTTATTTCACTCACATTTTATTATAAAATTAATATAAAAAAATAGACCACATATTCCACTAACTTTTTCAACTCACCATTCTTTACATTTCTTAAAACTTGTACTGCTCCAAATATGACTCTTATTGTGGGACGGGGAGAGTACTGCTATTCCAAGTTTCAAACACTTATCTTTGATTTTTATTCAACTTAGTTCCTGAAGAAAAATGCTCCAAACTGTTTAAGACATGCAAAGTATGATAGGAGCATTTATAAAGAGAGACTATCTAGCCTCTCTAATAACTGTAATAGGTGAAGTAGAAATGGACATACTAATTAAACTTGTATCCCCATTGGTGCTTTTGTCAAAGGAAGAAGAAGCATAGGAATTCAAATAATCCTCGAACCCTCTGTCGTCGCCACAAACCCCCGGCGCCCTCCACACCTCGGGCACCTCAATCTCCCCCTCCAAATAGCTCACCACTTGCCTCATACTCGGCCTCCCCGCTTGCTGGTGACTCGAGCACATCAGCCCCAATTTCAACACCATCACAACCTCCTTCTCCTCAAACTCACCCTTCATCCTCTCATCCACCACATCAACAATCCCCCCTCCTTTCCACTTGCTCCACACGTAGTCCACCAGCACTAGCTCGTCCGGCCCCGACCTCGACTCGATCGGCCTCCTCCCGCACGCCACCTCCAGCATCAGCGCCCCGAACGCGTACACGTCCGAGCTCGTCGTGGACCTCCCCGTCCGCGGCAGCTCCGGAGCGAGGTACCCCAGCGTCCCGACTACGCGGGTGGTCCCCGGGTTCGAGCCGTGATCGTACAGCTTGGCGAGCCCGAAGTCGCCGAGGCGGGGGTTCATCTCGGAGTCGAGCAGGACGTTGCTGGCCTTGACGTCGCGGTGCAGCACGATTTGCTCGTAGCCTTGGTGCAAGTAGAGAAGGCCTGACGCAACGCCCTTGATGATCTTGAACCTCTGCTCCCAACTCAATATGCATTTTGGTGTGTCAAATAGATACCTATCTAAGCTGCCATTAGGCATGAAATCATACACTAGTAAAAGATCGCCTCCGCGCCTGCACCAGCCCTGCAGCTGCACTAGGTTGCGGTGGCGGAGGCGACCGATGCTCGATATCTCCGAGACGAACTCGCGGATCCCCTGTTTCGAGTCGTGCGACACGCGCTTCACGGCGACTTCGGCTTTGGGGTTTCGCAGCGTGCCTTTGTAAACCCGGCCGAAACCGCCGCTTCCGAGCAGCTCGCTCTCTTTGAAATTTTTGGTGGCTTTCTTGAGCTCAATGTACTTGTATCTGTGTGGGACGATCTCCAGCTCCCACGATTCGATTATTTCGCGATTTTTGAATTTCCGAAACAGGAAAACAGCAAGCAGGATTGAAGATGAAATCAACACAAACGACGTGATCGATAGGCTTACGATTAATTTGGTGTTTTTCTTCTTAATTCCTGGTGGAGAAGGCAAGGAATCCAGATCTAGGGATTTGGATTCTCCCCCAATTTTGAAGCTCCATCCTAAAACATAATGTGAGCTCGCGAGCAAACCGGTCGAAGCGGAGAATCCGACGTACATTCGATCTCGAAAAATCGGAGATAAATCGATCGGGAAAGAGAGAGTCGGAATTCTAGGTTTTGATGACACCGGCGAGAGAGTCACGTTAACGAGATTCGCGGCGGAATCGTATTCGATCCACGCGAAAAGAGGCGTTCCGCCTTTGAGATTGAGATCGTGCTTCACCGAATCGGCGGTGAAGTAGGCGGCGGAGGCGGAGGCGTTGGATGCCAAGCTGTTGACGTCGATGCCGATGTGGTTGTCGTTGATGTCGCCGAATTCGAAATCCTGAACGGTGTCGAACTCGACGGCGAAGATGTGGTTGGAGAAGTTGCCGGCGTCGGAGGAGTTGAGCAGGCCGAGGTACTGGCTGGGGAGAGACGAGCTGAGCTGGTCGTCCGGCGCGAACGTGAAGGCGAAGCCGTGGCCGCCGAGTTTGGGGTACTCTGGGTGGATGGAGAAGGCGAAGCACGTCGAGAAGGAGGAGACGTTTTTTGCGGTTGAATTTTTGAATTGAATCGGTGATGGGTAGAATGCGTGGCCTTTTAATCGGCTGGTCTCGTTGGTGAGTTGCAGAACGCCGGATTTGCGGATCAGTGCGGCGCCGTTTAGAGTTAGGTTTGGTTTGGGGTGGTGGAAGCCGGTGTAGGTGAATTCCTCGAGCTGTGATGAAGACGGGGATGTGAACAGGGAAAGAGAGAGGATGAGGAAGAAGAACAAGGTCGCCATTAAAGTTGTTGCAGAGGAGAATGGTCGAAGTTTGATATTGGACGAGTGTTGTTAGGTGACATTTGTATTAAAATAAAAACACAGGACATTACAGAGTATTTTATTGCCCAGTTTGTTTGAAGTCCAACTTTCTGTTATAGTGCGCGCTCTCTCTATCTCAATTTAGTATTTTACCCTACTCTTCACTTCCATTTAACTCAAATTTTGAAAACATGTTTTATTACTGCTTTAACTACACTACAAATCTACGATATTAAAATAAAGTATAGTCCCTGTCGACAAGTAATAATAAAGATAACTTATTTTTATTAAAATGCAATACGAGAGAGAATCAATTATAAAATATCCCATAATAAGAGTCCACTATTTGTAATACAATAAGGTGGTGTTCGGTTTCCAAGATAAAATAACACCAAGACACAATCTAGGATTGAGTCGTAAGATTATTTTAGTCATAGGGGGTTAAGCTATGACTAATTATCCCATGATTATTCATCTAGAATTGAATTGTGAGGTTGAATCTTATGAACCAAACACACTAGATATTTAATTCGGAATACAATCTTGCAAACTGAACACCCCCTAAAAGTCATTTTTACTTTTACTATAAATGATAAGTAGGTCTCACATTCCACTAACTCATTCCACCCACATTCGTTATGAAACTAATAAATAAAGAGTAAAGACCAAAATTGGTCCTGAACATATGATCATTTTACGTTTTTGGTCCTAAACATTAACTTTTAGATTTTTTTGTCCTGAATATATGGAAATTTGATCATTTTGATCCTCCGTCAACATTTCCGTTAATATTTAACCATCAACGGATTTAATCATAATTTTGACCAAATTAAGTATGTTAATTCTAATTTTTAAGTCACTAATTAAAACCTCAATTACTTAGTAAATATTAATTTAAAATTAGAAATATTTAATAGAATTAGGGTTCTTATTTCATTTCCTCACGTCGTGTTTACGGAACAACGTTCAACTTTCAGCTCCAATGGTTTTCCCCAAATCCCAAATCCAAATTTTCCCCAAAATATTCATACTCATAAATCTATGTTAAGCCCCAGAATCCAAAATCCAAAATTTCCCCCAACAAGTGAAACCCTAATCACTTTGAAACTGAAACAACACTAACCACATGTTCCCCCATTTACATTTTAAAAGCACTTTTAAATTTCACCTTCAAGATAAGCAGTCGGGGCCCATACATTACGTCTTGGAAGCGGTGGAATTTCAGTCGGAAGTGGTGGTCGCGGTAGATTTTGAGAGGCAGGTGGTGGAATTTGAGTCAGAGATGGTGGTTGCGGTCGATTCTCAGTAGGAGGCGGTGCTTGAGGTCGATTCTCAGTCGGATTCGATTTTAAGAGGCAGGTGCTCTTCCCCTTCCACATCCCCCCTTCTCGTTCTCCTTTCCGTTGACTTATCGTTCTCCTTCTCCATCTAGAGTTTCTTACTTCCGCCGCTCACCGTCGAAGTGAGAGAGGGTGAGAGAGTGACGAATGGTTTTTGTTCAAAATTTTAATGAGTGTTGAAAACGTATTCTGTACTCTTTATTTTCTTTTTTAATTTTCTTTTTAATACTCTTAGTTTAGTATTTTAAATGATATATGCTTAAAATAATTAAGGTTGTGATTAGGAGTTGGTAATCCCACTAAAAATTGCTTAAATTGGTCAAAATCGGATTAAAATAGTTGACTGTTAAATATTAACGGAAATGTTGACGGGGGACCAAAATGATCAAATTTCCCTATGTTCAGGACCAAAAAATCCAAAAGATAATGTTTATGACCAAAAACGTAAAATAGCCATATGTTCAGGACCAATTTTGGTCTTTACTCAAACTAATATATACAAGTGAGACCCTTATTCCACCAACTTTTTTCCATCTATTTTTCTTAACATTTATTAAAACGGAATTCCTATTCGTGGACAGATGGAATAATATTTAAAAAAAAGGTAGAAAAAGATACTCCTAATAGAATATGAGTCATTTTATATTGAATGTGAGTAAAAAGAGTTAGTGTAATGTAGAATCTGCTTACCGTATACGATAAAAGTAAATTTAAATTCTTATTGACGAACAAGCTAAAATAGAAAAATAGGGCGTCTAATCTGAAACGAAGGGAGTTACTAAAAGACACTAGAAATCACTCTTCCCACTATTTAATAATTTTTTCTTGCACTTTTATTTAACTTCGCAATACTTCATTGTATTCCTTAAGACTCGTATGGTTTGCTTAAATTAGTTAAAATATTATGTGGATTTTATTATTATACTTTTAAGTTTATAAGGATTGTTTTTTGACAAATTTAGGAAACTAAACGAGCAAGGTGTCTAAGCTAATATATTTAAAGTTTAATTTACAAATTTTAATTAATAATTGATTATTGAGGTTTATCACATCATAAACAGAATAGATACTACTCCCTCGTCCTATAAAAATAGGAACATTTGAGGCACAAAAATTAATGCATAATTAATAAAGTAAGAAAGAAAAAAATAATTAAAATAATGCTAGTAAACTGTGCAACTCAAATTATCTATCTATACATATATAAAAGGCGAGTTTTGGCATTTTCTTGAAATATTTATATGTTTTGTCCTTATTCTGAAATATTTATAAGTTATGGACCAATTTGAATATTTTAAGTAACTCATGAATATTTATTTAGATATTTTAATGAGCATTTGACTAATTCTTAAAGCACTACAATGACTCATTGGTGGTTACAAATATTTAAATAGAATAATGAGCATTTAACAAATTTTGTAACCTATATTGTCTTGATTTTAAAATTATGATGTTTTAATTCCATGATCTCTCATTTACTAATTTTGTACCTATAAAAGGCATAGAATTGTGGATGAAATACAATATACACACTAACAAAACATTCTTCATTCTCTCTCAAGCTCTCAACATTTTATTACACATTTTAGGAACATTGTTTTGCTCGATTTTGGAGCCCTGTCAAGTTTATAGGTGCCTAGCAGGTTTGAGATGTTATATACGTTAGGAGGAAGTCGTTTTTATCTCTGGGGAAAATATGTCAATCCGAGAGCACTAACCGTGATGTAATTTGTCTTGCGGAAAGATGGTTTTTCTTGACTAATTTTCATTGTAATTTCCATTTCATTTATTGTTGTTTTTTTCCTTTGATTACAAAAGTTAGAGTACCGCGTGTATATGGTTCCAGAATTTTATCTCAATATTTCTTACAGTTCTTAGAGAGAGAAGAATTGTAACATCCTTAACTCAAACATACATAGTATTTATCTTCATCTTTACACAATTTATTATTTTTAGTAGAGAAATATGAAGGATTGTTTTAAACATATTTTTCAAAAATGTCAACACTTAATGTAGTCTCTTTATCATTGTCCAAATAATTGTGTTTGTCTCAATTCAATTTTAAATATGTTTAAGTTAATGTCTTTAGGTGTAAAATGAATTGAGGAGTATATATTTATTGAATTTTTTATTACATAGTAGTATATTTTTCTATTTTAAATCGTATATAATTATATTGTTTCTTATTTTAATTAATAGATTAACAATTTAAAATTGTATGACAAAAAAATATTCCGTCGTGCATCGCACGTGGGTTAAGACTAGTTATTATTAACGGTTAAGTCATAGTAGCATACTAACACTGGGAAAAAAAAAGCCCTTTCTGCGAGCACCAATTCATCATTAATACTGTCGGTTGAACTTTTATGTGTTCACCAAATACTAATTTGATCTAGCTAATTTCTAATCCAAATAACAAAGCAAACCACTTGCCTGTTTTAAATACTACTCCTTGTTACTAAATGTATGCATGCATTTAGGCACTTGCGTATATTGATCAATACTTGGATTCTTAGAATGACATCTAACATTCATCCATCCCGTACAAAACCAAGGTAAAATATCATAAAAGACAAACTACCCTATTAATTGATTGGTGGCATAAATCTAATTAAGTTGCATAAGTCAATTCAGTTCCGGCAATTCTATTGTCTTATCCAACCGGACCAACTCTTAAATATCAAGACATAAGTCAAAGCTACCCAACTATATTTTCTTTGATACCAAAGTATGAATGTGGAGGATGCGAGAATGGCTATTGTAGTGGAAGAACATTTGCCGAGACAATCAGTGACAGTTTTCTGGCAACCATCGTTGTCGACCATGTTGAAGCTGAACACGGATGCTTCCTTAGAGAAGGGGACTGGCCGTGCATATGGAGGAGGACTTTTCCGTGATGTTTCTAGACAGTGGAGACAAGGTTATGTTGCAAACATAGGAGTTTGTTTTATTCTTCTCGCTGAAATTTGGTGCATTTTTCATGGTTTAGAATTTGCAAAAACTCTGGGAATAAGAATGTTGGAGGTAGAGAGCGATAATCTTGTAGCGGTCGCTATGATTACAGGGAAATTTGAGGTGAATGTCAGCTGTCGTGCGTAGTGGAAAAGATTGGTAGCTTATTGCTAGAGTTTGATTCGGCATCAATGAGACATGTGCATCGAGAAGGAAATTTTGCTACAGATTTCTTGTCACACACATGTGCATACAACTTCGAGAGAGGAGTGCATGTTCTTGAAAAGCCGCCTACAGGCCTTGCTATTTGGTTATTACATGATAGGTTAGGAATTTCTTATGACGGTTTATGTAGTTCCGTTCGGGCGTTGCCCGTTTTCATTACAAAAAAATGTAACATATCGATCTGACACATGTTCCATATGCTAGTTAATAATAAAATATTTTATCAGTCCCATAAAAATATGTTGATTTTTATTTATTTTTTTTCGTTTCATGAAAATATATGTATTATCATAAGAAGTTGTCTCAAATTCATTACCTATTTACGTCAATTTATTTTCAACTTATACTAATGTAACAGTAGTTTAACTATTATTTTACTCATTTCTCTTATTTTATCAAAATTCTGGTGACATTTTAAAATGCACCTATTTTAATAGTAATAAGCAGGGAGTATATATACAAGTAGTAGTTTCACAACCTCCAAAACCGAATCAACAAATAAAACAGGCATGCCGCACCCATCAAAACACTCCATCAAACCCTTGAAACATCTCTCCTTCAAATTCCCAGGTTTTGGCCGGAAATCCCTCTCACTAATCTCCATTCTTGCCGTATTTTCACTCTGTTTCATCTCATCTTTCCTCCGCCCTCAGCGCATCAACGTTGTCTCCGCCGCCGAATCAGACACCAACTTATCGCACATCCTCTTCGGCATCAGCGGCTCCGCCAAGACATGGCGCCGCCGCCGCCACTACTCCGAGCTCTGGTGGCGCCCGAACTCCACCCTCGGCTTCGTCTGGCTGGACGAGGCCGCCCACGACAACTGGCCGGACACATCGCCGCCGTACAAAATCTCAGCCGACACGGCCCGGTTCAGGTACACGTGCTGGTACGGGTCGAGGTCGGCCGTGCGGATCGCCCGCATCGTCAAGGAGAGCTTCGACCTCAGCCCGCGAGACGTCCGGTGGTTCGTCATGGGAGACGACGACACCGTTTTCTTCACACGCAATCTGGTCAGCGTCTTGAGGAAATACGACCACCGCCAGATGTATTACATCGGCGGCGTCTCCGAGAGCGTCGACCAGGATGTCGTCCATTCCTACACCATGGCCTATGGCGGGGGCGGCTTCGCCATCAGCCGCCCCCTGGCCGCAGCCCTCGTCCGGATCCTCGACCGTTGCATTGATCGCTACGCCTCCCTGTACGGCTCCGATCAGAAAATCGGCGCTTGCATCAGCGAAATCGGCGTTCCCCTCACCAGAGAAGTTGGTTTTCATCAGGTTAAATAAATTGAACTATTAAGCGTCTTGCCAACTGATACTATAATAAGTAGTGTTCTATTTCATTTGTGTAGATGGATATACGTGGAAATCCGTTTGGCCTGCTTTCGGCGCATCCGTTGGCGCCACTTGTGTCACTGCACCATCTAGACTACCTTCAACCGTTGTTTCGCAACACGAACAGGGTTGCATCGCTAAAGAAACTGATGGCGCCTTATGAATTCGATCCGAGCCGGCTACTGCAGCATACATTCTGCTATGACTTAACCCGAAATTGGTCGATTTCGATTTCATGGGGCTACAATGTTCAGTTATATCCTTATACATTGACTGCAAAAGATTTGAGCACTCCACTGCAGACATTTTTGACGTGGTCGTGGAGGCGAGGGCCCTTCACTTTCAATACTCGCCTCATGAGCTTGAATCCTTGTGAAAGGCCTCTCGAGTTTCGGTTTCACGGGATCGACGAGATCGAGGGCGGATTTACATCCACGAGCTACATCAGGGACCGATCCGAATTCAGGAGGAAATGTGACAAGCTAAATTATAAGGCTGCTTATTTGGTGAAGGCCTTCAATGTCACTGCCGGCTTGCTTCATCCTCAATATTGGAACAAGGTATTTTATAATTTAAAAATGTGAATTAGTACATTTTATTAGGAGCGACGGCAAAGATGTGAATAGGTTGATTAGATTTTTAAAAATGAAAATTAGGTGGATGAGGAATTATTAATGAGTTTGATAAACGCAGGCGCCAAGTAGAGAGTGTTGTCAAGTTATGAGTGGGTCGGCAAGACAAAACGACGTAGTTGGAGTCAAAATCAGAGGCTGCAATCAATATGAGTCGATATCGGCTCCGTAGATCTAGTAATTTTAGCAACCCAACCGCCGAAACATACGGAGCTAATATGTACAACTTGAGCTACCCAACGTACCAATCAATATGCTTTGGTCGCTCCGATGTTGGTAGGCTGAATGAACACGTGTCCATCTTGGTAGCATAGCTATTCTAAATACTGCTCCTCTCTCACTCTACAAGAATAAAAACAAAAGATAATAATTTTTTTTCTACTTTAATAATTTAATCACATATTACATTAACTCATGTTTCATTTATTTTTTTTACTTATTTTATTATAAAATCAAACAATTTCTAAAATTTTACGTCAAGTCAAAACGTGTCTTTTATTTGTATCTTTTATTCGCATACAAATAAATACTTCAATATCTTCTTCCTTTTGTAAGAATTTTAAAATCAGACTTCTTTTGAGTGAAATTTTTAGTCGGATTATTTCATGGGTCAAATTTATACACTGTCCAAAAATCAAGCAAATCCTAAATGTTTACTCCAATATAATGTTGGAAGTCAAATATAAGTACGCATTTTTCACAATTTGATACGATTACATTTTTAGTGCTAGTCTGAAGAGATTTATGTTTGTAAATTGTACATAAGCTATACATGATGCAAGAAAATTTCACAAGTTTCAGCAAAATAATAATAATAATAATAATAATAATAATAATAATAATAATAATAATAATAATAATAATAATAATAATAATAATATAATTCCCTGATTCTATTTTAGGACTTTAGCCCTTGAGAAATTTCTGTTCGGCCATAAAACATTATGTGGGCTTAAAAACGAATGACTTGAATTAGCTGGTTGCAATATGGCTTGATGGACGGCCCATAGTTATTACTATAACATCTTTGCTCTTATCTTATTAGAAAATAAAACACAATAGGCAAATGCAGTGTCATATTTAAAATTTTCGACTAAGAAGTGTAAGTTATTTAAATTTTTTGCTAAGAAGTATAAGTTGTACGATAAATAATTACATCACATACTTAAAATAATACTACTCCACTAGTAATAAAATTAGTAGTACATCAAAAAACATTTTTCAATTTTAAAATTACAGAATTTAAAATACAAAATGGCACTTATTAACACAACTAAACTAACAATTCATGTTAATTAGATAAAAAATAATTACAAAATATTCATAACATGAACAATGAAAATTACTTCAAAATTTTAATAAAAATGCAAAGTACTCCATCTAATATTTGAAAAAGAAAACAGGGCCGGCAGATTGAATTTTTAAATTCATTCCAAATTATTAAGAATACAATTGAGATAAATAAAATCCAATAAAAAATATAAACGACCTAATATCTAATAACGTAAAGAAAACCAAATTCATAGAAAAACATTAACAATATAATTAAGACAAAACAATAAAATAAAAGTGCTTATTAGTCATGGATCAAATTACAAGAAATTGTAGATAAACACAATGCACAAAAACGATTCTTGTATTGCTATCAAAAGATAAGAGGAGGGAATATAATAATCCCTACATTCCCTCTGCATTAGATACGTTTCTTTTCGGCATAAGATTTAAGAAATTATATTAAAAATGAGTTAGGTGAAGAGAGAATTAAAGTAGGAAAGGAAAATGTAGAGAGATGAAGAAATAATAAAATAATAGAAGAAAAAATAAGTTGTTTTTTTGCTAAAAAAAAAATGACTCTATCAGAGGGGACAACCAAAAAGGAATACTGACTCAACTATATAACAAGTACTCTCTCCATCCCTGAAAATTTGTCACATTTTTCCATTTCCGTCCGTCGCACAAATTTTGTCATATTTCACTTTTTACCATTTTTGGTAATGGACCGCGCATTTCACCAACTCATTCTCACTCACATTTTCTTATAAAACTAATAAGCACTTTATAAGTAGGACCCACTACCAACTAAATTTTTCAACCTACTTTCTATTACATTTCTTAAAACCCGTGCCTGATTAAATTGTGACAAAATTTAAGGGACAGAGAGAGTATTAATAAGAATATTAATTCATTATTCTTAACAATAAGGCCCAAAGACTTTTAGTCCATCATGGATGCTATTGCTCAGGGTTTACATACAACTACATTGATCTCAGTAAAAGGTGCTCTAGATGCACGGGGTTCCAAATTAATGCAAGATAAAAAATGATTTCGGTTGCGTTGACCCTGGTTGAGAGGGATATATCACAAGATACTTACCAAAATATTGTAGCAAAGTATGGAAAATAGAAAATGGAAAATAAAATAAATTAAAAATTCGGTTTATTTGGTACGGTAGTCCACGAATCTCGCAGGTCTTGATCTTGCACGAATCACTCGTATTGATGGCGGTGCAGGAACTATCTTCTTCGCACATTACTTGGCTGCTCGTGCAATGGCGGGCATGGCGTTGCCGTTGGTGGGCACCAGGGCTGCCTTGCTGCTTTGTTCCTTCTTCGGGTTGGCTCCCTGTGATATCCTTAGAGCTTTCAGAGAATGGTGTATGGATCTATAGAATGTACTAATAAAATATGATATGGTGCTTGTAGATACCGAGCCATAGTTCCTTATTTATAGTTGGGCGGAAAAAGATGAGTTTACAACGACGATGATATTCGCCGCGCATGAGATAACTTCAGTAAAAATGATGAGGACGATAGCAATGAAGGAAGTGACAATGAGGACGTCATCAAAGTTGGAACACGACTACATATTTTTCATTAAATTCTGTCCATGAATTTTATTTTCTAGATCTGTCCCTAAACTAATTTTCTTTGTTTGACGCTTCATATCAAACATATTAGTAGTATATTTGATGTGCATCATGTGTAGAGAACTGATTACATTTATAAATATAATCATAGGGTAATGATAAAAATATAATCATAGGGTAATGATAAAATGCAAACTTATATATTGTACAAACTCAAAACTGTTGGACATAATTTATCATCATATATTCAAGAAGACATAATTGAATATAAGTAAAGCAAGATCTTCGAACATCATGTATTTCACGTAAAACCATAAACATAATAGGATCGAAACATACCTTGGCGATCCATAGCGGAAGCGATTGAGGAAGGAGGAGACGATTTCCTTGAACTTCTTTTTTGGCGTAGTAGCGCAGCTCCAACTCCAAGGATTTGTTTCTCTCTCTTTCCCTCGTTTATGTGTTCTCTTTATGTGTGTCATTTGATGGGATCACCACACTTGTATTTATAGGCAGAGAGAGGACAAACCCTAAGTATCAAACCCTAAAAGCCATTTCCATCAAAGAGGCCCAAAATAATGGATCACAATCAATTCTAATCAAATCTTAATAATATATACGTATGATTCTTTACTTGATGGCCAAGGGAATGAATATTCATTCCATAAAAAAATTATATAATCAATCTTTTCCATTCATTGGCAATCAATTGACATATATATATATATATATGAATATATATTCTCTTTGGAGCAATATAACATGATTATTTGATTAATTGATATGTGACAATAATTAATTGATAGTCAATTAATTAGGGTAAAATGTGTCTTATACCAAATATATGTATTATACTAAAATCCAATTCTATTTAGGATTCTATCACATGTCACATATGTGAGACATAAAACTTACATTCTCCCACTTGGCGAACATGTGGGACACAAAGTTTTCGATTCTCCCACTTGTCACACTTGACAGAGCCACAATAAAATAGACATAATAAACATAAGGCGCGCATAATATTGGACTTTATAAATACTTTCATCATTGGTAAACATAAGTATTATATTAGAGAGACTACTAATGCGGGTCATGGCGGGCGTATATCATTCAATCGACATAGTTCCTTCCATGTACCACATCACCAATAACCCCACTAATATAATCTATAAGTGACACAATGTCCATAATTGTCTTATTTCAAGACTTCCTGCATTAATACTAAAAACGTACATATGCATATCAAATAATAAGTATATGCAGGAAAAGTAGAAACAACTTTATTGAATTCAAAATATCCATAACTTAAGTGTCTGAACCAACATGGAAACATAAAGATTAGACGTTTCCATACCCAAGACCCATTATGTTAACTTATTCCATAAATGTCTTAGGCGGTAACGCCTTAGTCAATGGATCAGCAACTATAAGCTGTGTGCTTATACATTCTATAGATATTATTTGTTCCCGAACTTCATCTTTCATGACAAGAAACTTTAATTCCATGTGTTTAGCTCCTTTGAATACTTGTCATTCTTACAGAAAGATACGATTGCACTATTATCACAATACAATTTCAAGGCTTGGATATTGAGGAGACAATACCAAGGCCTGAAATAAAATTTTGCAATCATTAATGCTTCAAAGCAAGCCATAAATTTAGCTTTAATGGAAATCCAATCATTTCTAGTTGATCAGATGTCCTTAATGTGAGCATAAAATCTTTTGTTCCCTTTAAGTATCTCATTATTATCTTTGCAGCTCTCCAATATTCAACACAAGGGTTACTTTGGTAACGGCCTAGCATTCCAACTGCAAAGTTGATGTCTGGTCTAGTACAGACTTGAGCATACATCAAACTTCTCACGTTAGAGGCATAAGGAATATTATCCATCTCTTTACGTTCCAATTCAGTTTTTGGACATTGATCCAAACTGAATTTGTCACATTTATGAATTGGAACAACACTTGGAGAACATGCACTCATGCCATATCTCTCTAAAAGATTCGATCTATGTAGCTTTTATGAGACAATCCAAAAGTCCACATGATTGATCACAAGATATTTCTATCCTATGACGTAGGATGTCTCACACATATCTTTTATGTTGAAACTTTTAGAGAGATAATTTTAGTGTCATGTAGTAATCCAATGTCACTACTAGCAAGCAATATATTATCAACATACAGAACCAAAAATATGAACTTGCTCCCACTAACCTTGAGGTATATGCACCGATAAATGGTGTTTTCTTTAAAACCAAAAGCAGTAATAGTGTCATGGAATATAAAATACCATTGTCGAGAAGCCTATTTCAGTCCATAAATTGATGTCTTAAGTTTGCAGACTAAATTTTCATTCCATTTCTTAATGAAGTCTTCAGGTTGTTTCATGTAGACTTCTTCTTACAAATCATCAATTAGAAAAGCTATTTTCACATCCATTTGATGCAGCTCCAAGTCAATATGGGCTACAAGTACCAAAATGATTCTAAGTGAGTCCTTCTTTGATACATTAGAGAAAGTCTCTTTATAATCAACGCTATCTTTCTGAGTATAACCTTTGGAAATAAGTCTGGCTTTAAATCGTTTGACTAAACCATCTATGTCGAATTTGGTCTTGATGACCCATTTACACCCAATATACTTTTGTCTATTAGGTAATTCGACAAGGTCCCAGAATTTATTATAATCCATAGATTTTAACTCTTCTATCATGCATTAATCCATTTATTAGAATTATTACACTTAATGGCTAGTGAATATGAAACTGGATCATTACGTATTCATATATCACATTCGGATTCTTGGAGATATGCCACATAGTCATCAGAAATGGCCACCTTCGTTCTCATTAAGAAAGCATTAATGGCACATCTGGAGATGCTTCTTCCATACCTATGTTCAATGACTTTGGCATCATCATTAAGTGGTTGGTCATTCAAATATTGTTAGGCTGTTCAACAATATTTGACACACTTAATTCTTGAGGAAATGAGGGAAGAAGGTTATACCCTTATTTCATTAATGACCGTATTACGAGTGTTAGAACTCCCACTGATCTCACCATTCTCAAAGAATCATATATTTCCAGTTTCCATAATTCTCATGCTATCATTAGGACAATAAAATCGATAACCTTTGGATTTTTGTAGTAACCCACAAAATAACCACTAACTGTCCAAAATCCATTTTTCGTTTCTTGCAAAGAGTATACTCTAGTTTCCGCTGGACAGCCCCAAACATGAAGGTGCTGGAAACTGGGTTTTCTATCTGTCCAAAGTTCATAAGAAAGTCTTTGGTACAACCTTACTAAAAACTCAGTTTAATACATAAATAGCGGTTCTAAGAGCATAAATTCACAACGTTATGGGTAAGGTAGAATTATCATACTTCTAACCATTTCCATGAGAGTTCGGTTTCGTCTCTCAGCAACATCATTCTGCTGAGACGTACTTGGCATAGTGTATTAAGCACAAATGTCATGCTTTTCTAAGTATTTGGCAAAAGGTCCATGTAATTGACTTATTTTAGTGGTACGACCATAAAATTCACCACCTCTATCAGATCGAATAATTTTCACATTTCTATTTAATTGCCTTTCAACCTCAGTCATAAAATGTTCAACTGTGCCTGAGATTTTTCTTGCAATAAATAAATCCATAATGCGAAAAAATCGTCAATAAAGGTGATAAAACGTTTTTATCCACTAGAAGTCGAGACATCAAAAGGTCCGCAAATATCTGTATGTATAATTTTAAGGAGCTCATTGCTTCTTGTGGCATTTTTAGTATTGTGTTTGGTTTGTTTACATTTAATACAATCCACACAAACGGTAATGCTTGTAAAGTCTAAATTCGAATGAATATTATCCTTTATAAGCCTCTTAATTCTTTCACTAGAAATATGATCCAGTTCCTTTATGCCATAAGAATGATAAATTCGAATGAATATTATCCTTTAGACGCTCCTTCGGTTGCAATATGAGCATGAGATGCACCCATTCCATACTTCTTCATCTTATGCTCCTCCTAGACCAATACGTTTCCCAATTCTTTAAGAGTCCACTAATCTTTTATAGTGAATCAATTTGGAATGGTCTGAGGATATAAGGAAGTTAGAATGAATTGAACAATGAAATCCTTATCCACCTATAATCCTAACTTTTCCAGCTTAGAAGAGATGTTATTTATTTCCATCACATGCTCGTACATAGTCCGAGAACCATCATATTGCATGCTCATGAGATCCTTCATAAGTTTTCCTGCAATAGACTTATATGCAGTTGTGAAGCGATCCTCAACATTATGCAAATATTCTTTTGCAATATCAGTCGTTGAGAGACTTTATCTACAACGAATATTCTAATGAACTGTAAACTTAGTCCTGTTAGATTTTTCCCAAGCATTATGGGCAATCAACCAACTACTTTGATCAAAGATAATTGGATTATCATTCAACAGTGTTAGGTTCCAAGTCCATTATTCCAAGAGTGAACTTAAGTTTCTCTTTCCATTCAAAGAAGTTAGTTCCATTAAGTTGGGGAACGTTTGAGGTAAACATACTAGTAGCAAAAAATATATGTTTTTACATTATAGGAGCAATTAAGAAATGAATGCTCACATATAAAAGCTTTGAATAATAACACGAACATTAATTTGAAAACCCATATCATGAGGCAATTATGAAAACTCCTTTGGGTAGTCTTCATACAATAATAAAAATCATGCTTTTAATATCCATATCTCAGTTCAATAATTGAGTAATAATAAATTGGCGTTACCTTTGGGTAATCGACACCAATTTAAATTATTAACTCCATTAGTGTTTATTATGTCGCAAAGACTATTTCCTTTGGGAATCTAGACCTTACAACAAACAAACTATTTAGATGATGAATAGCCACAACAAGCATGATGATTAATTGCATACATAGATTTTCATATTAACTTGATTATAAACTCTTCTCATTTTACCTCACTTTGGTGATTGCAAAATAAACATAATATAATCAAGAATGTATATCGATTAATTGCTTAAGCAGATTTTCACTTAATTTGATTATAAACTATTATTTTACCTCACTTTGGTGATTGTAAAATAAACATAATATAATCAAGAACATATAGAGATTAATTGCTTAAACAAATTTTAATATGAGTTTGATTATAGACTCTTCTTATTTTGCCTCACTTTGGTGATTGCAAAATAAACATAATATAATAAAAAAGACATATGTTAAAACATAAAGTAAATCATGTAATCCTTCATTCCATATGATATATGCATAAATATGGAAACTACATAATTTTTCGAAACAAGTCTCGAAACAAATCTCAATAAAACATAAATTGAATCATGTAATCCTTCAATCCATATGTGAAACAAGTCTCGAAACAAATCTCAATAAAACATAAATTGAATCATGTAATCCTTCAATCCATATGATATGCATAAATATGGAAACTACATAATTTTTTCGAAACAAGTCTTGAAACAAATCTCAATAAAACATAAATTAATTTCGTTTATACAAATACAATAATAACATAATTAAATATTCCATATTCATACACAATACTTTATTCCTCATAGCCGGCGGCATATTGAGGTACCCAAAAAGAAAGCAACTTTACTTCATACATGATTCAAGATCAATTGTCAAACCGATTTTCAAAACATCCAAATACACTAAAGCATATTATATGAAGCGGCAGCAGTCAACTAGCTAGTTCCTTTTTCCTTTTATCACAACCAATTCAGAACAACTTAAAAAGGTATGTATACACTACTGTTTACATATATATCACTACATATGCAATAAATTAAAACTTTACCTGAAGTCATTTCATAATCACGTAATATTGAATCGAAAATTATGGTTTCAATAATACGAAAATACATGAGTTCTCAACCATGGCTCTGATACCACATGTTGGACATAATTTATCATCATATATTCAAGAAGACATAATTGAATATAAGTAAAGCAAGATCTTCGAACATCATGTATTTCACGTAAAACCATAAACATAATAGGATCGAAACATACCTTGGCGATCCATAGCGGAAGCGAATGAGGAAGGAGGAGACGATTTCCTTGAACTCCTTTTTTGGCGTAGTAGCGCAGCTCCAACTCCAAGGATTTGTTTCTCTCTCTTTCCCTCGTTTATGTGTTCTCTTTATGTGTGTCATTTGATGGGATCACCACACTTGTATTTATAGGCAGAGAGAGGACAAACCCTAAGTATCAAACCCTAAAAGCCCTTTCCATCAAAGAGGCCCAAAATAATGGATCACAATCAATTCTAATCAAATCTTAATAATATATACGTATGATTCTTTACTTGATGGCCAAGGGAATGAATATTCATTCCATAAAAAAATTATATAATCAATCTTTTCCATTCATTGGCAATCAATTGACATATATATATATATGAATATATATTCTCTTTGGAGCAATATAACATGATTATTTGATTAATTGATATGTGACAATAATTAATTGATAGTCAATTAATTAGGGTAAAATGTGTCTTATACCAAATATATGTATTATACTAAAAATCCAATTCTATTTAGGATTCTATCACATGTCACATATGTGAGACATAAAACTTACAAAAACTCCTCAACACAGCTTTAACACAGTTTCAATGCAATATCAACATAGTGTAAAATTTCAATATTTTAATGTCAACACAGTATCAACACAATATCAACACAACATCAATCATTGACTATTGTTGAAATTCTGTTGACATTTTCCTGTTGATGTTTTTTTGTGATCTTATTGACATTTTTCAATGATCCAGATCATAGTTTTAAGTTTGTACAGTATTTAGAATTTTCATTTTGATCACATTCCTATAATCACATTCCTATAATCACATGTATCAAAAAATAAACTAATTTTGTCTGTAAATCACCAAGGGGATATTAATGATAACCAGGCTTTGGTTGCATTCCATATGACTTCAGTACTGTGCATGTGAGAGTGATAATTTTAAATATATAATAGTACTGTCTTTATTTCTGCAGTTAACCTAAGTTTCCATATGCTCATTGTTTAGTGTTTTTATTAGTAGTATTAGTAAAATTTTGAATTAGAAATGAGACATTTATTCGGGTATTTAAATAGATAAATTTCATATGAAAGCACATACAAGTTAAATAATACTATTTGATTTAAATTATTATTTACCAACCGTTTGAGAAATTATCTCGTATACTTGATCCACTTATTTGTGGGGAACTAAAAAGAACTGAGGGCCCATTTCTCAGTCCATAATATGATACTGGGCCTTTCAATTGGGCCTCAAGTAGTAAGGCGTCATTAAATTGAGAAAAAGTTTACTCATAAATTTGTGTTATTATTACTATAAATATTATTACTAATTTATAGTAATAATAAGTACACTTGTTACTTCATCATAACTTATTAAATCTAACTAAAATTTTTTAAAAATTGCAAGGAGGGGTGAAGGATGGAATTTTCCAATCTCTATTATTACTTCCAATGATATGCGGAAGCACTTTTTGACCCAATAATTGATTACCTGCTTGAGGAAACAAAAATTATACAAAATCGATTCTGCATTTGTTTTCATGATATATTTTACTAGCACATATCTTCCGTATGAGACACAATTAATATACAATGAAAATATGATGCCAAATAGATATTAATAAAATAAAATGTCGAATTCGTATTTATATAGTATGTAAATTGTAATCATGTATCTGAGTACTTAGTAGTTAGTAGCCTTTGCTAACTCTATTATTTATATTGAATTGTATATTAATCCTACTACGTACACTGATCTATAAATTAATTAATTGATGGAATTAATGCTTCAATATACTCGATCTCTTTAAACAAGAAATCCCCATCGCCATGCAGATATACACACAGACACAGCTGTCAAAGAATAATATTAGTAGTAATTAATTAAATAACTCGTAAACACAACCGCTAAATTCTGGAATCAATAACATTTATTCCCCTAAGTTGCAATGAATATAATCTTGGAATTCTCAAATCTAAATAGAGTAATACACCCAACAGCCTAGCTAGGAATTACAACCCCATTCTTTTCACTAGTTAAAATTCCATATGGTAAGCTGTCTCGATATATGCCTCTTTCTCTCTCTACATATATATTATAAATATATAGGATATTAATTTCTTAGAATGAGACATTTGATACCCCATGTGCTCTTCTCAATATACTTCACTTAAATCTCTCTGCATTTTGATCAGAGCTTGTTAATTAAATTTACTCAAAGAAGACAAACAGTGGCCAATCAAACTAAGAAACCTTTTTGCACTTATGCAGAACTTCGCCAAAATCAAAGCCAAACTAAAATGTCTGTTTCAGAGTAATTAATATTCAAGCCAGACTGAAGACACTAGGGAAAAATCAAGAAAATTAAGTAGAAACTCCCAAAACACACACTTATATATACTTATGTTAAGGGATCAAGATTCAAGAATCACGGATATAGATATCGATATTACTTATGATATACACATAATTAAATGATCTAGCTAGACTAATCATAAAGTAATGGAAAGGGGTATAATTCTTGTTAAAGCCTAGGTGGAATAGCATAAGTTTGGTACCCAAAATCAACTAGTTTGGTATTCAATGATTATTTATTAAACTAAGGTGAGTAATTGTGACTTGTGAGTACCCTTAATTTGACTATAGTTTACTCTACAGCTACTAGCTAGGGTTTGCTTAATTAGGGTTCCCAAATATTCCATAATTAGTTTTTTATCCTACATCTAGATCTCTCTCTTTCTCTCTCACATAGACACACACACATTTATTAATTTAATTTATAAAAAAAATGAGAATTATGTATACAGAGGAAGAGACAAAAGAAGCGAAGTTAGCGCCTAAGAGTGATGATGCAACAATATTCGATTTTGTGGAATAGAAAAGGGTATGTTTAGAATACTTAAAGGGATTGATTCCTTGGTAGTTGGTGGCAATTTTGGAAGGATTAAGAGGAAAAAGGGAAAGAAGAGAACACAAGTGCATGGAGTTATGTTGCAGGAACAGATGGACATGCATGATAATAAAACCAAGGAAAAGGGAATCCATGTTGTCTTCTATCTGACTTATCTTTATCAAAACTCAACTCTCTGTCTTTCTTCTTGGATTTTTACCTTTTCACAAACAACATTTTGTCAGTGAGTTTTTTTTTTTTTTTTCAATCCATTCATTAGTACATCGATCTCACCTTCTTACTTCACTTGCAGTTAAATCTCTCTCTCTCTCTCTCTCTCTCTCACCTAAGTACTACATTAAATGGTGAAATTGAAAGAAAATGGTCCTTAGGAAATTCCTCAAGTAGCTAAACATGCAATTAAGATGGAATATTGAGCAATATTCACAGACTTCGATCTCGGTGAAGTATCAAGAAACGACTTTAATTTGTATAACTAAAATATCACTCTATTTTTTTAAATTACTATCTCACATGTTGCCAAAGTTAATCGAGATTAGTTTTTCAATCTACTCACATGTACCATCGACATACAATAGAATTGTGTTCTCTTCAAAGCTATTTTCGTACCAAAAAATTACATTTTGACAAAGTTACTATATTAGACAAAAGGCATGAACACAAGACTATACAGCATATCTTGTCAAGAAATTAATGATCAAGACGTCTCATCTTCAATTTCCACTCCCATTTGCAAAGAGAAATTAGACAAGAGAAGAGAGAGAGAGAAAAAAAACTGTATGGATACATGTAAGCTTTAATAGTTTCGAATATGGATTAGTAATTGATTCACTTGTACAAACTTCATTTAATCCAAGCAAGAAAAATCATAGTAATCTTCAAGAAATCGAAGAGGGCCTTGGCGTCTAAACCAAATGTAACGAAGACAAACACATACAAACTAATCAAGCAAAGTAATTCAATTTCCTTTTCTCTCCGTATACGGTTTCACTTCACCTTTGGAGCATCGCCAAGCCTGAGCTCGAGATCCAGTTCGTCGCCACCACCAGCTGAGTAGAGCTTCATCACCTCCGGCTGAGGAAGACATCTCTCAACCACACTCAACAAACTCAAGGGTTTCTCTTCGATCCTCCTTCTTTTACAACTAGCCACTTCCTCGTCGTTCGACTGCCTCTTGCGACCTCCCAAATTCAAACTCATCGACAAATCCTCTGTCACACAATCCTCCCGCTCAGCCCTGGTGTCAGGATCAGCAGCTGCCGGTTTCTTCTCGCTATTCCTGATCGAATCCACTCGTTTCTCGTTGAGAAAACTCGACCACGAGGGAGGCTTATCGCCCTTTTCACCCTTGTCAACGTTGGAAGAGAGGAAACGAAGGTTTAATGTGTTTTTCTCCTCAGTAGGAGGAGAAAAAACCCTTATCACATGTGGAATTGGGGAAACGAAGGGTAAGGAATCAGGAAACTGATTAGGGTTAGGGTTAGGGTTATTGTACAAGAAGGTGCATATCTGAGAAGGGTTTTGAGGTACAATCTCGGCTGCCGTAGGGCTTGGAGATTGTTTCAATCTTGCCCTATCTCTCCTGTGGACATTCATATGGCCTCCAAGAGCTTGAGCTGATCTAAAATCTCTTCTGCAGAAGCTGCAAGAGTAAGATCTAGGCGGCCAAACGCAACCTCCAAGGGCCCCGGCCGCGTCTTCTGCAAAGGCCTGCTCCTCCCAGGAGTCGCCGTAGGCCGCTAGTTCAGGTTTGTTTTTAGCCCACATCCAATATCTTGCCTCCTCCATTGTTGAGAGGTCAAGAAAAACCTAATTTCTTGGTGAATGGGGGAAATGATAGGAGGTGTTTATTGGAATTTAATGAGGAGAAAATTAAGTTCACAGCATAGGAATCTATGAGATATTGAGATGGAGTAATTAGCTGAAGATGAGCAGATTTTGGTTTTGTCTAAGAGAATGGAAGGTAAGCAGTATCACCTCCAATTTTGGCTTTTTTCATGCAACCTACATTTAAAATAAAAATTGGTTTCAACAGACAGTCACTGTGGATACGTACACAAATAATATCCATTTTGCTTTTCTTAGATGGGTGTATTACAAGGACAATTTATTATTCGTTTTGGTGGTCCAGGAAGGAGTCTTTTTGTGAAAAATATTTCAAACAAACGTAGATATGATGATGTATTAATTGGAATTTAATTAGACTGTTGTTCATTTATTTTAATAATACTATTACTAAGATTTAGGTAAACATCGTTATTGATTTAAATTCATTCGTTTTCCCTTTAACACACACTCTAACTTGTGGTGCGCGTTCTTATTATGACAAAATTCGTTTATTAGTGGAATATTATTTAATGCCTAGCATAGTGAATATATATGTGTATTGCTATTTGTAATGGTTAAATTTCAATGAAACTGAAAATTTTCCAGTCTGTTTGATATGGATGATGACTGAATCCAGCACGTGCCAATGAAATCCTACTGGACTGCACATGCTACAACAAAGCAGTCAGTTCAGAATTTTGTAAGACATGCACTTCCCCTTCCGTGTACAAAGATTTAATTCGTTCTTTTAATGATATACAATAAGGGATATACTAATATGCTAACTAATTTTAAAATTACAGCGTACATCCAATCTTGTGTTGCCACATGGCACGAAACATGCAATATTGTTAACATTAAAATACAATATACATTTGTAGAAGTTGTAAATAGATTTCGGCATATTGCATTTTAGTTATGACAGTTGCATTTTTTATTGTTGAGTTTTGCATTTTAGATATAGACTGTTTAATTTGATTTTATATATAGACGGATTGTATTTATATATAGTTTATTTTGCATTGTAGACAATTTATGTTAAAATGCAAAATTTAACAATATAAAATGCAATTTTCCTATAGCTAAAATGCAATTTGCAGAAATCCTTCTACAGCTTCACAAATGTATATTGCATTTTTGTGTTTGCAATATTGTATGTTTTGTGCCACGTGGCAGCATGAGATTGGATGTACGTTGTGACTCTAATTAAGGATGCACCCTAATGCTCCCCTATAGAACAATTCTTATAAAATTAATACCATTAGTATACGAACATATATAGTAGAATGATATATATAATAGAAAATAGATGGATCATCCTTTTAATTCGTGGACTCACACACCGAACGATCGATATCTCTAAAACCCAACCCCAACGCCCCAGCACACACACACGTTGTTCGTTTAAATTATTTGAAGGATTAAATTGTATATATGCATATACGTACTAATCTCCCCAATTCTACAACTTGAATTGCAAAGATTCAGATTTATATTTTTTATAACAAAGTTATGTTACCTCCAAAAAAATACAATGTACATTTTTATCATAACAATATTTCAGTTTCGTTCTTTTCCATTATATCAAGAATAATCTGAGAGCACAATCATTTGAGTTTCTACAATGTTTCAGTAACATTACTATAATAAATTGAAGCCGAACTATAGTGGGGAAGGTGTATTATTGTCAAAGAATTTGATAATATCTTGCCGGTTCACCACAACAAGTTTTAGAAGCATAGTATAATTCATAATATAGAACAATCAATTTAATTATTAAAATTCTCCAGTCCAGAAAACAAACACACTCAAATCATGGCCGAATAAATTATAAACAAAGAAATCGAAGCCAGCAAGCGCACTGAAGAGTCTTAAACAATAAAATTAGAGAATGTTGACGTTGAGTGTCGCTAAATGTTGTTGTTGACTACTACACCAACTGAAATATACAACCCAATTAGTAGTTATCTTCGCAATAGATGGGATTTTGTTTTATATTTCGTCTTTCAGTTTACCAATATTTTTATGCGTATTTGAGATTAATTGAGTAAAAAAAAAACTAATTTTTAAGGATGCAAAAATCGTGATGCAATTCCTTGCGTTAGAAAATTTTAAAAATAACAACTTAGGATGCAAAGAAAGTGTTTTTAAATTAAGGACATATTAACTAATCTGTTGTTATTTTAGGACGCTTCCATTTACATCCTCCAATTTTAACTGTGACACCAGCAATAAAGACATTTAGTAACAAGATGTAACATGAATACCAATAGTTTTTTGCTGCATTATGAACAAAATGTTAGAATATATAGTAGCATTGGGATGTATTTAAATAACTCAACTAATGCTAAAGAAAACAGTGAATATATATTGGACATAGTTACACTAACTTATTTTAAATTGAAGGAATTGAAAATAACTATAACTAATTACAACATGAGCAACTTGAACATTTATATCGGTTTTTAATTTAACTTTGTATGTCTCTTTAGGTTTATTATAGGACTATATGGTATTTATTAGAATTTGGATGAGGTTAGGTTATTGACTTGGACTTTTCATTGGATGAATTAACCCATGGGCTTTATACATAAAACTTCACGGCTCTATACATAGATACTACCTACGAAACCTATATCTTTGAAGAAATTTCCACTATACTGTATAACAGTTAAAATTCTCCTTTCTATATTTGATTAAATTAGTATACACAATTCACGATTACTTATTATATTCCCATCATATACACTGTGTGTGTGTGAAGTAGCGGTCAATATTAATCGTAAATTAAACGCAAATCCAAGAGATAAGACGCAACCGAGAGGCCCATCTATCTTCACGAACAAAGCCACATACAAGGCTGAATTTGTCGTAAAATAGTATATTATTATACGTATTTAATTGTCATTATTAAGACATTCTACTTAATACGCGTGTCTTCATACTCAACTTGCGAAATTTAAAACTAATATGGACCCAACTCAAATTTTGGATTTCTTGATTTCTCGAGCAAGTTGAGACAACTTAGTGTGAAATGAAGACTAAAATATAGTACACATCATGAAAAGATAGTAGAAATAAAAACAATAAACATATGTAACTAGATAAATCAAATTAGTGAAAATCTTAGCGTGGGGTAGTCCCGAAGGATATAATTTCGTGTGAGGTGACACCGGTCGATTTCGATGCTTTATTTTGGAGTAAGACTTAATTTCTTCTTCTTCTTCGCTTATTTTATTTTATAAGTAAGGGAAGGAGATTGTGTAGGTACTATATGTTTAGATCTCTAAATTTCAAGTTGTATTTAGAAAGTAAATTCCGGAACTCTACAGCCTAGAAACATCTTTAATTTTTCAATAATATCCGTTAGCCATTAAATTTTCTATTTTTTTCTTTTTTTTTTGGTCCGCTAATAAATGGCTCATTTGATATTTATTATATTGTTAGTAAGTTAACCCTACATTCCACTTACTTACTATATATACTCACATTTTATTATTAAACCAATATAAAAAGGTAGAATTCACTTTTCACTAACTTTTTCTATCACTTTCATTTACAAAGTCAAACAATATCTTAGAATCCTAGCTGGTCAGAAATGCATATTTTTTCATTTAAAAGGTCAAATAATTTCTTAGAACCCTAGCCGGTCAGAAATGCATATTTATTCATGGACGGAAGAGTATACCCAAACATGGGCATAGAGTTATGGTATCATTTGCAGCCCTTAAATCATAAAAGTCTACATTGAATCCATCAATTTATTAATAAATTTTTTAGTATAGGGTATGAATCTTATGGATGGTAGAAATGCAATTCTTCAAATTGAATTCATTTTTTTTTAAAACGAACTCATAGTATTTCGCAGCAAATACCATCACTAATTATACATTAATTAAGATGTAGACATGATCCAACAGATTAGGTGAATATGGGCCATCCGTATATTAGAAGAGCGGGTCCCCTTTGGGTTTTATGTTATCGACCCAATGAATATACATAATCTATGGTTGTATGTTTTAAAAAAAACAATTCGTTAGGAAGAAAATCAATAGAAAGACTATGTAGACCACCTTATAATTGATTGATACAACTTTAATATATATACCCCACTGACCATCGGTTCGAACATGTGTCGGTAAATAGTCAGCAAAGAATAATCTTGTTACATTAGATATTTTTATTAATTAAGGATGATGACAACAATTTTAGGTGGAATGGATCGCTTATCATCGATTCCATGGCCCAATAAAAGTTTTATATTTTTCTCCCAAATCATTTTCACTATAATTGTGTTGGAATTTAAGCCCGGTCTATTTAATTTGATCGGATCGTACGAGTAACAAAATATTTAATTTTGAGAATTAAATTGTATTTTCTCCGTACCATTAATTATGAAATATTTATTTTTTGGCATAAAATTTTATTTAGTTTTATTTTGTGAATTAATGATTAGAGAACAAAGTAAGAGAGAAAAAAAATAAAGATGATGTTAATTCTATTTTGGAAAAGTTTCATTATTTAAAGAGACAATCCAAAAAAGAAAATATTTTAAATATAATGGGATAGAGGGAATATATAATCAATCTTCATTCCAAGTAGATGATCTTGATAAATATTTTTAAAACCGATTCCTGGTGAGTGACAAATAATTAATTAATCCCATATTGGACACGTAGACCAAATGAATGTGGCAAATGAGCATATGTGGCTTGACATGTACATGTCCATGTGTGCACATTGATCGGGTCGTTCAAATACATCTATGGAATGAACAACTACATGAGGAGTGTCTAGATATATCCATCCATGTTCATGCTCCATGATAAATGTTTGTATCGTATGTAACAGTCAACTTACAGTTCAACATTAATTTCAGAGTTGACTCTGCATTGTTTTTATAGCCTCCACATTAGCCTATAAATTGAGAGGTATACTCATGCATTCTCTATATACCAAGACATACTTGAAATCTTTACACTCATAGCATAAGCTCTCTCTCTCTCTCTTGTTCTTTTGTCGAAGCTTTGCCCTCACCATCATCCAGTTCATTGGAGCTTGTTTCGTCTGTGGTGCTGCAACAAAAAAGATGTAGTCATTTTACATTTGGGAACGACGCACCAAATTGGAGAGCACTATCAGGGAGTATCTTGTCTAGCAGAAAGATGACTTCTTAACTCAGCTTGATTATATAAGGTTTATAGTTTCATTTCTGTAATTTCAATTAGTTTTAGTTTTATTTCCATGTAATCTTCTTCCTCGATTATTTTCTATTTCTTTTGGTTTGTATTCCTCCTACAAATTTTTATGTTTGTATCCAGTTTGTTTGTTAGATAAAAAAGCTCTTCAACTTCACTAGGAGATATCAATGTGGGTTGATTGATGTCCTATCCTAAAATTTGTTTGTTAAAAAGCCAAGAAATTAGGAGAAAATAAGGTTGTTTGTTAAACTTTAGGATTGACCGTGGGTGGGCACTAAATGACCTTAACCCCATGACCCTTGGTTTGAAAAACAACTTGGATTTTACTAACATTAATCTTCCTTTGCCTTTTAGTGTTTTTGAGTTTTTGATGCATGAAATAGTAGGTGAAGTAGCCGATGATCTCTTAGAGGTTTTTTGCCAACTTTAGATTTGATATATTAGCATTCCAACTTTGGTGGTAAAGTAGCTGATGAATCAATGGCAAGTTAAGAGACTTCTTACTCAAGATTCAAATATATTAGCATTCCTCTTTTAATGAAGGCGCAAATATTGTGGGTGGACAAAAGTTCGGATTGTGGGTTGATTGATAGACACATTAGTAAGCTCTAATTTTTTCTATTTTTAAAATAGATTCAGTTTATTTTGAAAACTAGGTACAAACATTAGTAAGCTCAATCCTAAAGTTTAACAAACAACCTTATTTTCTCCTAATCTCTTGGCTTTTTAACAAACAAACTTTAGGATAGGAAATTAAAGAGCTTTTTTATCTTACATTTTAGTTTTTTCTCCTAATCTCTTGGCTTTATAAGTACATTCTCACTCTCTAGCATCGATGTCCGAGTTTCCAAAGGTTTCAAGATATTTATACTTTTCCTCGCCTTCAACTTCACTAGAGATATCAGTGTGGGCATTCATGTTCGCTTATTCCTCATAAGTGCCCATGGATTCTCTTTCATCCTCACTTTGAACTTTGTCACCATGGCCAATAATCCTGGCCCTTTGGTTGATTCAACATCTTCACACTTGGGGTCTTGGATCTTTCTTTTGATACTTTTAAGCAAAATCTTCGACAGAGGGAAATCAGACAACTCAAGAGACATCTTCGGAGAATAAATAGGATAAGATGTGTTTGTCTTCCATAGTGGGATACAACTTTGACTTGTGTCACATCTACCATGTCAGGAGCTAGATCTTTTCCTTGTTCTATGTGACGCTTCTACCTAAATTGGTCTCTCATACCCCTTACGATACTCATAATGAGTACTCCTTCCATCCTGAGACTATTTGTAGATCAATGTGACTTGTTCATTTCTCTTCCCTTTACTAAGTATTGTTAGTGTTGGTATACCGAAAAAATATGTTTTTGAGTTCAACGATTGCTCGATAAATATGTAATCACTTTAATCCGATTTGAGAAGAAGTAATTTATCATATTGTCTTTGTTTATTCATTAAATACTTAGCATTTATGTCAAGAGCAAAAGATTCTAGGTCTCTGCACTATGTATTGGTTGTTGATAAAGTCATCGGATGTAGTTGGTTCCTTGTGTTAGACTTTTATATATTATAAAGTATCTTTCGAATGATTGTATAATGTAAAACTTCTCACTTATTTTTCCAATTAATGAGATTGAATATTTTCTCATAATGTATTATGTTTATACATTTACAATATTATTTACTGCATTTAATTTTATATTAAAACAAACAAGTCTATATCTTCTACTTAGTAGACTACTCGTGGACATGTCATCACAGAAAAGTGACACATTCAGTTCTTAGCATGGAAAATAGTACTCCCTCCATCCGGCATTAGGAGTCTCATTTTAAGTTTGACACAAATTTAAGAAAAGTTGATGGAAAAGGATAGTGAAATGTGAGACTCATTTTTATATATTAGTTTTATACTATTAAAAATATGAGTGGAATGGGTTAGTGGAATGTGGAGTCTACCTACCATTTATAGCAAATATGAACATGGACTCTTAATCGCGCACGGACTAAAATGGTAAATCGGGACTCGTAATGGTGGACGGAGAGAGTATTTCACAATCAATATAGGGCTTTGAAAAACTATCTCAAAAGATTGTAGTGTCATTCTGCATGTTTCCTTACCTTAGGAAATAAACGACACGGGTATGGTATAACAGAGTAACAGTGAGATAAGTTTTTCTTGCTATTAACTGAAAGACGGGATCTCGGTGATTATTGTTTCTTAAGTGATGTATTTAAACTTGAGTATGCAATATTGATTTTGCACTAGTTTGACTTATAATTAGGTATAGGTTTTTCGTTATCCAAGAATCCTTACATCTTGGGGAATGGGCAGTGGTGGTCAGTGTGTAGCATTTGCTAGAATTATTATTACAATGAATTGTGCATTAGCCGAGCCAGGCTTGATAATATACTCAAAAGGTTATTACACTTGATTGCTTTTATTTTGATTTATCTTTGTTTATGTTTTGATTTATCTTTGTTTATGTTGTAGTTGATTAATATGAAAGACTCATCTCCTACTATGTATTATTGAGGAAAGTCATGAAATTTTTAAAAATATATATGATTCTATAACTAAGAAGAGAAAAGTATCTAAAATAAAAAATTATTTTACAAAGGAAAATTTTAACTAGGTGAGATTGTTTTCGAAAGCTTTTTTACCTGAATAGTTCGATGCGCTAGTTCGAAACCTAGTGGATTAGGGTTATGGTTGAAAATTTATAACTCGAAAAATTCATAACCCGAATAGCCCGCACGCAAATAGCCCGATAAACCGAATAGGTTGGCCGAAACCCGAACGGGTTGACTTGATTGACATCTCTACTTAAAAGTGTACGCGTCATGTCAATTCTAGCAAGTAAAATACTTTCCCCGTCCCATATAAATAGACTGAATTTTCTTTTTCATCTATTCTATAAAATAGTTCGTATCCGTTATAAAAACATTTTCTTCTTCTCTTTTACTTTATCATTTATAGATTTCACCATCCACGATATTATTTCAGACTACTTTTTAATTTTTATTTTATGTTATCAGTTACGCTATGTGTCATTTCTAATTAGCATATATCACACGGAGTATGTTTTTATTTCTATAGCTGTTTACTTAGATTCGTCATCTCGATTCTTAATAAATTTATCTTTACTTCACTAAACAATAAAACTCATCGATTTCACGTAATTATTCGATCCATTTCTCTTTCTATTTTAATTATTATTATAGATATAAAAGTAGAGGGGCGATAAAAGGTCTGCTAAAAATACGATTATAATTGTAATTTGTATAATATATTGACCACGAGAGTTGATTAATAGAAGAATGATTGGATTCTTTCTCTCTAGTTCAATCAATTCCTCCGTTTTCATTTAAAAACATACTTCCTCTGTCTTAAAAAAAATAGACTATCGATCCATTCTTTAAAATTAGACCAAGTTTAAATATAAAAAGTTTTTAACTAATTACACATCATTAATAGTATGGATCACACAATCCACTAATATTATTTCCACTACTTTTCCTTCTTTCTCTTACTTTATCAATAGCACATTGGAATCTGTGCAATTTAAAAGTCTGTCTATTTTTTGAGGATGTATGGAGTAGAGATGCTCAAGGTTTACGGTTCGAGTGGTTAACCGTGAAATCGTAAACGGCGGTTATGGTTTCGACCAAAACCGTGAGATTTAAATAGAACCAAAACCGCCACTTTTGGAACCGGTTCAGTTCCAAAATTCGAGAACCGAAACAATACCGAAACCGCAAAAAACTGCAAAAAAACAGTGAAACCGAACCGAAACCGCAAAAAACTACCGAAAACCGGCAGTTTGGAACCAAACTGCGAAAAACCACCGGAAAAACTGTCGGTTCAGAACCGGCGGGTTTCGAACCAAAACCGTAACCACGATATACGCTCAAGGTCCGATTCCTATTCGAGATTTTCTGGAACCGACAGTTCCAACCCGTAATCAGCTGTTCTAAAGCCTTGGGCATGTCTCGTAGGGAGTATGACGGAAGAACCACTTTGAACTAACAGTAACAAACTTAAAATATGGTTTTAAATGTGAAACAAGCAAATAAAATTAAACTGACAAAGATTGATAAAATATAAGTGTTTTTGGTATACTTTTAGTGCAAGTATAAAGATAGGTATTTTTTTTTCAAAAACCTGTAATAGGATTGGTCTTGCAGTTGGACGTATTATTCTACTGCATTTTAGGTTTTGCAGTACTATTGGAGATGGTCTTAGATTTCTTTACAAAATTTTTATTTATTAGATCCTTGTATCGATGCATTTTATTTCATTAAATCTTTTTACAATTTTTTTTCTTCATTAGATCCTTATACTGATGCATTTTGATTTAAGTGGTTTTTATAGTTTTTATTTGGTTGGATCTTTATTTAATGGACTTAAGAATTTAATTAACTTTTCTTGTAGTTAAATGTATTATTTTTCTTTTGTTCTTATATTTATTTTTGAAATTAGTTTAGTTGCAATATCGACATAAAAATCATTGAGTAAATAGTTTCTTGATATTGCCCGTTATCTACTCATAAATTTATCATTTTTCTAATAAGAGAAAAAAATAGAAAACAATCTAATTTACACAAGAATATTTAATTAAATTATGAAGTCCGTTAAACGAAAATTCAACCAACATACCTCTCTAATCTCTAAATATATTAGTTTTAAGACCCAATGAAAAAAATTGTAAAAGGATCTAACCAAACAAAATGAATTAGTACAAATGTACAATAATCTAATAAAACAAAAATTTGTAGAAAGACCTAATGATAGAAAATGTATTAGTATAAAGATTTCAAAACGTGTTTTGTTTTCTAGTTTTATAAATAACAGTACATCCATAAATATAATTTTGTAGTTTTGTAAATAACAATACTATAATTAAATACATATAGATTGAAATAAAGTTACCGAACAAGTTTTGTCGCATAAAGTAAAGAACGTTTGTTTAATTGTTTTATCTACATAGTTGACATGTTTCTATTTTCTTTCTACTTTTCTAGAATGTAACTTATTTTTATGAAGAATGTACATCCCATATTAAAATTTACATCAAACATTAAAATTATGACATTCGTGTGGTTACAACGAGAAACTTCGATGCTGTAAATGCGTCCAATCTAGTTGAGTATTGTCAAAATTAAAAATTCCACCGAGTTTACATGAGTATTTGCTAGGTAAAATTGGATATTTATAATCACATAAAATTTCATATTCGAAATTTCAAATTGTTAATAGTGAAGGAATATTATAGTTGAAGAAGCTAAGGTATTAATTAAGAGTCTCTATCGATCTGATTCATAAACTTTAATAGATGTGAATAGTGGAAACATTAAAAAGAGAGACAAAATCCCCAACTCCCAACTAGGACGGCTCCCACTTTGTTCCAAAGATAATAAGTATCAACTCGAACAAATTCAACTTCATTTCAATTGCTTACACCAAAAATCCATGGCATCTGAACAGCACATTTCCAACACCCAAAAACGATGGAGTCTCCATGGAATGACAGCCCTCGTCACCGGTGGCACCAAAGGAATCGGGTAAAATTTCAATTTCTCTTTTTTATTTTTTGTAGTCATAATCTTAATTAATTTATTTATTTTTGTGTGTGTGAAACTGTAAATATATATGATATAGATTCGCCATCGTTGAAGAGCTTGCTGAATTTGGTGCGACGATTTATACATGTTCGAGAAATGGTCCCGAGCTTAGTGAAAGGCTGAAAGAATGGGAGGCCAAAGGGTTTAAGGTGAAGGGGTCAGTTTGTGATTTGACTTCAAAAACTCAGAGAGAAGAACTCATCAAAAATGTCTCTATCGAATTTGATGGAAAGCTCAATATCTTGGTAACAAATTCCTCTCTTTTTTTTTTTTAAATAAATATTTTGTGTGCATTTATACATGCATGAATCATGATGGAAATCATGCCAATGTGTTTGTTTTAGGGCAAACATTTACTAGACCAAATTTCAAGAAAATTGGAATAGAAAACCCTAAAGTGATGTTTCTTCGACTTATCTTTCTGTTAGTCTTGAGAAGAGGAATTGAACAGTGACTATAGAGAGATATTGGAATTACTACTATTTTCGAAGAGACTATGAGACAAGAATATTAAGACGTCAAAATCTGACAAAATTAATTAGGCGGCCCACATGAAATCAAAAAATTTGATGAATAATGAACTTTTTTTCTTGGACACATGTTACCAAAATTAATTGGTAGATGACATCTGAACCAGTTTTTTGTTTAATTTCTATTAGCTTTAATGAGCATAGACAAAAATAGGTGACTTATTTGGTTGTTGCTTCGATTATTAATAAACCATACTAGTATAAATTAATTGTGAAGCACCTCGTTCTATATTTGATGATGCCCCTCCAAATCACTGCACACTCATCACAATCTTGATTATGTTATTAATTCATGTGGGAATCTTATTTACGTGATTAATTGATTTTTAAAATAAACAATAACGACGACAGTATAAAGTTTCTTGTCGACTTTTTTCTTTTTTTCTTGTGTGTGTGTGTACGCTATAAAGTATATCCTATAGTATTGAAGGAAATTTCAAAAAGGTTGTGATAATGGCCGGCTAGCTGGTCATATTTATATGAATATTGAATAAGGGTTTGTTGCCGCCTGAATTAAAATATCATGTATTAGCCAAGTTGTGACAATATTTTCAATTTCAAGATATGAACATGTGCATTAACAATAATGCTTTCTTGTTCATATCTGTAAAATAAAATTAAAGCTCTTTCTTTTCCATATGCTATTTTTAATTAAACTTATGAGCACTAATCATGCATGATTAAAGTTTGATAGAGTATATCATCAGAGTTAAAAGTTGATTTGAAATTTAAAAAGTAAAAATGATTTAATAGGGTTTGTTTGTGTGAATGATAACAGATAAACAATGCTGGAATAAGTTTACTGAAGCATGCTTGTGATCACACTGCTGAAGATTTTGATAGGATAATGTCTATGAACTTAGAATCTCCTTATCATCTCTCTCAATTGGCTTATCCTCTTCTGAAAGCATCCGGATCTGCAAACATCGTTTTCATCTCTTCGGTCGCTGGTGGCTTTGCCCTCCCGGCTATGTCGGCTTATGCTGCTTCCAAAGGTACGTACGCAGCGAGTGTGTGTGTGTGTGAGGATTTAGGCTAACAAGTACTTTCCTTTTGATCAGGTGCAATAAATCAACTAACAAAGAACTTGGCGTGCGAGTGGGCCAAGGACAATATCCGTGCCAACGCTGTTGCGCCATTTGGTGTTAAAACCAGTATTATCAAGCCTGTATGTATGCGATTACAAACCAAATTAAACCTTTTTTTTTTTAAATGAAGGAGTTTAATTGAACAAATTTTTCTTGATTTACAATTAGGAGGAGGTGGACGTATCGATTCTGCAGACGTTGGCGCCATTGATGGCTCGAACGCATGTCAACCGAATGGCTGAAGCAGATGAAATTTCACCCTTGGTTGCATTTCTGTGCCTTCCTGCTGCTTCTTACATTACTGGTCAAGTTATTTATGTTGATGGAGGCTTCACAGCAGGCTGTTATTGATGGACTAATATTTTGCTTCTAATTCCTCCAAATTTCATGTTTATGGCATGACACCATATAATAATACATGACTTCATGGATTTGCTTGCACATGGGTGTTGAAAATTTTGGATATGTTGTCGCGTTTAAACACTCTACCAAAAATTAAATATATATAGTTGACCACTATATATGCTTTAAGGAGATAAACCTTTTGAATATTGACATGTATGTCTTAATGTTTGATTAACTTAATCATTCCATTGCATGCACTAACGAAATAGAATGATAGAAAAATCATTGTAATTCGTAAACTAATCTTGAAATTCAAGAATCCTTGCAAAACTTAGAGCACGTCCAGCATCATATATTGTTGGCAAAGGAGCACAATATCCCATGTTAGACTCGACCGAAAAATTCATGCTTTTAATTCAATAATCTATCATAAAATGAGGATTGTGGGTTGGCTACTTTAAATAAAAAGATGGGCAATGTCTTGCTATGGGAGACACACATTCTTTTTTCTCGATTTATAAAGCAAAGTGTGTGTTGATCGTGCTGCATTTCTTGTTTGCTTTTGTACTTCACAAAGCGTTTAAAACTTAAATTAGACAATCCATGTTTCACTTTCAACCAGCTCAAGATTTATGCAAGTTTTCATTTTCTAAATTTAAACAGACAGTCTGATAATCAATTAACATAAGTGTTAAAAGATAGCAATCAATTCTGCAGATTTCTAATTACCTAATATACATATGCAGCTACTTTCTCCCAACATCTTCCAAGCAGTTATGTTATAGATCAAACCAAACTGCAATGATTCCGTGCACCTCCCATTACGTACAAGACAGTCCAACGATCTGGGCAGACAAGCTTAGGTGCTAGTTGAGATAGGCGCGGGATCTTTTTGGAGTTGCATCAATGGCCAAAATATATCTAGCCGATGGAAGCTTCCTGAGGTCTGCAATGGAGACTAGGCTGTTAATTGAACCAACATATTTGACGTCCTACCCAAAATGAAAGTAGGCTTCAAGACGACATAACTAGCATGACCAACTCGAATGAAGCAAAAAACCGAGGTTCTTGATAGGGCGGATATAATGGTGTTTGTAATTGGAGAGTTTTTCATAAGGAGAAGTGGATGGATTTGAAAACTCAATTATCCAATCATCAATTTTCAATTGTTCATGACTTCATTCTATAACCAAATATGAGTCACTTAGAGACTGTAGTGTTCTCTGCTTGGCATGAACCTATGGAACTTTTATCCTTTTGCAGTCCATCAACAATTACAGTATACTTTTCAACAATGAAACTTTTATGTTTGTATCAAAGCAATACCTCAACAATGAAGCGAGCCCATGATGAATTATCAGCAGTTTTCTCCATCACACCTTTGAGGATGGTTAGTTTTAGACGATGAATAACATCAGCAATCTCTAGAAAGCGATCATGATCAGTGCAGACCATCTGGTTAAAGGGAAAGATGTGAGGAAGCTGTCAAACTTCAGTGGTATAGATGGATCACAATAGCAATAAAGCAGAACACGGCGTTGCATTTCTTGCCTTTTAAAAGAGCACAAGCATTTAAAATAGGCATACCTCTATAAGCATGTGTCTAGGATGGTCTAGATCTTTCACAATTATGGGGCAAAAATGTTGCTCGTTTCCTAGTTCCACAGCCCAGCTTGCCCCATCTCGATGGCTACACTTGACTTCAGCTGGTTTTGTTGTATTGTCACCAACTTCCTGAAAAGGAAACTGAACATTAAAGTTCTACAACTGCCAACCCACTGCACTGTGGAAAAGGACAATAGTTTTCCAAAGATGCATAAATTTCATTGAAATGGGAGTACAGATAGACAAATCAGGAAGCATTCAAAGTCCGACCCTATGTAACAACAGCATACATAGGTCATTACAAGATTCTTACCTCTTCCAGAATTGGGTGCCTCAACTTATCTGCCTGATTGGTCACATTTCTTAAAAATAGCATGTGCTTTATGGTCTTGTCCAGGAGTCCATCGATGCTACCCTGCATTCATAATGGCAAAGAGGTTAACAGCTATTTGGAAAGGAGAGTATGAAGGATCAATTGCAAATGCAAACAGAACTTGCCTTTTCACCATTTGGTACGAGCTCCCTTAGCTCCTTGATCCTGTCTTGAATCAACTGCCTATCACGTGGTCGAGGCCTTTGATTATCACCACTATGTGTCCTTTTCTTGCAGGTAGTTGATAATCTTGATAATTTTCTTTTGTTCACAGGATCATGTCCCTTTCTGGGTTGCTGCTTATCAGAGAGTGAACTAATCTTGCTTTCTACTGAAGAAGCACTGTGTTTGGAATGAGCACGAGCTTTGTATAAACCATGAGATGGCATATTTACTGTGGTAATGATGGACTTGTCAGATGAATTATCATCAAAACCATTGCTTAAATTAGCAACAACAGTTTCGGAGAGGTGCTCCACTTCCATGTGTTTCACAAGAAATCCAACAGACTCTACACCTGACACATCCACAGTGCCAGAGGGCACTCTTTCACCAAAGGAGTGGAAAGCAACATCTTGACTCAAGATAGACTCGCCATAAATATGTTCATGAGTTTTATTCTGTATAACTCCCCCAAGAGCTTTGCCCAGTCCGGAGGCCTCATGGAAGTTGAAAAGGTTGCTTCCACTCTCAGAAATGCCATTATCAAAGTCATTGCCTATGCATGTTAGTTCAGTTCCACCTTCCTCAAATTTGTAATCCATTAATTCATTCACAAGATCCCCACACGTCCTCCTATTCAACTCATAGGAATAAGGAGATACCCAAAGTCTTTCTTCATGAATATATTTTGAGATTCCGTCTATATAATCTGCATGTGACAATTGAAATGGCTCAGGTACATGAATTATACCCATTGGTTGCGGATTCATTTCTCCTTCAGCCGCATTCTCATGGTTATCTTCTACATGCCTCTCAGATGAGTTGTATAAATCATGGAACATGAACACCGGCACAGTCTGATTTTCAATTGGGTATAAATCTTCTACAGCATGAATAGAATTTTGATCCACAGTTACTGTTTCTGTGGTAATGGTTGATGGCTCCTCTAAATAATCCATGAAAGTAGACATCGAGGAGATCTGTTGAATATATCCATTGCTTTGTTTATGCAGCTCAAACTTATTTTTGAGATACGCAACTAGCACTGCATCTTCAGACACCTGATTTGTTAAATAGCAAATTAAGTTAGAAGACACAATTACTGATTAAAATCCAAGAAGAGGTAAGTAAAACAAGAAATGGAAACGGGAGGAAAAACAAAAGAGCAATAGGGAACAGAGACAGAGAAGTTGATTGGATGTCCAGGAACTAACTAATTTCAAAATAGAAACAGAAAGAAATGTCATTTAGTGACCATAAAAATTGTGAATCCTAAATTATTTGCTACAAGTAATACAACAGAAAATACTACAGTTATAGAAGAAACGGCAGAAAATATCAATAATATGAAACAGAATACGCACCATTTCAGTTGATCCAAGCTGTAGAACTCCATCAGGAATTACAGGCAGAAGTAATATTGTCTGCAAGAGCATTGCATAGCATCATCATATAATGGTTTAAAGTTTCTTATTTTAAACAGATAATAGTTTAAAGGTTTTAATCCACTATTTTTTACTTTTTAGTTAAGACATAAAATGCTGTATCAGTCATCAGATACAAATTGGAAAAATATGAACACCATAACCTAAATCATCAATTTACTAACCTTTATGCCGGCCGCAAATTGAAGCAGCCATTCATCTGGATACTGTTAAATAAAAAAAAAGAGAAGGCAATAAATGTCTGTTTCAACTTGAATAAATAATAAATAAAGCACCAACAGATTGCACATTGTATCCAAAGATAGACCTTAGAAACTAAGATGGAATTCAAAACATCAGCTTGTATGCTGTCTGCATATATCCAGCTAGCATTTCCCTTTACAGCTGCTTCGCCAACAACCCTGTTTGATTGCATATTATGAGTTTAGATGATAAGTGGTAGTATTCGATGAATGAAAAAACACCCATTTATGTGCAAATCCCCTGTTCTTTGCTGAATAGAGCTAATTCATTACACCTCAAACATGACGAGGAAAGAACAAATGATAATGCCCATCTCATTGCACTAAGAGCAGTAAGTTAATGTAATGAATACATAAAATAAAATGCACACAAGAAGTGGGATCGTTAAAGTTACCCGCTCCCCACGACATGAGAAGAATGCGACATTTCAGCTATTGCATATCCAACTAGATAGTCGCCAGGAGTTCCATCAAGCAGACTTGGCGTTAAAGCCGGTGATAAAATCATATTTGAGTTTTTGAAGTACAAATCTTCTACCGGGCTTGCCATGGCATCACTTTGCTTTAACATGTCACAAAAGCCATCTTCCCATGACAAAGTCCTGAGAAGTAAATTTGTTTGGTTTTCAAAATTGTTTACAACTTTTTTTAATACGTAACACAGGCATTGATATTAAAGCACTCTGCTTGGGCATGATGTTGTTGAAGTAGGAGTAATATATATACCATGAGAAAAAAGGATAATTGATGCAAAAACAGCAAATATCATTTCAAAAATAGGCAACTTCTGTACAGTAAAAGTGAATGCAAGTTAACCAAACAAATGATACTGAAGATGAACAAAAGTATACGAATCCAGAGCATAGATAAGTTTTGAATAACACATTGACATATTAATTAATAGTACTAATCTAGAGATGCAAAATTGTTGTGACCATAGTCCAGATAAATGGATAGTTGATGAAATTGAAAACCATGGGAGAAAGTTTGCCTATTGTTTACTTATTTAAACTCTCTGTCAGTTGAAGATCCAAAATAAAGCACAAGAAGTTTCCACACTGTATATACTACTCATGATTCTGTCAAGCTCAGGGAAAGACACTAAGCAGGCCAGGAAATGTAATTTCAAACTTCTCAACATGCACTCACTATTCATAGTATACTACATGAGTGAACTTTTTTCCAATTATGCAAAAACTTACAATTTCTAAGAAAATGTTGGAACAATTCCTACTCTTTGTCTTTATTATCCTAAAACAACAAAAATGCTGAATAACAGCTCAGGAGAAGAAACACAAGAATTCAGGTGGACAGTTGACTTACATTTCATCATGATGATTAAGCTTCCAGAACACTGCATAATTCCAAGGAGAATTGCAGCAAAGAGATTGGAGGAATGGCCGCAAAAATCTACTCCCCATTGATTATTATGTTACCGAAAAAATTAAAATACGTTGCAACAAAAATCAGCCAAGCAGTTAGAACAGATCAATCACTAACTTCCACGATATGACCCTCGTCCTGCTTGTACAATCCATAGACCGGCTCTTCGTTTCATTGGTGGCTCCACCGGTTTGTCTAAATCCAACATTTCTTCAACTTCTATGGGTTGGGACAAGGATTACAGAAGGAGAAAATCAATGGGAAGAAAGAATACAGAATTCTCCGCAAGAAAATTCCATGATCTTGTAACCGGTTTATTTGCGAGACAGCTACCAATCGAGAATAAAAGGCTGGAAAAAGCCTTCAAACCACTCAAGTGAAACACCAAGAATTGCTGTAGCGAAAAGGTTGCTAGTGTGCAACCAAAACAAAACCAAAAGCTGTTTTCTTGGGAGATATAAACTGGCACAAAACTCAGGAACTGCAATTACAGGTGGAACTATCTGAGAGCCTGAGAAGTAAGATGAAATTCATGAAATCAGACAGGAAATAGGAAAGAAGTGGTATTTCTACGTTTCTAATCAGATTAGTAACAACACAGTCATGTCAGCTCCAAAAATTCAGGCAAATTCAGAATAATAATCCAATTAAAAACATGTAGCCTGTGATTGTGACAGAAAAAACGCTCAACTGGAAGAAAACATCAAAATATATCCATGAAATGCTTAAACTGAGCTTCACTTTAGATTATAAGAGCAGAATACCAACTAAAAATATTTTCCTCACTTCAAATGATGTAACTCTATGCACCTTTTTCCTTTTCTGACTACTTATCCGGATATAAGCTAAAGTAAAAAATGGATTCATCAATATCCATTTATAGATGCTGCTAATTTTCTACATCTCTCTCCCTAAACACAAGTAAATTTAACTGAAAATATAACAATTAACGCAAAGACCAAAGCAGATAGTTGTTATGATGATCCTAATTCATCAATGCACCATAAAACTAGTAATGAAACTTACACTGAAACAGCAGTTCAATTGATAGAATCGTGATAGAGTTCAAACTCGTTAACCTCCATTTCCGATTATCAAACAGAAATTTAAGGTGTATGGAAGTGGAATTTGGGCGTGGGTATTGGGACGATGATACAGTGGAATGAGAATCTAATTGAAGAACAAGGCGATAGCTTTTGCTTTTTTGGTGGGAAGACTTTTAAGAGCTACTTTTATTCATAGAATTTAATTAAAAAATTATATAAATATGCACACGTCAAAATATACAGTCAGAGGAGGTGTATTTGTTTTTTTTAATTAGGTGTAGTTCAAATCGGGCTAATGGCCCAGAGAGTGAGTGGGCTGCCTGTGATTGAGTCAAGCCCTTTTTTTTTATTCTTTCTTGTCGTTTTCCTAAAGTTGAAATGAATGGATCCTGGCCCACTTTAAATTACTTTTATATTTGTAAAAAATTATAAATGCATGCGCTGGACCTCTTGAGTAGCTATAATATAAAATTTACATATATTTATACTCCATTAATTAGATACTACTACAAGCCAATACTACACATTAAAACAAGACTCCATCATCTCTAAACTGGGCACTTGCCAGGTCATAATAAATTAATAATGTCTTTATAATAAAAAAAATTAGATATTTAAAAAAATTTATGTGATGCAAAAGTCCATGTTTAAAATATTAGTGTTACTCAAAAATGTATCTTTCGAGTTTGTTTAGAAACATTGAATAAGTAGAGTTTACATGATGTACTAAAAGTTTTAGAAAAATTTATTTTTCTGTAAGTCGTACTACCAAATAAAAGAATTACATTCTTCGCCAATAAAAAGAGAAGCCGTTCGTAATTACGTGCATTGGTTAAATATTTTTAATAATTGTTGCTATTTTGGATATTAATTAATATTATTAATCCGGCTGTCCAATCAGCGAACTACACGAAACTCATAAGACAATAATGCCTGCAGTCCAATTCCAATCTGGTTAAGTATCTGTTGCGAAGTCAACTTATACATGTATCATACATTTTGCGCTCATTAATATGCTCAATTATAGTATGATATTTTATGTTTTATCTTTGTGTATAATTCATTTACACTTTATATATACTATAATTGGTTCGGATTTTTTCTATAGGTTCAATTATTAATAAAATACGTGACTACCATTTGAATTTTATACTCCTAATTTTTTCATACGTACAAGATGATGGATGATGAATTAAACTACTTTTTCGAAATTGATTATGAACATTCCATCCAAAAATATTCATCGTTCTCATCTTGTAGACACGTGTCTGAGTTTAACTGCACCAACGACTCAACCACCAATCTACTCACACAAAGTATTTCCCCTAAGACCACAAAATCAAATAAAAAATTATTGGCAAATTCAGTCATCAAATCGAGTCAATCATATTTGATATACAAAATGCAATTTACTACCTTTTTAGTATACATAAATCAAATTTATTTAGAGCACAACTTGTGGGTATGATGTTAAGTGAGTCGACTTTTTGCACTCTACATATAATTAAACTTCACTAGATAGAGCATCCCAAGTTATGAATATTAAATCAGTCAATTTTCATATGGTAAGAAATTAAACCACAGGGAAATTTATTTCAACTTGTCAAGTATGAACAAACATCTACCACTTAGCTTAAACCAAAGGTTAACAAACAATAAGTTATCTAAGTAACTACAAAGGTTACTAAAGCTTCACACGTCTCTTTCTTACTTTCCCCCTCAATTATTTATCCTCTAATATTTTTAATTATAAAAAGGGGTGGCGGCATATCCTTTTACTAAACGCTAATTATTTCTTCACCACTAATACCTACCTTTTCTATAATAGCAGAAGTCATTATAAGTAGGTAAATATCGCCTAAGAGAGTATTAATTAATTATACACTCATTGTGAGTTTTCCTAATGCTGCAGGATACTAAAAATTTACATAAATTTAAATCGAGAAAAGGTTAAAGTTGGAAATGATCGGAAGGTCAACTTTAAATCGAGAACAGTTGTTTTTTTTTTTTTTTTTTTTTTTTTTTTTTTTGGTTTTGCCGTTGAAGATGGCACGTCTAATTAGTTATGGCAAGTAAGTTTAGCCTGTAGGGAATAATTTATGTAGCTATATTTTTATATTTTATAAGTTGAACTTGGACAACTTGGTGGATCTAAAAGTCAATTTTGGTGATCATATTTTTTTTGTTCTTTCTCTGCTGGAAGTAAAGAGGTCAGGTCTTATTCATGCATTCTGATATGGTGGCTTTGTTGATAAACAAGTTGAATTGATAGAATAATCTTTATGTGCGACTTCTGTTGGAGAATATGAATCATGAGTTATTATTTTTGATTATTTACTTATAATGTGTTCAAAATTACAAAAGAAAATAATTTGAATTATGAACTTATATTGATTAGTTGGATTCACTTAACTAATAGATGTACTAATAATTAAATTATAATATGCATCATTTTTTCCTCTTAATTAAAATAAGATTTTCCTAAATGGAATTATTAATTTAAAAAAATTAATAATTATTATAATTTAAAGCATATTACAAATATATAGTCTATAAATCTCAAATTCACATCACATTTTTCTTAATAAATTATTATTGAGAAAATAATAGTGATAATAATAATAATAGGATACTATACAAAGTATCAGAATTCTAAAAAATCATATTAAGATTTCATTTATTATGTTATAAAATAATATTACTAAAAATAATATAAAAATTATTAGTAATACTAATACTAGCATATATTTAATTAAAATAATAAAAAAAAATTATAAGTATCTAGATAAGTAAAAATTCTAAAAAATTAGAACTATCAAAAATTGCACTCCATTAGTCCATAAAAAATAGTTTTGTATTTATGTATTATGGTAATTTTTCTATCTAATGAAGTTAGTAACAGTAGTTTAATCATTTTCTTTTTCTTTTTCTCAATTATTTTTATCAGTTTTTCATTGAATTCGATCGGTAATATTACTCACTGCTAAAATTAATAATTAAATTATTTTCTTATAGTAGAATCCTGTCAAACAAGCCTACCATTTTATTGTCTTTAGAGCATCCACGGTAGGGGCGCCGCGCCGGGCGCCCCGATCGCGGCTAAGCCGCGCCTGTCTACTGTGGCGGAAGAGGCCACCCCGGAGGTGGACGACTTTTGTGGGCGGAAGGGCTTTCGCCCCGAATGCGCCGAGGATGAGCCGGAGGAGAGAGAAACGCAGCGGTCGCCGATTTCCTTTTTTTTTTAATTTCGAATTTTTAATTATTTTTATTATAAATATCCTCCCATTTTCATCTTCTCTCCACACACATCTTCACACCCATTTCACTTTCTATCCAATTTTTCTATCTCTAAAAATTTGTGGATTGCCATTGCTATTTATGGATGATTTGTGGAATGAAGCATGGGATTCTTTGATTCAAGAGGTGCAGAGGGAAGCCGACGAGGAGGATGAGGCGGCGGCGGCGATCCCTCGTGAGATTCGTCATCGTCGGAGAGGGTCCAGAGATTAGTTTCGTAGCAAACGGCACGCAGTATCGCAGGGGATACTATTTGGCAGATGGAATATACCCTTGTTGGCCCGTATTCGTCAAGACACATCGCCAACCGGCTGGAGCGAGGAGACAATATTTTGCGCGAAAACAAGAGGTCGTTAGGAAAGATGTTGAGTGAGCTTTTGGTGTGCTCCAAGCGCGATGGGCCATTATACGTTGCCCGGCACGAGTTTGGCACGAAGATGATGTCGCGAATATTATGTTAGCATGTATCATATTGCACAATATGATAATAGAAGATGAAGGATTTGCTGCAGAACGTTGGGCACCGGAAGATGGTGCAAGTACAAGTCACGGCGTTGCCTCCGCGCCGATACAGATGGGTGTACCACGTAGTAATGAATATCTGATCCAACGTTTCGCTGATATACGCAGGAGCACAGCACATGAGCAATTCCAGGTCGATTTGATTGAAGAGGTCTGGGCACGTAGGAGAGGCGCGTAGCGTGAAAAACATGTGTGATTTTCCGTAGATCAAATTTTCGTTGTAATTTTCCTCTTACTTTAATCCAACGAAAATTTAGTTTTCAATTTTAATTTGTTTTATTTGCCGTTTTTATCTAATTATTTTTTGTCCGATAAGTTTAATTGTAACTGAATTAAAATATACAACAAATAAAATAAAGTGAAATGTGGCTAAAAAAAGTGTCCGCTATTGCTACGAAAACTTTTTTTTTGTGGTTGTGGACAAATAAAAATGGCTATGGACAAAAAATGTAAAAGTGTCTAGCCAAAGTGTCCATCCTATTGTGGATGCTCCTAGTGATACTGCAACTACTCTAATGAATAATGAGTGCAATTGCATATATATATTTTAGTAAATAGGAAAAAAGCTTATTAGCAACTCATTATCTCATGTCTTATTCATAATTATGTTATTAAATAAAATCAAATGGACCGGTGATATATTTTATTTGTAGTTGACGTACTATTATTTAAGAAATGTAGATATGATCGTAACGAAAGGTGCATATCGATATAGGCAATACATATATATACTTGTACTACTTTATTGTGGGGACAAATGAAGAAAATATGGTACCAGTATGGTTAGTGTGGAGTCATATGGTAAAATGCATAGATAGTGGACCATATGATTTTTGGGTTTGTTGGATAATTAATTAAAAAAAGGAACAAATAATTTAGGAGTGGACTTTTGTGATTGGTGGAAACATAAGGAGTGTAATCCAAGCAGACTATTAAAAAGTGTTGGCAAACATTATTATTGCATCATGCATTCCTTGGAGGGTATCCAATGAGCTACAAATTTTGTGGGTGATATCTCATACTTATGCTTCCTATTTCTTTTCCCCTCCTAAAACATGATCCAATATCCCTGAAAATGTTATAGATATCCTATAGCCCTAGCCTATCTTGGTTTAAGTGCACATTTAAGAAAATCACAACAATTATATTGAATGGACTTAATTGAATAAACGAGAGTTATTGACATGAGTACTTTTCGATTTTGATAAATTTATTCAACATATTTGACTATTTTAGGATCAAATTATAGCACAACGTGATATAATTAAATATGTTAATATTGAAAGTTTAATATCAAAAATAAAAATATATTGTTCACTACAAGTTTAATGTATAATTGGTAAAGTAAGAGAGAGATAAAGAATATTGTTAGTAGAGAGTGGGCTCCACATCATTAATAATGTAGTGTTATGGTATAAATTGTAACTAAAATAATGTGTAGGGGTAATGTGTTGTTTAACTATTCAAATATTAGAAAGTTTATACTTTTTTGAGATGGATAAATAATGAAATAGTTCATATTTTTTAATGACACAGGGAGTAAAATTTAAGTTAGTAGGAATATTTTGAGATTTTTAAGTCCAAGGTTACCCATTACTGCATAAATTAATTATATAAATCTGCTACATGGTGCAATTTTATGCAGTTGGTCATCCTAATCTAATAATTTTAGTTTGATCTTAATTTTAATATAAAAATAAATATTGATACACTCTATTATCATGTAATGCCATTAGCGATGATTCGGAAACCAATAATCATGAAACGAACATTGCAATTGTTCCAATAGACAAAGGAAATTATATGTAGCATCCGAGGCCCGACCAACATAAAGTTATCCCATCATTCTCTACTTTGGCAAAACATATTTTTGGGATCAATTTCAAAATATTAGCTAAAAAGTAAAAACTATAATATATTGCAAACAAGAAAGTTAAATTGGTGACTGGTTATAAAGAGTTCACGGATTCACTTACTGAACTACTACAAGTTTTTTAGACTGAAATCGTTTAATATTTTAATTTTACACTGTGCATATATGAATTCATTATATAGAAATTTTAATTCTTTATTTAATCAATATATTGGGTACATGTACATATTTGTTTTTCATCAATTATTGCAATTAAAAAAAAACTACTCGTACTATATATTTTTTTAATAAGTCGTGTATATGATGAATCTTGGGCCGCCAATAGGGGTAATGGGTTGGGGATTGGGGCATGAGGCGATGTAAAATTGAATTCCATATTTTTGTAGATTTTAGAGACACGATGAAAAGTTAATTTTTTTTATTATAAAGGTTGTAGTAATTTATAAGGGAAAAACTACACATTTTAAATATTTTAATACTATTATTTTAAATCAAGCCCCATAATAGTAAGAAAAAAGTGTGGTTATGAATAGAATTAAATTATTCTATGAATGAAGGCTAACTCATAATTTATGTGCCTTATCTTTCAGCCCAAAAACTAATAGTGTTAATTGGGCTCACGTTGCGAAAGTTGCCCTGGGCCTAGCCTTTTGTTTTAAAATAATACTACTAATACAATTTCCACGTTACATGTTTTGATTGAATTAATTAAAATTTATATGTGTTTGTTCGATTTACTCTTATTATGTACTGCCAAAATTTTCCAAGGTCCTTCTTCTTCTGATTTCTATGGTAAATACTGATATTGATACTGTTCTTCTTTTTTAGGAAAATATATGTTGGAGTATGTTTTTTTACAGATGCAAAAATTAAAACAATAATAAAAATTCTAAACAGTTTTCCTATCTAGATAAATATTCCAGTGGCATTTTTATAACTTTATGTTTGGATCCACAAAAAATATCATCAAACTAGACTTAACCTGCGATATTATTTGAGACATAATTTTTCTTATTATAATATCGATCGAGTTAAATTCAAAAGTGTTAGAATGAAACTGCATGTTATGATCAGGATACATAGGAGTATTAATTATATAGATATTTCTTGTTTTTCTCCTTAAATTATTCATTGTTACTATTATTATTATTCAATTGATGATGCAAGAAATGACCTCACCAGGAGGGAAAACCATACAAAATTCAGTTGGAAGTCAAATTAAATGTAATATTCTAAATGAATCTTCTAAGCGATCAAATTGTTGAACACCCTTAATTTTATTTTGATATAGCCGACCAAGTTGTCATTTTTTGTCCGTCTCAACTTAAACATGGAATAATTTTATCATTAAACGCGTATTAACATTAATTAAATAGTTACAACTCAATAAGAAAACATTAAATATCTGGGTAAATTTGAATATCGAACTATGGTGGCAAGATTAATCTAATCCCGGCACACATCAATCCTATTTTATTAACACACAACTCTTATTAAATAATACTCCTATATATAAAAAGGATTGCATATAATTGCAGATGGATCATGGAATATTTGCAGATCGAATAAACAAGCAATATTTAAATAAAATAAAGAAAGAAGCTTCTAGGTCTATATTTATTTGAGCAATCACACAAACAGAAAAGAAGGGGTGGATGTCATTTAATTACTTTTTTTAATAATAAACGACGGCCTAATTACAAAGCAAATTAGTGAATATTCACACATTTAATTTTAGTTATTTAGACATAAGATGGTACTTATGTGCTAGGATTATAGTTCCGCATATAAATTATGTTTGCAATATTAATCTTCCCAACACGTCCGTTCCTTATCAATATTAGTTTCGTTAAATATGATGTGACCTTTATAAAATAAAAAGACAAAAGATTGCACACGATATCTTAACAGATCAAACTACGAATTAATTTCCTGTTTTGAACCAATGTGATGTGGTAGTTTTCAAAGTAATCGCCTTCTCCAATGCGCTTTTCAACTCTATAACTTATTTAATGCCACATTCCATATCGTGTCTAGAAGGATTTCCCACTCTATTTTTGTGCAAATCTCTTTGCCCATTTTCCTAAAACTAAATAGAGCTACACGTCTTTTACTTTTGCAAATAAATGGTATTTCATCTTTATTTTATATCATTTTTGATACCTATTAATAACATTTTTAGTACCTGTTACAATTTTCTTTCTAAAATGCCCTCTAAACAAATACATATTCTCATTTATGTCATAGAAGATATTTTGGGCGTACATAAAAATAGTACCAATAGTAATATTATAATATCTTTTCTTATTATCCCCACTCTTTATACTATTATTATAATTAATATTAATATTATTATTTTGATGTTATAAATTAATAATTAATTTATTTTTTAATATCATTCAAATATAGTTAATTATAATTATAGTTACAATTATATTATAATACTATTATTGTTATATTACTAAAAATTAGTAGTAATTAATAAATAATTATATAAATTATGAATCATATAACATTACGTAATAATAATAATAATTGTGAATTGTATTCATAATAATATAAAGAGTTGAATATTTTTAGTCAGGTGTTTCAACCTTAAAATGAGTATAAAGTAATTTAATAAAAAATATTCAATTGATTTGATTACTTTAAATAATTTTAATTAGATATTTTGTTCTTGATTTGTATTATGAATGCAATTAGATGTATGTATAAAAATCTAAAAAGAAAGAAGAAAAAGAAGATAAAAGCAAAAAAAAGGAAGAAGAAACATAAACTAAAGAGACAAAAAGAAAAAAGAAAGAAGAAAATGAAGAAAAAAGAAAGTTTAAAGAAGAAGAAAAAAAGAGTGAACTACGAAAATGGTCCTTGGACTATGAGGTTATCTCATAAATGGTCCCTGGACTTTAAAAATATCACCAACAGTCCTTGGAGTAAGAGTTAATATAAAAAACGGTCCTTTTACACTATTTCGAGATGAAAATGCCCTTTTGAGGGTTTTTTTTTGGGGGGGGGGGGTGGGCAATTTGGTCTTTTTACACTTTTAACATTTTAAATCTGATATTATTTCAGTTACGTACTAAATTTGATATTATTTCAAAATTATCATTCTTCTTCACTTTTACCATCTTTCACTTTGTTTCTTTATTTCAATATTTCATTTAATTTTACAAAATTAAATTTTAAATTTCAATTTTTAAATAGCAATAAAAAATTTTAATTATAAAAATGATTAAATAACAAAAATTAATAGCATAATCAATATTTGATAGTGTCTAATATTTAATCAATAAGATATGACAACGCCTTAGTTTTAATCAATATTTAATAGCTTTAATCATAAATAGATCATATAACACGATTTATTCTGAAATAAATATGCATCCAATGTAAGACTAATATGATATTCGTATATTAATTTGAAAACAATCAAAATTACTAGAAAATTTCAACAAAAATACTCCTATATAAAAATTTTAGTCAACTTCATAATATTCTATCACAAGCAATTATAACAACCGAACGGGGGCTCTTATTTTTCCATCATGATTAATATTATTTTTTTGTACTTCTCCAATTCAGCAGAATATTATATTACATAACAAAAATTAATAGTTTTAATCAATATTTATAGTGTTCACGAATTAATAGTTTTAAATAAAAATTTTTATTGATATTTAAAAATTAAAATTTAAAATTTAATTTTATAAATTAAATCTAATATTGAAATAAAGAAATAAAGTGAAGGATGACAAAGGAAAGAAGAATGATAATTTTGAAATAATATTAGATTAGTACATAACTGGAATAATATCAGATTTAAAATGTTAAAAGTGTAAAAAGACCAAATTGCCCAAACCCCCCCAAAACCCCTCAAAAGGGCATTTTCGTCTCGAAACAAGTGCAAATCGACCCTTTTTTATATTAACCCTTAGTCCAGAGACTGCTTATGATATTTTTAAAGTCCAGGGACCATTTATGAGATAACCCCATAGTCCAGGGACCATTTTTGTAGTTCACTCAAAAAAAAAGAAATAAGAAAGGAAGAAAAAATAATTTCATGGTACTATTTAATTGAAATTTTCAAAAATATCATCCATAACAAAAAAATCACATGTTTGGTACCCAGGGTTATTTTTTGTCACAGGGTATGAAAAACGATATAAAATAAAGATCATGTATCATTTATGTGCGAAAATGAAAGATTAAGTACATTTATGTAGTTCACCCAACTAAATAATGCATTTTCAGTTCGCGTGAGTTGGCCTTGAAATATACCGTAGTAGTTATACTTTTACTCTATAAAAATGTTTTTTCATCGACGAGACATTCCTTCTTTTTCCATTTTAAAACCCCACACTGGTATAACAAAATTGATTAAAATACTAAATTAATGCACATAAATAAAGTGAAAATTTTAAAAAAGAAAAAAAAAATTAGATAATCAAAATTTTAGATTGAACTTACAATTTTAACATGAAAGGGAAGCTGAAATAAAAAGCAGGCTAACTAAATTACGATCATGGATAGAGTATGATTAGGCATTAGGTGACAACTCATTGTCAATTATATAGCTTGAGGCACATACTACCTCTTTGATGTAACTCATCAGCTTCATGATATGTATCGGCATTTCAAGCTTTAGTATTTCATCAATTTGTCATTTTTATCATTGCACTTTATTTAGTAATAGTTAAATAAGATAAGGTAAGGTGTGCTCAAACAAAAATATATGAATCATTTTCACCATTTATATTGTCAAAATATATGATGTCGTCAATATTTAGAATAAATTCGTGATCGAATTAAAGGGCGAAAATTTAAATGTTTAAACTTATTCATGGTAAATTATTTATAGACAATAATTCATATATATAAAAGCAGTTTTTGGCATAATCGTTCCTATTATATCTAGCCATATCGATCACATAATATACTACGTACTAACTAGCCATATCGATCACATGATATATCTAGGCATTAAATGATTCAAATCTTTTTATGTGTAGCGACGTACAAAAAAAGATATTGTACATCATCTAAGCTGTACGTTCATTCAATTTTTGGTCTTTAATTATAAAAAGAGTGGGACAGTAAAATTCATAATTAAGTACTATATGTGACAAGAATTGGAAAATTTGGGAATGAATATATATACAGTAGTAGTTGACTATAAACACATACACATCTACAACAGATATGCTTATCTTCTCACAATATGAAATGCAATGGTGTACGTGCAAAAACGTTAGCTAACTTAAACCATGTCTGACACATTTTTCTATAAAACACTTTATATTTGTTTATACAAACGCAAACCCATTTTAGTATAAATATCACATCAAAATATGATTTTATTTCAACCATATATACTAAATTTAAACATTAAAGAATTTTTTCTATATTATGCTTTTTTTACTCATAAAATTGGAAAAGGTTTATGAATTTGTTTCACTATAAAATCAAAAATGAAATTGATTTTAGAGTGGCATTAGACATAATTACCTACTTTATTTTAAATTTTAGTGTACCATTAAAGCGGTCTTATATTCCACTAGCACTTCCAATTTACATCTTTTTACATTATTATAATTTCGTTGAAAGTAAGATACATCTTTTTACATTATTATAATTTCGTTGAAAGTAAGACTTTCAATTTACATCTTTTTACATTATTAAAATTTCATTCCGAAAGTAACAAGTATTGGGTGTTAAACTCCTGGCCATATGTTTGGACGCCTATTGTTTTCATTGATATATTTATTTGTAAAAGCCTAAAAGGTTTATATTCAATCGATAAGGTGAACTTGCACGAAAAGTGAGGACGATTGTATGTTTTTAATTAAATTGGTGACTACACGCTAATTCTGTTTTATATATCCTTAATCGACCAATATGTGGCTAGGAGAAAAGAAAAGATTAGAGCAACAAACAAACTATATGGATTAAAAATTGACCCATATGAATTATTAAGCACATTGTTTGAGATATGAATTGCCACTAAACCGGCTAACTAATTTAATTAATATTCGTCAAGGGGTCCGCTGAAAACACAACGTCATCTTAAATTTTCCCACAATTTTTATTTTTTCTATTTAGCAATTACTATAATATTCCAAAATTTCCAACAATAACGCTCTGAAGTGGTGGTTGTAGTTGCAATTTTTTTACAAGCCATGTGTAAAAATGTCAATTTGAATAAATACTACTATCTGTCTATCTTATTTCAGACAATTTAACCACTACTATATCCATGTAAGGTATTGTACCAAAAAAAGAGAGCAATATCCAGTAATTAAAGAGAAAAAAATAATTGGGGTTTGGTGAGATGTAGTGAGAATGTGGTTAAGGTATAGTTTTCAAAGAATGGTTTCAAAGGTTCGTGCTCAAGTGTTAATTGCTTAATCTTGTGAGCCGTAAACAGCTGGGCTACGCCACGTCATCAACCAACCTCATTTTCTTCCCTTTTTAAAACCAACAACTCCAACACTCCAAATATTGAAAGCAAAGATAGAGAGAAGAAATAAATATGGAGGGGCTGATTCCATTAGTATACAAAGCAATCGTGCAATACAGAAACGGAGCATGGCTAGATGATACGCACTCGGCTGCAGCCTATATGAGGCTTCCCGGCGACTCTGGCCGGTTCGCGCCTTCTGACGTCCAGATTTTCCGGCTCCCCTCCGCCCGTTCGCCCCCTCGCTCCGTAGCGGAGAGGAGGGCCGTTTCCACCCATTTGATCAACTCATAAAACAGGCGAATTATTCAATTTGGTAGGCGTGGTGATATGATAAGTAAGCAAAAATCTTGTGTTTCTTTTAATTTTCTTTTTACGTTCCGTTTGTTAGTTTATTTGCCAAGTTTTGGCGAAAAAATGTTTTGTGGAAAACCTCATGAAAGGGTCCACAAACTGTGTGTTTCATGTAACAAACCAAAATTGTGTATATGAATATGAATGAATGTGATGTTTATTTGTTGAATCATGAATCTGTAGCCATTAGTATTAATTGTATAAATTCAACGTCAATTTCGTGGACCGAGCCACAATTTTGATTTTATTTATTAGATGTAAGGTATTACTACTACCTAATTTCGTTATTTATTAATTAGTGAGAGAGATGATGATGAAATCAATTTAAGAAGTGTATTAATGCCCCTCAGTTTTGAATCAGATCAGACCGATACCCTTTTCAATGGTTCTACTAATCCATTATCATCCCAACTACATTTCGGGTGAAAAGTGTATTATTATTTTTTTATATTTATTTTTCTTATTCAACGCATTATTTTAGGAAATATATATTCGATTTGATTCTTTGAAAATCTTCACTATCGGCAATAGATTCGTGTTAATAATTTAGGATGAAATAATCATTTTTAAATAGTACCTATTATATTGTTAATTTTCTATCTCGCTATTACTGAAAGGGATTTAAAAATATATATATATATAGTGTGTTTCCAAAACCTGTGATACATTCTTCAAATGTATACTCATAGCAAAAATTGATATTATAGGAAAAATATTTTGATTTTTAATTATAAATATTTTGTGTATTAATTTTATAGCTATATTGATAATATAGGGGTCATCCCGGACAGTGACATACTCAACATGTGGGCTATCAGGATGCCCAAGCTACTATGTTATAATTGGGTTTTCAGTTCTGATCTTAAATTTTCATTTCGAATTAAGCCGTCAGCCCAATCAGCCTCAAAAAAGTAATGATTGTAGATAAACTTTTTATTAGATCACTTAAATTAAAAGTTATTCTATAATTCAAAATAGAGCAGGTAATAATGTTAATGGTACTCCAAAATCTATTCTATTTTGAAATTTTGAGTAAAATTTATTTTGGGATTTACTAAACGTACCCAAATCACTTTTTTTTTTCCAAGTAGATACGAAACATTTAATGTGACATTTACACTGAAACAGATTTGAGTTTAGTGTAGATGAATTGAAATTATTTTAGCGCTAGAATAAATTGCAAATTTACAATGCAATTCTAGTATAGCTATTGATTAACATGATTATCGTATCGACGGAGACTATTATTCAGACTCCAAATGCTAAACGTCAAACATTGGTTAGACTACAGAGATTTAGATTGTTTTTTTTATAAATTATAACAAGAATAAAATAAGATAAAATAAGTACAATTAATAAAGAAGAGGTTTAATCAGGCCAAGGAGGGGGTTCAAGGATTTTGATTTCATGGACACTTCATATGATTTTTAATTCATAAATATAATATCCAATTAATAATTATGACTCTAGTTTTACAAGGACTATTCGAGCAATTATGTGAGGCGGGTAGAAACCTCATGGATAGCCCCTTTGCATAAAGCCATAAATATCGACGTGAACATGGAGCCAAGAGCATGAGAAGCATATCGGAGGATGATTGTGGGACTCCAAAAAGATTTTGAGATCTAATTTTATTATTTAATTCATTGATTTTTTTAGATTTTATATGTATTTCTTTTACGGTTTATAAACTATTAATTATATAATTTTTTATTTTATTATTATTTTAATTATGTAATTTAATTAGAATACGAGACAATAAATTGGAAAAAAAAACTAAATACTAGAAAATAAAAATGTGTGATCCTTGTTGGATCGTGGATGTTGTTTCTTAATTAACAAATGAGATAGAAAAGTGATGTGGGCTTATGCGTAGCGAAGGAAAAGAATAATTTAATGAGCGTAGTTATAAATGGTCTGATAATGCTCTTTATCAATGATATAGAAAATAAAAATCGTATTAAGGAAGAAAGACTATAAATAGTTAACTAGTTAATCAAATGAACTAGTTAACCCTAAATTTGATTATATACCAAAAGGTAACCAATTAACACCCACAATCAACATCATCATCAACCCACTTAATCATCAACCAACTTAATCGAGACTTTGAATTCTCTTTGCTCTTAAAATTTGCAAATTTTCTTGACAATTAAAGAGTGATCTAGTTTTAAGAATACTTGAATACACAAAGTGGTTTACAGTTTTTATTTTGGGATGTGAAAGTACACTTTTAAACCAATTAATAATTGAGGAAGAGGATTGATTCCAGTCCAGCTTTGAAAATCTTAAAATGCTTGGATCTTGTTTCTACAAATTCCAATTAGTTGCATTGCCATTTACCAGTCCCTATAAATTCATCATCGAATTTGATCAATCCCAAAGAAAAATAAATACATAAAATATCAGCATGCAAGAATGACTTCAATAAACATCACATGGTCGTGTCTGATAATCAAAATCCATGTGTTGTTCATCATTACATTCTGATCACACAATCTTTTCCCAGAAATCACTGTCTGGTTTGCAAGAAGCCCTATAAACATTGAACACCTACATGTTGACATTCAAGACTTATGTCCATATTAATTAGCCTCTCATTTCTTTATAACTTATCTGCGCATATCAATACATGGAAATATGAAACATCAAATTCCTACACGAGGTTGAAACAGACAAAAAACTAACCAACTCCAAAACTCAATCACATGAAAAAATATTACTAGTATACAAAAACGACTATAACTAAGTAACCATCTATATTGTGCACCACATATTACTACTACTGCTGCAATGGTGATTACTCCATTTTCCCTCCTCGCAATATTTCTTCCTTTGGCAGCCGCCGTCATGCATTGCGGCCCGTGTGGCAAGACCGCGGTCCCCTACCCGATGAGCAGCGGCCCGAACTGCGGAGACCAGGCCTACAAAATCAAGTGTGATCCAAATACAAGCACTCTTCATTTCATCTCCAAGCCCGGGAGACTCTATCCGATCACATCCATCGACACAAAATCCCAACGGATGGTGATCCGGCCGCCATCTGTGCTCCCAGGCACGTGCTTCTCCGAGGACTTCAGCAGCGAAGGCTTCCAGATGGACGACTCGCTCCCCTTCAACATCAGCAGCAGCAACACAATACTCCTCTTCAACTGCACAGACAACATGCTTCATTTGCAGGTGGAATGAATTTACAATGATCTTGATTTTATACATCATTTTCTAAACATTATTGCAATTTTTCAAGTTTAGGTGCCTATCAACTGCTCCTCCAACTGCCCTTGCCACACCTACATCGACAACACCCGGTCAGCAAGCGCATGCAACAAGCAGAAGCTGTGCTGCTCGTTTAGGACAGGGGGATCGCAAAACGCGTACATCATCCGTGTCCACGCAAATGGATGTATGGCGTATCACAGCTACGTGAACTTCGACCCTGGCCTCCCGTTTGCCAAGTGGCCGGCGCCTGGCTTGGAGCTCCTCTATGTCTCGCCATTGGAGCCAACCTGCAACACTAAGGCAGACTGCCGCGAGCTTCCCTTTTCAACGTGCTTGGCGGACTCCACTGATGGCGGCCGGAGGAGGTGTCTCTGCAAGAAGGGTCGCTACTGGGATCCTGCAACAGGATATTGCCAAAGTAGGCCACTTCTGATTTCACCAAAAATATATGCTTTCACCCTTTTCTAGCAAAGAGAAAGCACCCTAATTACCCATATATAATTGCACTTGCTATGTGTGCAGAGTGTAGACATGGAACAGGCTGCAAAATACATACGAATCACACACCAGCTATTGGAGGTAAGTAACTAAGTCTTGGAGATGACCTTTAATTTTTGGAAATTTAGCACAAGTCCAATTTCTTTGCCCAATGTGCAGCTACTGCAGGCGTATTCGTTGTACTGCTCCTGACCGCGTTCCTGGTGTACAGACAACGTCAATACACGAAGAACGTTGCAAGAAAGACACTAATAAAAGAAAGAGAGAACATCTTAAATTCCAACAACAGCGGAAAATCAGCAAAGATCTTCTCAGGTAAAGAAATCAGGAAAGCAAGCAATGACTTCTCTAAAGAAAACCTGCTCGGCAGTGGTGGATTCGGAGAGGTTTTCAAGGGTACCTTAGACGATGGAACCGACATAGCTGTTAAGAGGGCCAAGCCAGGAAATGCAGCGGGCACGGCCCAAGTCCTCAACGAGGTCAGGATCCTCTGCCAGGTCAACCACCGGAGCTTGGTGAGAATGATCGGCTGCTGTGTGGAGCTGGAGCAGCCCCTCTTGATCTATGAGTATGTCTCGAGGGGAACCCTTTTCGAGCACCTGCATAGGGCAGAGGCGCACCAGACACCGCCTCTGAACTGGCTGAGGCGCCTCTTCATTGCCCACCAGGCGGCTGACGGCCTTGCCTACCTCCACTCCTCTGCCGTGCCCCCCATCTACCACAGGGACGTGAAGACGAGCAACATACTCCTGGACGAGAATCTTGATGCCAAGGTGTCGGATTTCGGGCTGTCGAGGCTTGTTGAATTGAGCGAGAGGGATTGCACCCACATCAACACCTCTGCTCAAGGGACGCTAGGCTACCTCGACCCCGAATACTACGTGAATATGCAGCTGACGGATCGGAGTGATGTGTACAGCTTCGGCGTTGTGCTGCTGGAGCTTCTGACTTGCAAGAGAGCTATTGATTTCAATAGGGAGGAGGAAAATGTGAACCTGGTGGTTTACATGAAGAGGATATTTGATGAGGATAACCTGATGGCAGTGATTGATCCGGCGATCAAGCAGGGGGCATCGGACGTGGAGCTGGAGACGATGAAGGCCATCGGGAATCTGGCTGCAGCTTGCTTGGATGAACGGAGGCAGAATCGCCCTTCGATGAAAGAAGTCGCTGATGAGATTGAATGCGTTATCAGCATTATCACCGGCAATGATGCTTTCAAAATATAGCAGTCTGGTGTTCTAGTTTGTGATTTTGTTTCTGAATTGATTTGCACAAGATTTGAAAAGAAATGACTCCATATTACGCATGAAATAGGTTACACTAAAAAGTTGAAGGGAACAAAATACAGATATTAATTTAAAGTGACAAAATCTAAAATCAGAAAAAGACTTAAAACTATTCCAAGATTGCACTTCAGATTTACATGATAAATTGCTTTGGGAATCTGAACATTTAAACTGATGCTAATATCCAGAACATAACATGAGACGACATGGCGATAAGGAACCATGTAACGAACGCTAGAGCAATGGCCAGTTCAAATCTTTGACATGGGAGATGCGATGGACCTGTACAAAATTTCAAGTCTTTTGCATACAAAACTGCAATCCCAGCTGACGAGCATGCAGCAGCAAGCGATAAGGTAGCCGTTACCTGCATCCCATATGTGATTCTTGAGTCAACTTATGCAGAAAAAAAGAGCTACATTCCTCATCAGAAAGATAGTTAAACCTAAGATTTGAAAATCAAACAATAATACTCCAACTAATTGTGAAATATCTACAACCACATCTAAACATCAAGATCAGTAACATGAAGCCTATATTACACATCAAAAACTTATTAGACAGAAGTGTCAAATACAGAAATTGACAAAAATATTCTATAAGTTGTTGGTTCACATATGAAAGTGGGACAAAATAGTAGATGAAAAATTCACCACGTTATCATTTATCCGACAACCATTTTGAATTGGAGAAGCAGCAGTTGAAAATACAAATGAGAGTTAGAGGGATTACCCAATCACCAACAACAAAAAGGCTAACTAGGACTGGATTCCGTAGGTCTCTTTTTATCCGCAAAGCATAGATATCAAGACACGCAAGTCCAAAGCTCCAAAATACTTGAAGCCCCATTGATGCAATAAGATAACTGAATCCAAAAGTATGGTGTTAGCAGAAACTTCACAAAAAATGTTTGAAATCAATTTTACAAAATAAAGAAAACTAACAGCCACAGTCAAGCAGGTTACCAGAATATCAATTTTCAAAGTGTGTGCATCTTAAATGCTAATTGTGTGCTGAGTAACTTACTAACTCAGATCATTAAGCAGATTTTGAGATATTAGATTAATCTAAATCAGGATCTAGCTAGTGATGTCAGGCATTTAGAGGAAGATGTATACATATAAGGATATACTCTAAACCAACACTAGGTGGTCTTAGCAATTTGAAATGGAAAAACTATCATTTTCTAGCCAACAAATGTTCTCATTAACAAGCACAAAACTTCCCATATGAATATTACACTAATCCTATTTGATTTAAAGTGTCTATTTATCAGCAAGAAATATCCTGACCTATTGAGTCAGTGAGACTACAGAATTACAGACTATCATAGGCCTAAAAACACCCAAAAAAAAAAAGCTTCCGAAACTGATATTCCCAAAATCAATCTAACAAATTTTAAATCCAGCAATATACGAATCCGAAACTAAACAAAACCAGATTCATACTTCCAAAGACCTCCAAATTCAACAACAAAGATAACTCATGCAGTTATAGATCCGCCACACCCAAAAACGATGATTCAACCCAATTTAACCATTTTCATTTTATTGATTGCCATTCATAGAATTCCTAAATTATTCCAGACACCAATTAATTGCACAAAACCTACTACCAACCATAAATAAATGACATTAAAGTAAATCAAAAAAAGGAAGAATTAAAAGATGAAAAGAATGTGCATTCATACATACCAATAAGCAGTGAAATTAGAAAAGCCAACAGCAGAAATCATAACTCCAATGGAACCAGCTGCAAACAAACATTGCCCAATCCTCAGCATCAATCCACACACAGTTCCAGGGCTACCGAGCAAATCCTTCATTTTTCTTAATCTGGGCCCTTTTCCCCAAATTCAAAAAAGGGCCCCCTCAAAACCCTAGATTCCGTCAATTTTCCCCATTTTCCAGCCTCTCAAACGCAAATCATAAAACTCGCTGTGCCCGCACTATCAGGTATTAGCGAATCTACTTGTATGCGCAGAATCGATTCGATTGAGATTGATCGAACACTCGCGCAGCAACTGAAACGTCACCTTAAAAAGACTCGTAAAAATTTCATTTTGAAGGAGGTTAATTATGATGACAGTATGTTTAATCAGTGGATTAGCAGCAACGGGAGGTTGTGAGTGGGAATATAATAATAGCACGATGTTGATGCCTGCAATCCTACTTCGGACATCTTTTATGACATTTATAACAACTTTTTTCATTTTTTATTATTCTTGCTATGAATAGGTAGTCCTATTGTCGGAAGTTGGATTTTAATTGTTGTCCGCATTGAATCTCAATTGGTTGTTTAAGCAATATCTCACCAAGATGTCCACTTTTCATTTTTATATTATGTCGCTCAAGATGTTTAATGCTTTTTCTATTTCAAAGAAGAGTAATGCCATAATATGGCCAGCCACACAATGGTATTTTCGTAAATAATTATAAAAGTCAATGCAATATATTAGTAGTAATAGTTAGTGCTAAGATAATTTTACTTAAGTACCCTTTTCTCATTTTTTTACTTAAAATTTAAATTTATAACATTCTCTCTCCATAACAATTTATGCACAATTTACATCAAATTATATGTATGTTGTATTGGAAATAATAATATCATACCTATTAACTAAGAGACATTGAGTATATAAGTACACCTTATATGATATGCAATACAATTATATAACTTTGCACATTCATGAAAATTGATTACCAAATTAGAATAACTAGGAGTAACATTATATTTAAAATTAGTTGATCTTATTAAACATGATCATAAAATATACTATTAACTATTATATGATCATAAAATATACTATTAAACATGATCATAAAATTAGTTAAACTTGCACGCATATACTCCATATAATTTATGCACAATAATATAGTTCTAGGAGTACTGTATTAGAATTGTACCATGTCTTCTAGACTGAAAATATAAATCACATATACAACTTACACACCAATAACAAAACTTGCTAATAATACTAATAATAACATATAATAGTAACAATATTGACTTATATAGATAACATGGATAAAATTTTAATGCAAAATAATATTATATGGAGTATATAATTAATTAATTGATAATATCAAAATATCATATTATGTTTTTAATATTGAAATACTCTTCTTTGAAAAATATTAAAATAATATTTTTATTAGTTCTAATATTTGTAGGTTATTTAAATATTATGATTAAATGTATTTTAAAACAAAAATTAGTTAAACTTAAAAGTTCACATCATAATTAAAAGTATTTATTCAATTATGGGCAGATAAAATAATTGTTGCTGCTTAAATATTCATTGTTAATGCATGTCTTTAATTACGATGAATTCTGTTATTAGAATTAAATAGTAGTAGTAGTATAGTTAAAATTGATTAAAATTATGAAATTATTCTTCCTAATTATCTTTTGGGATTAATTCAGTTAATATAAGTTCAAATTGATTGTAGCATAATTCAACAAAGAATAGTAAATTGAAAATTTTAATATTCCCCTGTCTCAGAGTATGTACTTTTGGTTTGGACACAATTAGTAAAGTAAGAGACAGGTAAAAAAAAAGTAATTAAGGTATTGTTAGTGGAGATTGAATCTCACTTTTCTAGAGAAAAAGAGTTTCCAAATTAGAAAGTGCATAACTCTTGTGGAAAAATTGTACTACTCCATCTGTCCTATAAAAATATCGGAGGATGATATGACACGAGTATTAAGACAAAATTGGTAAAGTAAGAGAGATGATGAAAATGGTAGTTAAAGTAATGTTAGTGGATAGTGTGACCAACATAATTATTAATGTTTTGATGGTGGTATAAGTTGTAGTAAATAATTTGATATATAGCGATAATATATTGGGATAACTTTCTATAAATGGAATGCTCATATTTTTATAAAACTGAAAGTGCACATATTTTTATGGGACAGAAAAAGTATAATTTTATGGGACGAAAAAAGTACTTAAATTGAGAATTTATTTGTGACAATAAGACTTCCTTGCAATTTTGTATGGAGTAAAAGTTTATTGTGTCACACTTTAGTAATATTTATAAATATAATGTCTCACACTTATGAAATTATTAATCATATTATTTCATACTCCTACAATTTATTTATTTTCAAAAATATTTTATACTTTGTTCATATATCAATTTATATACTTGAAAATTGATCACTGAAAATAGAATTAAAATATCAGGAGTATATTTTATGAATAATTAATTGAAATTTTGAAATAATTTGAATAATTTTTAGTACTTTATTGATAAATTTTCACTTGAAAATTGATCACTGAAAATAGAACTGAAAATAGAATTGAAATATGATAAGTATATTTTATTATGATTTCAAAATTAATTATACAGTAGTACATATTA
>NC_062968.1:38557793-38746197 GCF_023119035.1 Salvia hispanica | reverse complement strand
TGATATGACCACGGGTGCTCGACGTCAAGGGTCCTCCCTTCGGCGTGAACCATGGGTTGATTGGGGCCCAAGGATGAAAGAGAAGAAATTCCAAGGATCCAATAAAGCTAGAGGGCCTCCCGAGGATGCGAGGAATAGAGAAGGCTCGGATTTGAGGACAAATCCTTTCCAAGAAGGGGAGGATGATACGATCATGGAGGCCGTGCGTCAAGGATTTCAGCTACAGCTGGATTCAACCGAAATCCGTCCTATCGAGATGATATCCGAAAGCTATGAAACTGCCACCATTGTCTTCATCTTGGAAACAGCTTCGCGTGGGTATCTTGCACATCCCAATCGGAGTCCGAATGAGGGAGTTATGGCGGTTTTACGGAAGTCGCGCAGAGAAGGCCGAGAGCTTCGGGAAAAACGCCCGGCCGGGCATTTTTTACTGTGCAAAACGCCCGGGGACAGGGAAAACGCCCGGGCCGGGCATTTTGGCATGTGAAAAACGCCCGACCAGGCGATTATGCCGCTTTTTTAGATTTTGTGGGCCAACTTTCTATTTTTGGACCCATAGTATAAATACCTCTTGATGTCATTTCTTTTCTTTAGGTTTTTGCTGAATTATATGCTTGAGAGCTTTGTTTCCTCTTGGAGAGGGTTTCTATCCAATTCCTAGATTTAGGTTGCTTGAATCCATCAATTGCTAGTTCAAGCATGGGATTTCCATCAATTGCTAGTTCAAGCATGGATCAAGTAGAGGTATGCTTTGAGGTTTGTGGTTCCCTTGAAGATTTAGCCATGGATGCATGTTAGTATGTTGTAAGTGTCTTAGCTTGCCTCATCAATGACTATGTATCACAATTTCCACTCTATCCAATGTTACTTCTTGTTTTGATCATCTTAGTTTCCTAAATTCTTGTTGGGTTGCCATTATTGATACAATAGAAAATCTACTTCACAAAAATATTAGATCAATCACCTACAAATTGGGTAAATCCTTGGGAAATGGATCACAAAATACATGGATCCATATCAGGGTATTGTAGTTGGAATTTTGTATAACCATAACTGTGAACACACATCCCTGGGATTCCCTTATCTCTATCGTCTTTCTCCGTGTTTTATTCGCTTTTAGTTGGTCTATGCTTTCAATTGTTTTTAGTTTTCCAAAAGTTTTCAAAACCCACTTGTTTTTCCAGATAGTATTTGAGTCTTAGTAGAGGATAGACACTTTGTGTTCGTCTTCCCCGTGTTCGATATCCGGTACTAACCTTTAGCTATACTATATATACTCTGTATACTTGCAGGTTTATTTAGTGCTAATAAAAAGTGCATCTAGTTTTTGGCGCCGTTGCCGGGGAAGACAATTCACTTTGGAGTGATATCTTCAAACGGATAATTTTACTACTTTGGATAATTCATGTGGGAATGAGACATCCCAAGAATTGGCATTCATCAGAGCAAGACTTGAAAAATTAGAAGCTCCAGGCAAAGAGGGGAATGTCATCAAAGATGTCAAATATGTCCACAATGGGGGTGATCCCAACAGGCTTTATAATAATAATAATTATCGCCCTAATCAGGGGGTGGTAATTTTAATAATTATAATGGAAATTACCCACATCCACATGTATCTCATGCTAATAATCATAATTTTGTCCAATCTAGGGAAAGAGAAAGGAGTGGAGCCACCTACCAAGGAAGACAAATATGAGGCTGGCATCCAAAAGATCTTGGAACTAATGTTAGAGGATAGAAAGATCCACTGTGTCCATCATTAAGTTACAAATGGATCAATTCCAAAAGAAGGTAGTGGAGGATAAAGGCAAGGTTGTTGCCAATGTTGTCGGTATCAACAAGGATGAAGCCAACACCTCCGGAACGAGTTTTAGGGACTGTCCGACACCCAGCGGACCGCCGCATACGTTGCAGCGGGCCGCCACTGGGGCACAGTTTGGATCCTGCCCGACGCCTGGCGGACCGCCGCAAACCCCGCAGCGGCCCGCCACTGAAGAGGCAGAGGCGCCCGCCAAGAAGGAACTCGTGCGGCACAATGGGATTGTACTCCCCTTCCAGCCGAGGAAGCCGTTCAAGCTTGAAGAGCAATTCCGACAATTCTTAAATATGTTTTGTAAATGTCATACTAACCTCCCTCTTGTTGATGCATTGCAGGAAATACCTAGGTATGCCAAGCTCTTGAGAGAGGCGGTGATGAAAAAGCAAAAGCTCCAGAAATCTGATCTAAAGCTACCTCTTCACTGTAGTGATATCATCCAAAAGCAAAGGACTGTCAAGCAGAGGGACCCTGGCCAATTCATCATTCGCTGTTCCATTGGGAATGGTAAGGTAGACAAGGCTCTTTGTGATCTTGGAGCTAGCGTCAACATAATGCCATTGGAGTACTACGAGAAGCTCAACATCGGGCCGCTCAAATCCACAGATACCTGCTTAAGGATGGCCGATAACACTGCGGTAAATGCGGTAGGGGTAATTGAGGATGTGTTAGTAAAGGTTGATGACTTCATATTCCCTGCCGATTTCTTTGTTTTAGACATGAAAGTTGATAAACAAGTTCCTCTAATTTTAGGCAGAAATTTTCTAGCCACATGCAAAGCTCTTATTGATGTAGGTAGAGGAGAAATCACGATAAGTGACCATGGAGGAAAGTCGACCTACAACATCGAAAGCGCGATGCTTAAGTATGAAGAGGCGAAACAAGCTAAGATGGAGCATGATTGCAGGGAGGTCATGGTGACCGATTTGTCTAAGCCTTATGATCCATTTGGAGGGGAAGATCTTTCTAACCCTACTATTTTCATTGTTAACACTTTACCTCAAGCTCCTAAAAAGGGCGAGCCTAATCCTACTAAGCCTACCTTGCAGGAAAAGCCCAAGAGAAAGAAGAGGAAGAAGACTCCACCTCACGATGACCCCGAAATCTACGTGATCAAAACCTCGAATGGAAAATTCAAATGGTGGAAGAAAGTTCTCAACAAGTTGGTTCCATTCGCGGTGGCAGAGACTAAGATTGTTGGTACAAAGGCATCCCAAAGGAATCCTCACGATGGGGGATAACTCATGAACTTCAAAGAACGTCAAGCTAAAGACGAAAAATAAGTGCTTGTTGGGAGACAACCCAACCTTGTTTTTGACAATTTTTGCTTTAAGTTAAGTATTTTTTTGTTTTAGTTTAATTTTGTGCATTGAATTTTTATTTTTTTTCGCAGGCTCTGACCTCTACGCGGCGACCGCCGCATGTGCTGCGGCGGTCCGCCACCTGCTCGCTGGAACATTCTGTTGTCGCGCGGCGACCGCCGGACATGCTGCGGCGGGCCGCCGCCTGGGCGTATTTTTCCAGCGCGATTTTTTCAAAGTTTCTCAACTTTCGCCCGGTCAAGCCTCGACGCAAGAATTTTCAAGGTACGTTTTTTTTTTTCAGTAGTTCACTCACGTCCCTACCGACTCTGCAAACTTATTTTACACTTTGTTGTAAATAAGTTTGGGGGGATGAAGTGGTGGACCGTGAGTTTAGGATTTTTCTTTTTGTTTTAAGTTTTTTGTTTTTGTTTTTCAAAACCCCGTAGGTGAATTTTGTGTTCTAAAAATGTTTTCTTGAATCCATGTCGTGAACTTAACATGAAGAACTTAGAAACACGCATGCTTAGGGACACACTTTAGATCGAGTTACCAATGATATTACATTCCATCTATGTTTAAGTGTGGCTTAACGTTTTGATTTGATGGTTTGGTGAAAAGGTGCAAAATTAGTGAATTGCTTGTTTGCCTTGAATCATGCTTTATACCTTGTGAGGATTTGAGCCTATATTTCATTATTGTGTGATTTATCTGCATTCATGTTTATGTTTCTAGAACTTGCTCCTAGTCTTTCCTAAGTTTACATAGTGTTTAAGTTGATTTAGGAGAATGATTGGTCATCTTTTCTTAGCCTACTTTTGTCCAAAATATTGACCTTCTCAAAATTTCAAAATTTTTCCCTTTGGAAGCCAAAATAATGGGGACAATTCCTTGGGTTAGTTAGTTTTTGCTATCTTATTTTGTAAAGGAATTGGAGAGATAAGGAGAAAGTATAAAAAGTGGTGTGCTTAATGTAAAGAAAAGTACAAGTTGTGAAATTGAGAAAATTTCCAAATATGTGCTTGATCTTAGAAAAAGAAAAAAGAAAGGATGTGTAAGAAAGAAAAAGAAAAAAAAGAAGAAAAAAAATGTGTGAAAGGTTGTGAAAAGAAAAGAAAATCAAAGGATTGGAAAGTGAGTTGAAAGAGAAATAAATAAAGTGTTAAAAGTGTCTTGGGTTTAGAAAAGTGGAGTTATCTTTACTCTACTTGGGATATTTTTATTTTTAAGTCACTTTTTAGCCAAATATTCCTCACCTACCAAAGAGCTACATTACAACCAAAGATAAAGACCTTTCGGACTTTTGAAGCTTAATCACATTTAGTAGATGAGGGATTAGACTTTGAGCAAGCCTATGGTAAACTTTGCATGATGCATGATTTGAGTGCTTATATACACATTATCCTTATACACTTTGAGAGTGAGAGAACACTTCCCATCTTTGGAAGTTTGCCACATGTGAGGGCTTGAATTCAAGTTGCTCCACGAGTTAGTAATGAAAGTGCACTAATAAGCCTTGCTTGATTTAATTGCGTTAATAAATGTTTAAACTGTTCTTCCATCTTTTGAGGCAATTATAACATCTAGTCCTTGTGCATTCCGTGCGTCTATTCTTGTGTCTTTATTGTTTTGTTCGAGGACAAACAAAAATGTAAGTTTGGGGGAGTTGATACGCTCGGATTTTGCACTGTTTTAAGGCCATTATTTGGTCCGTTTTTAATGTCAAAGTCACTCTACACGTCCATTATTTTCATATTTTGTCTATTTTGGTATTTTGACGTGTTTTGTGAGAAATGTGCATAATTGAGCCAAAAAAGGGAGCCAAAACGCCACATTTGGAAATCTGGAGTCAGACGGCGCCCGGCGGGCGAGATCAATGCATGTCCGCTCGGAAAAATGTGCTTTGAAGAGAAGTCTCGTCCGGCGACCGCCGGAAGACGTGCGGCGGTCCGCCGCCGAGGGAACAGACTCTTTGGACTCCAACGCGGCGACCGTCGGCCAAGGTGCGGCGGCCCGCCGGAGAAAGGCGGCGAATTCGAGAAGCCCTAGATTTGCGCCCAGATTTACCATATTTTGGAGATCTTTTCCTTCTACAACAAAGAATTGGTTTCCCCTATAAATAAGACCTCAAGCTTCATCAAAAAGAGAGAACTTCTACTTGCAAAATACTTCATAGAGATCAAGACCTAGAGTACTTCATTGGTTCAAGGAGTTGGAGAAGGATTTCAAGAACATCAAGAACGACAAAGGATTCAACCTACGGGTTTTATTTGCTTTAGTTTTATATTCAAATTGTCTTCCCTCCAATCTATGTTTTTAGCTTCTTCATTTATGTGTAACTAAACTCATAGGATTCTAGGGATGTGTTAGTAACGACTTTGGTTATACAAATTTATTTTTCTATTTAATATCCGTTTTGTTTTTACTTTGTTTCTTCCCTAAGTAATTTTGATGCTGCATGATTGAGTGACATAATTGTGTATGATTTAATATAACTTGCTTCATAACTGTGTGTGAGAGTTCTAGCGAGTTAGATCCACTTAGTAGACGCTACAGTTAGCTTCCCTTAAAACGGCACTTTGTTAATTGAGAGTGAGGACTTTTCAAGGGTCTTAGGAGCTTTTTGGAGTTACGTGTTAGGATTGACAACCCTAATCTTGTAATCAACGTTTGTATCCCGTGAGCATAAGCTAGGTGACTCGTTCTATCAAAGTAATAACTGTGCTAGGGTATTGTAGTTGGAATTTTGTATAACCATAACTGTGAACACACATCCCCGGGATTCCCTTATCTCTATCGTCTTTCTCCGTGTTTTATTCGCTTTTAGTTGGTCTATGCTTTCAATTGTTTTTAGTTTTCCAAAAGTTTTCAAAACCCACTTGTTTTTCCAGATAGTATTTGAGTCTTAGTAGAGGATAGATACTTGTGTTCGTCTTCCCCGTGTTCGATATCCGGTACTAACTTTTAGCTATACTATATATACTTTGTATACTTGCAGGTTTATTTAGTGCTAATAAAAAGTGCATCAAGCAGGTGCATTGTCGTGCTCTTCCGCAAGGCAACCGTCGAGGATGCTCTAAAAGCCTCTAACCCAAAACATTCTTTTAACTTTTTTTTTATTTAAAAACTTATTAGAAATTCTGAAATTTATATCCGGCCCTTATCAAATTAATGATATATATACTCTATCAGTTCTACTGAATATGCACTTTTGGTTGGACACAATTTTTGATGCATAATTGTTAAAGTAAAAGAGATATATTTTTAGAAAGAAAAAGTAATTAAAATATTAATAGTGAAGAATGAGTATAACATCATTAGGAATAAAATAGTTTTTAGATTTAGAAAATGTATAATTTTTATAGAACTGACTAAAAAAAATAATGATGTTCTTGTGGAATGGGAGTAATCTAATTAAAATTTAACTAGGACCTCCAAACAAATTCCAAATCATTTCCAGATCCACCAAGCTTGAATAACCTAAAACCAATCCATTAAATTAATAAATTATCGATAAATTGTGATTAATTAATCAAAAGTGGGTTGGTTAAATTAATTAAATAGATTTGGCTAATGGAATTAATTTATTGACTTCCAAGTTTGACTAACATATTTGTTAGTAAGTAAAATAATTTTTTAAATTGTTAATTTTTTCTTTTTAATATATAAATAATCAACTTTGATTGTATTTCATTTTGTATCAAAACCATTAGTTATAATTTAGCATATTGAGGTTAATGTGTGGTTTACATTTCATTTTGTATCAAAATTATTTGTTATGACGGATATTGTGTAATTTAGCTAAAATGTGAATGTATGTTGAAAATGTATAACTAATACTAGTATACTTTTTCAATTTTTTTATATATAACTAAAAAATATTTTTGCACACATTAAATTTTTAAATATATAAATATAATTATAAGTTATGTCATCCAACTTATGTACTGATATATTTTATTTCTCTTTTATTAAACCTTAAATTCTACTTAATTTGTTGATATTATAAATGTTCTTGAAACAAATATAAATACCTCAATTTAATTATCATGATATTAACATAAAAATATACTAATTGTCCAATTCACTAATCCATACATTTTTGTATATATTTTTTATTTTGATAGCTATTTAATTTTATATGAGTATTTTTTTATAAAAAAATATTTTTATATTTTTCACTATGAAAATACTAAGGAGAAAAAGAAATATGTCATACTACAACACACACAAACGTTATATTTGGTGTCGGTATGAATTTTAAGAAATGTAACGAATAATGGATTGAAAAAGTTAGTGGAATATATGATTCACTTTTTTTATATTGATTTTAGAGTAAAGGCCAAAAGTGGTCCCAAACATATGGTCGTTTTATCAATTTGGTCCTAAACATTATCTTTTTTATTATTTGGTCCCTCGCAAATGAATTTTGACCCGAATCGGTCCCCAATTAACAGATCCGTTAAAAAATAGACGGTGATTGCAAATTTGACTAAATATGAGTAGGGATTCTACTTCCAAAAGCAAAGAGAAAGAAATCGAGAGATGCTTCGGCGAAAACCTACATAAATCGAAGTGAAAGTGGAAGACAAAGAAGAACTCGAAGAAGCTCGCAAACAACGCGCCGCCGCCGCCTCATCCTCCGCCACCACCACCATTGCCACTGCCGCCTCCTCCCTCCTCCACCACTTCGATCGCTCCGCCGTCGACCTCACCTCCAAATCCCACCGCATTGGCCTCTAAACCATCCAACAAAATTCCCAATCACGGCTTCCATTTCTCGATTACTGATGGAAGTCGAAGTGAAGCTCCGATTGCCCAACAAATCCGCCCACCAGAAGCTCCTCGCATCCCTCTCCCCATTCCACGCCGCAACCCACTACCAGCACAACACCTTCTACGACGGATCCGCTGCTGAGCTGAGCTCCTGGAGAGCCATCCTCCGCCTCCGCTTCCATGAGGAGCCCGACCGCCCCAAATGCTTCGTCATGCTCAAGGCCAACGCTGTGCTAGCCAATGACGTCAGCCGCGTGGAGGAGGACGCTCGCCGGACCGCTCTCGCCGGACCGTTTGGTTTACAAAGAGCATAACTTGTTCACGAACTGCAGCCGTCGCCGGAAGAGAGGAGAATGAAGAAAGGAGAACGAAGAACTGTTCTTCGTCATTTTAGTGTTTTTAACAATTTTATTTTTATTTTTATTTTTCTGAAATAATTTAAAATATTAAATAAAATAGTTAATTTGATCAAAACTTAATTAAATCACGTTGACAGTCTATTTTTTAACGGATCTGTTAATTGGGGACCGATTCGGGTCAGAATTCATTTGTGAGAGACCAAATAATAAAAAAGATAATGTTTAGGACCAAATTGATAAAACGATCATATGTTTGGGACCACCTTTGGCTTTTACTCTTAATTTTATAATAGAATGTGAATGAACTAAGATAGTTGATTGTGAAATCTACTTATTATTTATAAAAGTAAAAATGTGATTTTTATTATGGGATGGACTGAAATGACAATGTGACTCTTATTGTGAGAGGAAGAGATAATTAAACAAATGTATCGATAACCATTTAAAAGAAATACGTTTGTTTTTATTAGTAGAAGTTTAATATGAATTCAACCGTTACATCATTTTATTAATGGCATCAAATTAACATCTTTGACTTCTAATTACATCCTATAAATATAGTAGTAGTACTTTATTTTTTTATGTGTTTTGGCCTTTTCTGTATGTTAATGATTGGACTAGACGTAAATATAGAGGTATAAATACAAAATATTTAAATATCCCATATATTAGTAGTAGAATCTTGAAATGCCGTCTCAGTCCACGCAATAAATGACGACATAGAAGGAAATTTAATTTTGGCTATTCAATTTCATTCTTAAAAAGGCACTCTCTTTAGTTCACGCCATTTGCATTCCTATTTTCCCTTCAATCTGCAGAGTATAGCGTAAATGGCGAAGGAGATTTTATACTTGGAGTTGAACACAGGGGCCAAAATTCCATCGGTTGGACTTGGCACGTGGCAGTCGGAGCCCGGCGTTGTCGGTCAAGCTGTTGAAGCTGCCATCAAGGTATTCCTGCCTCTGCCTGCATGACTGTGTCTAACTCCAATTTCAATTTGTTTAGTGTCTCTTTAGCCTGTGATTGATCAGATCTCAATCTCATTCGCGCTTCGTTGTTCTAAAATTCGATGTTGTTTCAGCAATCTGATGATTAATTTTTGCAACATTCGGTTGTGGAGTCATGATTACGAGATGTGTAATTTTTCCTTTGTAACGGCATTGAATTTTTTGTTGCAGACTGGGTACCGCCACATCGACTGTGCTCGAGCTTATAACAATGAGAAGGAGGTATATATTGCACTCTCTGATTTTTGATAGAAAGATTGATGCGATTTGAGTTATAGGCTTTTGCATTTAAACATAAACTGCAAGACAAGAGCACTCATGTATTGTTTCTGATGTGAGAGTGACTTGGAAATATATGATGTATTCATTAACCTAAAGCATGTCATACAAAATGATGAAAACATACATAAACAAGTTCCTACTGTGTGATAGTAGAATTTATATATTTCTGTGTCTAGGAGACTTATACAGTTTTTTTTTACAGATTGGTGCTGTTCTGAAGAAGTTGTTTGATAATGGATTTGTAAAGCGGGAGGACTTGTTTATTACCTCCAAGCTCTGGTATGCATTTTATATGGATGTACTTGTGTTAGTTTTGTATAGTTATGTCTATGTACAGCTGCATAGTGATTTGTGTTGCGGAGAAAGTAGAACAGAGGCTACATTGTTGATGTTGTGTATTGAATACTCTATAAGCTTATCTGTGAAGGTGATCTGCCTGATATGCTGATTGGTCAGAATGATCATAACTAAGAGTTTTTGAATTGATTGAACTTAATATGATATCGTGAACTTGCACTTACTTTGGTAACTTGTATTTGGTGTGTAGTTTTATAATTCTGTTTTTGCATCAGTCTCTTGATTGTGAGCTATCGATCTCTGAGGTTAATGACTTAACCTTCCAAACACTGTAGGTGTACTGACCATGCACCAGAAGATGTACCTGTGGCATTAGGCAAAACACTGGAAGAGTTGCAACTTGAATATGTTGATTTATACCTGGTAGGTTCTGTTATGAATCAAACTAATCATATATGCCAGCTCAGATAGAATGGAAAACCAGAAACTATCAATAGTAAATATTGTGATTTTGCAGATTCATTGGCCTGTTAGGATGGCAAAGGGCTCTGTTGGCTTTGAGCCAGAAAACCTTCGGCCTTCGGATATACCTAGCACATGGAAGGCTATGGAAGCACTATATGATTCTGGGAAAGCCCGAGCTATTGGGGTTAGCAACTTCTCTACGAAAAAGCTGGGTGATCTACTGAGTGTAGCGCGCATTCCTCCAGCTGTCAACCAAGTTGAGTGCCATCCCTCGTGGCAGCAGCCTAAACTACACGAGTTCTGTAAATCTAAGGGTGTCCACCTATCTGTGAGTTCACAAAATCTTCATTGACTTCTTCATTCAGTTTATGTCTTGTAGAACTTCTGTTGTTCATTAGATGGATGCATTTGTTTCACTTTTACAATGATGACTAACCAGTGCTCTAACTAGAATTTCCATAAGTTTTAGGGCTATTCACCACTGGGTTCTCCAGGCTCAACCTGGCTTAAAAGCGAAGTCCTCAAGCATCCTGTTTTAGTTTCCAGTGCAGCGAAGTTGGGCAAGACTCCAGCTCAGGTTGCACTCCGTTGGGGACTGCAAATGGGTCACAGCGTACTTCCAAAGAGCACGAATGAATCAAGGATTAAGGAGAACTTTGATGTTTTCAAATGGTCCATACCAGATGATTTGTTTGCCAAGTTCTCTGAAATCCAGCAGGCAAGTTGGATGCATTTAATTTAAACTCGGGCAATTTTCATCACTAAATTACGTTGAGAATTTCTGTGATTTTCTTCACCTGAAACCTACAACTCCCTTAGAGCTGATGTGTTTTGTAATTGCAGGCAAGATTGCTTAGGGGCTCCGGGTTCGTCCATGAGAAACTCAGTGAATACAAAACCTTTGAAGATCTTTGGGATGGAGAGATCTAAGCATTGTTCTACTTACTTTCTTGCATTTCTATCCCATTAAACCCTTGTTACCTGAAACTGCGCAACTTGGTGTTTTTTGAATAAATATCATCATCTCTTGCTATTACATCATACTATAAATCTCAATAAAAAATAGTACTACTACTACTTTACACTATAATGGAATGCATAGGATAATAGTAGTGCTACGGATATCTACATCATTAATTCAAAATATTTTGCCATTGCGGTGTTTTCGAATAAATATCATCATTATAAATCTCAATAAAAATAGTAGTAGTAGTACTTTATACTATAATGGATTGCATAGGATAATAGCATTGCTACGGGTATCTACATCATTAATTCAAAATATTTTGCCATTGACCATTGTAGTGTTTTTCGAATAAATATCATCATATAAATCTCGATAAAAATAGTAGTAGTACTCTATACTATAATGGATTGCATAGGATAAGAGCATTGCTACGGGTATCTACATCATTAATTCAAAATATTTTGCCATTGTGGTGTTTTTCGAATAAATAGCATCATATAAATCTCAATAAAAATAGTAGTAGTATTACTTTATACTATAATGGATTTCATAGGATAATAGTATTGCTACGGGTATCTACATCATTAATTTAAAATATTTTGCCATTGTTTGCATAGGATAATAGCATTGCTACGGGTATCTACATCATCAATTTAAAATATTTTGCCATTATTTTAAATTGGTACGAAGATTGAAATTTTCATAATAAATGATAGTGGTAATATCATTTAAATTATAAAGTTTGGTTATTTTCTTTCAATTTTAAATTATGAATATTAAATTACGAAGTTTTAATTTTTTTTAATTGTCTCATCGATGCACAAATTTTAGTGATGTTAAAAATAACAATAGTTGAAGAGAAATAATAAAAGAAAAAAATATAAAAGAAAAATACATAATTTAATGACAAAATACGTTATTTTGAATATTATTAAACGATTATATTTTGTGCATAAATGAGATAATTGGAAAAAATTAAAACTTCATCATTTAATATTCAAAATTTAAAATTAATAGACATACTAGAATTTAATAACCTTCATGATAAAATAACTATTAGTCCAAAATAAAACCAAGACAAAGATCGATAATTTGAAGCACTTCAAAAATAAAAATAAAAATAAAAATCGCCGGCCTATTAATTCAGTGGCGTTTACTCTTGTCGTTTCCAATCTTTAATTTGTCCAACAGCAACAGCTAGTCGCTCGTTTCAGCATTCCGTTTCTCTCTCTCTCTCTCTCTCTCTCTCTAATGGCTCAGGAGATTCGATACTTCCAATTGAATACCGGAGCTAAAATTCCGTCGGTCGGCCTTGGCACTTGGCAGTCCGAACCCGGCCTCGTCGGCCACGCTGTTGAAACAGCAATCAAGGTCTCTCTATTGCGTATTTGTGCGTTTCTTTAGGTCACCTTTTTAGCGCCTTCTTTGATGGTTTCGCCGAATCTCTAAATCGCGTGTTGTGTTTATTGTTCTGATCCTAATTGTCTCGTCTAAGAAACTGTGAAATGAATATCAAACAAGTCTTATGTATACATGCTAGGATGGAGAGTATGTAATCTACCAAACACTGCACAAGATACATGCTAGTTTAATTGATCTTTGGGAATAGGAGTGTGCATCAGAATATTGAGATTTAGTAATTATTTTGTGTTATAATTTTAAGTTTGACTCTGGATTAAATATAGTTCGACATTGTGAAAAATTCTCTTCTACATTCATAGAAATATACCCTTCTTTAATGTCTACCAATTTCTGTTTGCAGAATGGATACCGTCACATTGACTGTGCTCGAGCTTATAACAATGAGAAGGAGGTAATGAATTTTTTTCTGCAGCATATTTAAGAATCATGATCAGCTTTTATTCTAGTCAAGGGTAAAGAACTGTGCTGCAGTTAATGGTGGTAGATTGGTAGGCAAATAATGATGGACATGATTTGTTGAGAATTTTGCTTCTAAAATGTAGTATAAGCAATATGGTAGGCAAATAATGATGGACATGAGTTTTTTCCTTCTCAGATTGGGTTGGTTCTGAAGAAGCTGTTTGATGATGGAGTTGTAAAGAGGGAAGATTTGTTTATTACCTCTAAACTCTGGTAAGTATATGTTCAAATAAATAATATCTTTGGGATTTGTTTCTTTTTTTTTTCCTTGTTCTTTTTTATATGATATGAGATGGTGAAGTTTTGTATATGGACTGGTATATTCTTGATTAAGTCTGTTATTAATGCGAATAGATGAACCAATTTATTTTAATTAAACTCTCTTATAAATAATGCAGGTCTAGAGACCATGCTCCTGAAGATGTACCTGTTGGACTGAACAAAACGCTGGAAGAATTGCAGCTTGACTATGTTGATTTGTACCTCGTAAGTCCCTTTTTAAGTTCTTTCCATTCTTTTCTGAAGCAAATGGGGTGTTTGGATCCATTGCTTTATAGGTTATATATCAACAAACTTGTTCATTTGCAGATTCATTGGCCAGTGCGGTTGAAGAAGGACTCTGTTGGCTTTGCTCCCGAAAACCTTATACCTACTGATATTCCTGGCACATGGAAGGCGATGGAAGCGCTATATGATTCTGGTAAGGCCAGAGCTATTGGGGTTAGCAACTTCTCCGTGAAAAAGTTGGGTGATCTGTTGGATGTAGCCCGTATTCCTCCTGCTGTCGATCAAGTGGAATGCCATCCTTCATGGCAGCAGGCCAAATTGAGAGAATTTTGTAAATCCAAAGGAATTCACTTATCTGTGAGTGGATTTCTAAATTAATTTGATTGTTCATAATTGTTCATGTTTTCTTCACTTTGTAGATTTGTGGGGCTGAAATTTTATTCATTATTGAACTACTATGCTCTATTTGACTTTAATTACCTATTGAGATCCCTAAACCCTAATTCTGTACCGTCTGCTTGTTATATCTATAAGGGATATTCACCGTTGGGTTCTCCTGGCACATCGTGGCTCAAGAGCGAAGTGCTCCAGCACCCTGTTTTAGTTTCTATTGCTAAAAATCTAGGCAAGAGTCCTGCACAGATTGCTTTGAGGTGGGGTTTGCAGATGGGTCACAGTGTACTCCCAAAAAGCACTAATGAAACAAGGATCAAAGAGAATTTTGACATCTTTAGTTGGTCTATACCGGATGACTTATTTTCCAAATTCTCTGAAATCGAGCAGGCAAGTTCTCAAATTTCTGGTCAACTCACATATTTGTATATTTTGTTTGATACTGGATTTGGCAATAGTCTGTTGTTGAAACATTTATTGCTTCAGAGTGACCTGAATTTCTCCTATGCATCTTATGAATTTCATCTCACTTCATATCTATAGTGTAAACCGGATCTATCTCTAGATTCTAGAACTTGTATATGTTATGTGCCGTAAATATTTTTCCCTGTTTTATTGGATCCTTCTTGTTTGAATACCTTACCTAAATCATCGTTGTTTTCTTGATGTTGCAGGCAAGATTGGTTAGAGGCACTTTTGCTGTCCACGAAACACTCAGCCAGTACAGAACAGTTGAAGAACTGTGGGACGGCGAGATTTGAGTGAGCTCAGACAAATTAATGGGGTTGGTTGCTTATCTGTGCTAAGACTTATGAACTTAGTCATGTTTTTTAATCAGTCCATATGTTATATATTTAGTGCATGAAATGTGAACTGTGCTTGTCCAAACGGCAGGAGACCTTATATAAGAACCTATTGTTTTATCTTGCTCTCATATGCATAAATAAGAACCTATTGTTTTTATCTTATAATTACATTGAGGATAATTTTGAACATGCGTTCGACTATCAATTCTGATATGCATACTTATTTTTATTCTTAATTAATTAGGATTTGTTTAGCTTTTATTGATTTAATTTCTTATATTTTATTTGATTTTTTTTAAAAATTTAGTGGATGTATGATAATTTTGTTGGGACATTCTAAAAGGAAATATATGAGTTAGGTTCAATGGGACAAATAGTTTTTTTTTAAAATGCATATAAAAAATCAATTTTCTGCACATCCCATCCCACTTACCAAGTGGGCTTGGGCTGGGCTAGGCCCCGATATTTAGAAAGAAACCTAGACCAACCAAGCCTGCTTCAACTGTAGAACTGGGACAGGTTGGGTTCCAAATTATCAGGCCCGAGGCAGGCTTGGGTCGGCTCAAGCCATGTGACAATTTTGCATACCTCGTTCAAGAGAGGTGAATAGTTGAGGATGTTTATGTTATTTGTTAAACCCAGTCACATCAAAGAATGCATGCTAGAGTCATAAATCAGTAGTTCCTTCGAGGATGATCGTTGGATATGAGCCTTTGAATCTATTGGTGAAGAAGTGTCTCCATGCACTAGGGCAATTTTTTCATTTCTAGTGCATACAGTAACATCTAGGGGAATCAGTGATGTCTCTTTGCATAATTTCAAAAGCTAGGCGCTATACACTGTCGCATCCAAAAAGGCATATCCAAATCAAAAGGCAAACTTCATCATCGATCGAACAAAAACAAACTGTCATTGTATTCCGAGAGTAATGACAAGGCTTCAAATGTAGTATCAAACTACATTTATTCCCAGCCCTCAATGAAATCACATTCAATACAAATCATAAAATTTAAATTATATCAACATTTAAAAACATATGAATAAAAACAATAATGAGAAGCAACAAAAGAAGCATACAGGGTGGTTGCGCCTGAAAAGAGCCGGCGGCATTGGGAAGCCTTGGATAATCATCTGGCGATGGCATCACACAATCTTGACCGTTAAACGAAATCTTCCTAGGAAATCCCCACCCTTCCTTAAATGTAAAGTCTCTATCTTTATGCATCAATATTTCCGTTTGTACATTCCCATTCTTCCCTAACTGCAGGAGTCTGTCGTTGTAATATTGAATCCCATAAAAAACCCCACTATCATCTGAAAATTAAATGAAAAAGAGAATGAACATAATCTCAATTGGTAACAAGTATTGGAGAGATATTGAGATTGAAATACTGACTTGTGTTTTCATAAACATTGAGAGGCTTATAATTGAAGCTGAAGACTTGTTCAACACTTCTGAGATTAGGGTGCATCACCACCAAATTCCAGTCGCTATAATTCCTAATATAGTTTAGATTTGTCACTGTGACTTTCACCCTCCAATAATGCGTGTAGCTCTGCTTGATGTGCCAATGCACCATTATCGGGCACATGTGGTTCGTGCACTGCACCATCGGCTCGTTTCGACTTAGCTGCAGCATTGTAGGACCCGACGCCCCTGCCCTGCTCATTCAAATAATATGTAGTAAATCCTATCATAATTATTACTGTGTTATCGGAATTTATACAATTCATAAGAAAAATATTGTGACACATTGAAAAAGGGTTACATGACACATTGAGATTTAAGTTGATCATGGCAAGCACAACTACACATTGGACACTTGACGATGGTCTCATTGTAGAAAGCCGATAAGGAAACGCAGCATCTTGGTGCAAGCGATGCACGAAACTGCGAATACGAACACGTGACATTCCACGTTGCTGCAACAAACAAAAACATAGTAGTAATTTATAAAAATGACAAGAAGGAGAGAAAAAAAATGAAAAAGACATAAGTACATACCAAATGCCTGAGTGGTTCTCCGGCCTTGATCTCTAGTGAATTTGGTGGGCGGGACTTGAAAGGCCTCACCACAGGTGTATCCCGGGACGCCAATGGAGAAGGCTGTTGGCATCCCGGGTGGCGCGTCGCTGGGGTCTGCAATCCCAACGTGCATGAGGAAAGCGGAGACGCATTTGTTGGGATGCTGAGTGATGGATGTGAGGATTCCGGCTCTGCAGCAGTTGGCGACCTGCATCGAGTAAGGTGCAGCGGGCAGAAGGTCTATGATCACGGGCTCCTTTTCGCAGCAATGTGGCGCAACTTTGCCTCTGAAGAAGGAGCAGTTCCCCTGTTCCATCGCCTCTGCCCCGAACATATTCCATATTACCTCGCTTCCTCCCCATCTCCAGCTTAGCTTCCATCCCGGCTCCTCAATTTGCCGGAATAGCTGGTAGTTCACTATCGATATTCTTATCTGTCAAGTCGTTCGATAGGGAAGATAGATAAGACAAACTATTTATGATTAAAAAAAAAAAAACTCGCATTTTAGGCCAAAAATAAGAGAGTTATCTGCCATAGCAAACAACGATACGTACATCTTTAGAGGAGTCGTCGTTTTCCTGCAAGACATCCCATCTGATAGTGATGTTTCCATTGGGATCTAATGGATCATAAGCATCTGCATTTCAACTGAAACTTGCTATCAAAACTGCTAAATTAACAATTAAATTTGCTAACATCACAAAAATTAAATCTCACATGTTGGTGAAATGAATCGCGCACACCATAATAAACTAATCACCAAAATTATATCTAATAATTTGTGCTTCATAACAAACCAACATGAGATTACCTCCATTAATCTCACACCTCACATACAAATGCAAACATAAATCAAATAAAAAATGTGTGTTTCAAAGACAGTGTTCTCTGGAAACAATTAGTTGGAAAACTGACATTAGTTAATGATTTGCTAAATTTGCAACAAAAATAAAAAATTACTATTACATATCAGTCGTGATACCATAAATACAGGCAGGAATGCGTCTATACGGGAATTATTCATTCAAACTCACAAATTTCGGTAGATGCCGTTTTGGTAAGTTTTTCAACTTTTGTTTCCTCCTTCATATGAACAATTCCTTTTTGTTGCATTCTACTGTAGTATTGATGTACTCCAATAATTTATAATTTAATGCTTGTAATAACTCGTATTTTTATCACGTACAAATTACAATATGCATCTGATCAGTTCTCTCTACGTTGATTTTTTAAAATGTAAATCTTCTATGTAATAATTCACATGAGGCTTTTAGATCAGTTTTTAATAAACTATTTGCTCAAAACTGATATTTTCATGATGCTTAATTTTTGGAATGTTAGATTCAAAACTCGTTAAAAAATTAATTATATGTGTTTTGACTCATGTTTAAGTATTTTAATTTATATAGTTAATATTTTCTTTTTCTTAAAAAAATATTAAAATGCTCAGCTCAATTCATTATATTATGAAACAAATGAAATTTGATACTATATGTTATGTTATAGAAATGATGATATGCTACATATCTTATGTGAGCTCCTTATGTGAGCATCACTCTCTTTGACGCACATTTAAAGTTGTTGGTTTTGATTTATATAATTAGTTTGATTATAATACATTAAAAAATAATATTTTAAAATTTATAAAAATCAAAGCTTGTAATTTTATTAATTTATTTGAAATTATAGAGAAAACAAGCAAATCGAGCTTTGATTTTTATGAATTTTGTGAAATTAAAAACTTCAATAACATTTTTTAATGTATTAGAGCCAAACGAATATATAAATCAAAACGAACAACGTTAGTCAAACGAGAGTGGTGCTCACATAAGTATGTAACATATCATTTCTCTGCTATATTAATACTAATTGAGTATATTACAATCGAACATTAATTAAAAATAATCTGATATTCTAATGATATAAGTATATTTAATTTTTTATTTTTTTTATAAAATACTAGGGATGTTAGCTCAATTCATTATAGCATGCAATACATTTGACGTTGATGTATGATATACTAATATTACTTGATTTATGGTTTTAATTTTAAGAATTTCTTAAAGTTGTAAAATTAAAAATGTCAATAATATATTTTATGTATTAATATCAAACTAAACGTATAAATCAAAACAAGCGACACGTGCCTTAAAGGAGCGTGGTGCTCGCGAATGGTGCTCACATAAGGTATGTAGCATATTATTCCTCGTATATTATACTCTCTCTGTCCCCTTAAAATAGAAATTCTTTCTCTTTTTTTCTGTTCCTTAAAAATAAAAACTTTATCCAAAGAAAGACTCATTTTCCACTGAGTACACTTTCTTTTCTATATTTTATAGAATAAATGTCAAATGTGGTCCCTAACATATGGTCGTTTTATCAATTTGGTCCTTAACATTATCTTTTTGATTATTTGGTCCCTCACAAATAAACTCGGACCCGAATCGGTCCTCACTTAACAGAACCGTCAAAAAATAGACGATGACCACAATTTGACTATATTAAATTACTAATGGTAATTAATTATACCTAATTATAATTCTTTTTCTATTAGCAAAATTGGAAAAAAGATAGTATCAGTTGCAAAATGAAATGAATAATTTATAATTTAATAGGAATTAAGAATTATAATTAGGTACAATTAATTACCATTAGTAATTTAATATAGTCAAATTGCAATCACCGTCTATTTTTTGACGGTTCTGTTAAGTGAGGACCGATTCGGGTCCGAGTTTATTTGTGAGGGACTAAATAATCAAAATGATAATGTTAAGAACCAAATTGATAAAACAGTCATATGTTAGGGACCACATTTGAGTTTTTACTCTACTTTCTATTTTACTTTTTGATAGTAGGCTACTAGCTAGGCTTAAATAATAGGAGTATATTTTTGGAAATGTGAGGAAAGGAAATATCTGCAGGAAAGATAACCGATTCGCTCTCATATTACAAAACTGTTTTGGATTGAAGAAAATGGGATTCGGCATTATGAATTCACCGGTTCTGCGATATCCATGCTATAATTGTCTCTTCACGTCGTCGCTCCAACACCCACCCGCATTCAATCCAACCTCCCCTCATATAATTATTCCCAAGGTTCGTCGCTATTATGCACGTCGCTACCATTAATAGTATTTTCATTTATTTCCTTAATTAAACCCTAACTTTTTAGGAAACTTTTTCAGATTGTTTAATATTTGTAGCACTCACCAGGTTTTGAGCTCGGATTTTCGTAAACGGCGCAGCAATTGTCAAGCGACGGCGGATAAATCTGGTGTGTCACCGTCTGGGAACAGAATGTTGGTTAGTTTGTTTGATTGAATGCTCATAATTTTGATGACTTATTTGGAATTGAGTATGTTGAATTGAAAAGGTTTGTTGTTGGACTTGGTAGGTGTTCGTCCCGCCGCACCCTTTAATTAAGCATTGGATTTCAGTTCTTCGGAATGAGCAGACGCCTTGTCCCGTATTCAGTAAGTCCAACATTTGCTCAAATTTTGTTAGTAGAAAATTGCATTGGTCGCCTTAGGATTATATTAGAAGAGGTGAATCTTGAATTTTAGTACTAGTAGTTTACTGAATTAGCTGTGGAATATGCTTAAGTATCCCAAATTCATGAAGGTTTCTTCTTCTAGGCTTCCTTGTCTTGTCTCGTTGTTTGTTTCCTTTTCTTTTTCTTCTTTAATTGTTCGACTGTGCTGTTTCAGAGAACGCTATGGCGGAGCTTGGGAGGTTGCTGATATATGAGGCATCTAGGGAGTGGCTGGTTAGCTTTCACAGCTCCTATTTTGGATAACTGATGCTGCCTTCTGTTTTTATTCCTTATTGATAATTGATATACTGCATGTTAACGGGAAGTAAAAAAAATTAAATAAAAAAGAAGATAACTTTGATGACAATGCATGAATATCATGAAATGGGAAGACTGCATAAGCAATGTGAACACTTGTTGTTTATTTAGAAAGTATTTCAAGCATAGGCTTAAGCTTATTACTAGAGTATTTATCTTTGCATATGCTAATTAGTTGCAAGTTTTGTGTTTTTATGAATTACTGGCAGCCAACTATTAGCGGAGAGATCCAGTCGCCAATGGGTGCTACCGCAGTGGAATTTATTGATCCAAGGGAACCCATTTCAGTTAGTCTCTATCTCTCTGAAACACACACACACACACTCTGTCTTCCATCATCATTCTTCTTTCTCTTCCAACCTTTTATATGATTCTGTTGTTCTTAGGTATAAATTGTGGAGTAATATGTAGGAAACAATGTGTGCATGCGCATGTGTGTGTGTGTGAGTTTATGGCTATAATTTTGCTTTGGTAGTTGGATTTTGGGATTAAGACTTGAGGGAATCATTATCCTACAGATTGTGCCTATATTGAGAGCTGGCCTGGCTTTAGCAGAGCATGCACCATCAGTTTTGCCAGCTACAAATACATATCATTTAGGTATGGATATGTTGTTTTTCTTATGATTACTAGAAAATGGATTGCATTTCAATAATTGCAAGTTGTACATGTAATGTATCACTAAATACCACTTTTCCCTCTTGGAGTGTATAACTTTTAAGCACTCTGGTTATGGTTTCATACTTAACGAATTCTTAGTTGTTTATGTAGTTGTCTACTCATGCATTATCTTTGATCCACTGATTTATAAATTTTGTATTTTAATTAACTCATGTTTGTCCTACTTAAATTGCCTTTTCACTGGATCTTTGCATTTTATTTGAACTAATAATGCTAGGCATCAGCAGAGATGAAGAAACACTTCAGCCATCTGTATATTTGAACAAGTAAGTGCCGTTTGCAGAAAAAAATTTATCGGGGTTAAGTAGATTAAATGTGGTCTATATGTTTCAAACCCTTTCTAGTGCGCTGTACTCTTAATTATATAATTGCACGCTCAATTGAATGTTTTCATTTGGATAGATTTGCCTCCAGTTTCTTCCTTTTTTGAATAGTGAGGTCAGGCTTTTCATTAGTCTAATCGATTTTATACTTGTAAAACAGGTTACCAGATAAATTTGCAGAAGGTTCTCGAGTTTTTGTTGTTGATCCCATGCTTGCAACAGGTATAGATTTTCAGATATCATCATTTGTTATTGCTGATATTATGCAGTTATTTATTGTCCTAAGATTTACTTGGAAGGTAGATTCAGGCAAGTCTGCAGTTTGGTATTCGGTTAGAATCAATGCTATATACTTTATATGGGTTGCCCTTCAGCTGCAAGAAAGCCTTCTCTATGTAAAGCTCATTAGGTGGGCCACATATAGAGGAGTTATGCAAATATATGTATAGTATACTTTCCTGTAAAGTATAGCTATTTGGTAGTAATAGGTTAAAGCATTCAAAGAGCACAAAGGATTTTACTCAATGTTGCTGCATGCGTGCACTTCAAATTAAGTATATTTGGTGATATGGTTTAATGTTTCTTCTCATAATGTTTCAGGTGGTACAGTGGTTGCAGCTATACAATTGATAAAGGACCGAGGGGTTGACAATAAGCAAATAAAAGTGGTTGGTTTTCAATGTTAATCAAATGCTTCCATCTTAATTCACATTTGTGGCCATAACATTGTTCGATTAACTTGTGTGTGTCCCCTTCATCCTCAGTTCTGTTTGTCATAAAATCCTAATGACCCCTGGCTGACATGGCTCTAACCAGGGTTGCCATGAGCACGGGGCTCTGACAGGAATCGCCCCGAGGTGGCTGGGGCGAGTGATATTCAAGGGGCAAGCCTGGGGCAATTTCAAATGCCTAAACTCTTCAAATCTTATCAAATCTTTTATCCTAAAACAACTCAAATATAATTAATGTTCAAATCCGATATTCTCCTACTTCTTCAACTTAAGTTCTTCGTGAATATCACTGGAAAATGAGAACACACATCTGCTAGTGCGCCCCGATTCAAGGGGCGACCTGCCTGTCACCCAGTGTGCCCCGCGCTCCTGTCAACACTGGTTCTAACATTTTCTTTTCCCACCGCATGTACAATATTCACTGGTTGCGTGAATTGTTTGATACAGATAGCCGCTGTTGCTGCTCCTCCTGCCCTTCAAAAATTGAGCGAGAAGTTCCCCGGGTAAATTTATCTATGGGACCCTATATTCTTGCTTTTGCAAGGTATGGGTTAAATAACCCTCTTACTGTTTCTCAGGCTTCATGTGTATGCTGGAATCCTTGACCCTACCGTAAACGAGAAAGGGTAGGCTAATATTTCAAGGGAGCTAATCAATCGCAGCATGGCTTGCTTACATTGAGTTCTTTTTTTATCGTTTTGGTTCATTTCCTAATTGTCATTTTTCAGGTTCATAATTCCCGGACTTGGAGATGCTGGTGACCGGAGCTTCGGCACATAAATCTGGATTTTAGCCTATTTTCAGTACCCCCAATTTTGTTTTAAGCAAGGTACGCCAGTCTCTGCCTAAAATTTTCGAAGTTATTGACGACTCAATTTATTTCATGAATAGAAATGAGTTTGATATTTCATTGAAACCTTGAAATCATTCAATGAAAAACGTTAGTACAATTTTTTGACTGACTTAAGTTAATTGAACACATGTCTTCAGGTAATTCTATCGTGTATTCAAATCAAGCCCACCGGTGATCACTTACAATTTGCGCCTTAAGAAATGGAGTGTAAAAAAAATATTTTCTACCATCACAAATATCATTCAGTTCCATATAATTTGCATGTGGCTTGAATTTCATGACCTTATATTATTTTGATTTTGTTACCTTTGTAAGGCACTTATTTTACACTATTTGCATATTTGTAAATTATTTTGCGGTAATCAATTCATGGCAAATAATTACTATATCACATATTAAAAATAAAATTGTACTTCCGTACTGTATTAGAAATAGTAGTACTCCTTGTATCCGCACGTAGGAGTCTCAATTGAGTTTGACACGGGTTAAAAATATTCTCTATAAATTAATGTGGATGGAAAAGATAATGGAATGTGGATCTCATTATATTTCTTTTGTCCATCAAAAATAGTCCTATGGGTGGAAGGTAGATGTTTTCATGGCATGATGGTTAATAGAGATACTTCTTTTTGCCACATAGATTAAAAATAGTGTGTTAAATGGATGGTGAATAAAGTAAGAGAGAAGGTAAAAGAGTGTTATTTTTTGTTAAAAATAGAAATGACTCAATTATCTTGGAACTTTTCAAAATAGAAAAATGACTCAATTAACATGGAACGAAGGAATATGAATTAAATTGATCATTTTCTTTTGCTATTTATTGCTTCAGTTTTGTTTTTTCTTACTTGTAAGCCATTTTCTTTCTCTGGGCCATTTTTTCTCAATTAGTTAGATCAAACAAACTCAGTTTGGTACTAAGTTAAGAAAATTGTATTAACACCAAAGGAGTAGACTATTCATACAAGAGAAGAAGGGAAAAAAAAAAAAAAAAAAAAAAAAAAAAAAAAAAAAAAAAAAAAAAAAAAAAAAAAACCAAAGCAAACTATAATCCATCTACAACATCTAAAGCAAGAACCAATCCCTAATTTATCTATCTTTGCACTATAATCCTACAACCAGGAAGGTTAAACAAACTAGACACCAAAGTATCCACCGTCGCAGCTGCAGGCGCCAGTGCTGCTGCTGTTGGTTCCGTGCGGCAGCGGCTTGCTGCTCAGGCAACAGCAAACCAAGCCGATCAACAAGATGAAGCCACATGCTGAGACCAAAGCTTGAGCCCATTGCTCATAATATCCCATCACTTTCTCCAGTTTAGCCTCCACCTTTAGTTATCTCAGCTGTTGCTGGTCCCATCCAGGATTATATCTGTATCTAATGTTGAGAGTTGAGAGTGCGTAGCGTGTATATATATGTGTAGCATGGTAATATTATTAATATTTGAAATCTAGGAGATGTTATGTAGTGCACATGGGTGAGACCTAACAGCGACACTGCCTGAAATCTGCTTTAATATACCAACTTTCATACACCTATTTAATTGCATTTTCTTTGTAGATTTGGTTAATCCGTGCTCTAAGGACATAGATATCGTCTTAAAAGAGCTGATAATAATGGTTCTTTAACAAAAAGAGCACGGTAAAATTAAAGAATCGGAACAGTTTTTTGTTTTCTACATGTGCTGGCCAGGCCAGCTGAATCTGATCATATATTCTTGCACCTTTTTTGGAATGGGGCTTTGCCTTTTGAGTTCCTTTTTTCTTGTAGAATACAAAGATAGAGTGAAATGCTTGCATTTGTATATGCAATCAATCTTTGGATTTTATGTTGCAATTGTTGCCAATCCATATTCGAATTTGCTCCAATTGAATTAGCCAATGTTTGTGGAGTCTCATTTGAGGTGCAAGTTGGATTTTTGTAGCATCAAATTGCACATTTATCTTTTGTACTGACTATAATTAGATGGTGCTTTCTTGGTGCTCAGCTGTCTTGCGGAATTCCCCTCTTTTGTGCCTGCGTTGTTATTTCCTTTATTTTGCTTTTTTATTGCTTATCATTTGTTTAATTCTGACCTGATGTCTGACCCCATGCTTTCTTAATTAATCTATGAAAAGGGCTAATCACTCTTGTTGATGTGTTGTCATTCCACAACCGACTTCTTTTTTTCCTTTTAAAATCGACTTCATGGTCGCACTTTAATATGTTTGCAATTGCATATTCTCGTAATGTCACAAGCAAGAAAAACTAACAAAGTCAGTAAGCAATAAAACACCACAAAAAACATCCCAAAAATACATGTTTCTAACACAATTTAGGTCAAAGTTGCTATTACTTTATACACGGCACTACACTGATAAGAGGTGGACTTCTATACAACACAACAAGAAATCTTTGAATATAAATTCCAAAGATTTCTCAATACTGAATCATATGGAATCCAACAGCTTTACAATGTTCTATCTGTAATCTTTGCAGAACATGCTCCATGAGAATTGACAGCCACGCAGAAATGAGCCAGAGAACATAACACCCCATCTTCATAAGCACACCAATCCCACAAGGAGAATGGGAAGCTGAAAAAGATGAGGTATTTCATCGGTCAATATGGTGAAGATTAATATGAACAAAGGTTTATTCATTTAGTTCACTCTGGGGTGTGACTTATCGAAAAAGTAAGGAAGATATGCTTGAACAAGTCAAATTATCATCCTTGGCTTGTTCCACAAAAACTCTAGATTTACCATGCACAAGAATGGAACATATATCAGGGAAACAAAATGTACATGTTATCTTATGACAATGAAAAATACTATGGTTATCTTTCTTCTCAGAAAACAGATATTCAAAACAACCTTACAACAGAAGATAGATATTCATAAATGTGAAATGGCCAATCATATATATACTCGATTTCCTAGAAGTGGAAGGTGAATAAATTGATAGTAGTATAAAACTATCACACAGGTAGCTTTTACATCCATGCCGTATATTTATAACTGATTTAAAACCCCCCAAGACTCTTACAATCATACATCATATGAAGTTGCAAAATGATGTAAGGATGTCAAGAAGCACTTTGTACATAAACAGATATATTAAGATCCAACTGAAGAGACCGCAAATAACACTATGACCACATATGTCACTCACTTGGCTGGGACAAGTATGCAGAATATAACTATCCCAATTCCCAAGCTACCCTGACAATTTCTAAGAAACTTTAAAATTCTGGAACTGTAAGAAATCCATTTCATACGCAGTGCAACAAAATGCAATCATAATCAATTAAACATATAGAAATATACTGTCTTGAGTAAATGTAAAGATTAGATATTATACCATTCTCAGGGTAAAGAAACTGACATGTGCTCAGCTACCACAAGCTACAGCTCACTATAATTGCGCCAAACTGCGCGGAATTCTTCACGGAATGTATTCAGCCGAGCTTTCAGGTTTGGCGTTCTAAAGCTAGCATGAATGAGGGTGGCTGAGAGAGAGAGAAAGAGGTCAGAGATGTACAAAAGCTTCAACCCAGAAAAGTATATGAAACTAATGGGTAAATTTACCAAGTAGACCGACAGTTAACGCCCACAAGACAGTAACAATGCCACAAGAGATGAACCAAAGGATGCAGCTCACTGCAGAGAGAAGTATTACATATTATTACCAGCATTAAGCTGTTACTTAAAAATTACCAATAAATAGGTCTAAAAATCTCATACCTATGGAAAATGCCAAGGAAAATATCCAGCGTGGCCATCCACATATATGTATGGATCGTCTAGAAGATGGGCGCCCACGAATAACAGGCCTAACTCAATTATCTAAATTAGGAGCTAAACGAATAACAGGCCTAACTCAATTATAACCCTAAGTTAGGAGCATAATTTAGCGCTAAACAATTGTCGAGATGTAATAATGCTTACGTAAGGGGAGGTCTCATTTTGGCAGCTAGATGTGGTGAAAATTGACGAACAGTTCTTGTGACTTTCTCATTAAAAGTGCCTGCAAAGCTAAATGCACAAATATCTTGCAATATAAGAAAGCAGAGAACAAAAATAAGCATATCCAAAAGAAACATATGATTGTCTAATCAAACGCACTCTGTGTTACAATAAGGGGGAAAAAGCACAGGTCTTGCAACAATGTAATCCATACCTATCATTTAGGAAAGCAATGCTCAGAGCTGCCATCAAAGCTGCAACAATTGCTAGCGGCCTCCTAAGAAACCCCAACCCTGAAATTACCATCCATAGCAGTCCATTACTATAATTCAAGTAATGACATAATCATATGAGCACGCACACAAACAAACATCCGCCATCAATTGTCTTACCAAGAATGAAAACAATCATGATGAAATAATTGGTCCGGTAACTGCAAAAATAAGATGATAATTGCTCTTCAATAACTGATTTCACTCAATTACTTGAAACAGGGAAAAATAGCAACTGGAAGAGTAGAATGAAATTGAAATTGAAAAAATGAATCGATGAGAAAAAAGCATAAGGAGAAGGATCGAACTAGTAGAGGTTGCATTTGAGGCGACTGTTCCATTTGGCATAAGAGCGCGGAAGAGTGAATCGGGAGAAGAAGTCGGAGAATGGACGCGGCGGGGAGGACCAGTCGACTTCTCGAAGCGCCTCCACCAGATCCTCAGCAGTGACGTTGCTCCAATCCATCCGCCCAGGACAATTAATTGGGAGAAACCCTAGGCAAGGAAACAAAAACAAAAACAAAAGGAAAACTATGGATTGAAGAAAGAGGCACGCTGCTGCTGACAGAGAGGTGGATTGCGTGGTGGACTAATTTGGTGATAAGTCAGAGAGAGAGAGGACCAAGTTTGAAGAGAGAGAGAGAGATGGAGATGTTCAGAAGCCAAAAAAAAGGCGCAACATAAAGGTATGTCTGAGCCCGAGTTCGAACCGGGGACCTCTAGTGTGTGAGACTAGCGTGATAACCGACTACACCACCCAGACAGCTTGTTCATTGCATAATGAAATATATATATAGAAATAAATATTTATTTAGTCTAGATTTTTTGAAATTTGAAAAACATAGTACTCCCTCCGTCCCACAAAAGATGTCACACTTGTGTGACGGTACGAGATTTTGTTTTATGTGTTAAATGAAGAGAGAATATAATTTTCATATTTATGTGTGAGAGAAGTTTTTCAAAAAAAGGAAAATGTGACATCTTTTGTGGAACAAACTAAAAAAAAAAATATAATATTTTTTGTGGGATAAAAGGAAACAGAAAATATCAAAATAGCATACACAGACTTTTGTTAAAGCGCTCCGTATGGAGCTATTAAATTCATCCCTGAATTATATGAACTCAGCTTCGTACAAATGGATAGGTAGTTGCGTCATAATGGTATTTATGTAACACGATATTCAATAACAGTGCTGCGATCTGGTATTTTTTTTGGGAGAATTATCAAAGTCTTCAACTCAGCCCGTATTCAGGGCCAGACCGCATAGAATCATTTTTTTTCCATCCAATAGATTCTAAATTAATCAATTATTGATTATTGAAGCATTATTGTTTATTTAAGTTGAATTGTGTAACGTGAAGAAACAATTTTGTTTACTGCCAAAGCCATCAAAATCTGTAAACAAAACAATTCGGAAACGGCATTCAGAAATCTCATTCTTCAACACTTTGCAGCAACTTTTGTCGATTAAAGCCACTGATTAACTTCATCCCCATAGCTCAAACTAAAAAAGGCGAAAAAGAAGAAGAAAAAAGAGCAAAAGACAACCGAATTCTTTTTCCCTTTACCTGTTCATCCTTCAATTTTGATTTGTCTTGTCTTGTGCAGAGGTTTGGATGCTCCATTTAGTTCGCGATGGCGCAGAGGGGCTACTACGTGGTGGGGGATTATGTGGTGGGCAAGCAGATTGGGGCGGGCTCCTTCTCCACGGTGTGGCACGCGCGCCACCGCGTCCACGGCACCGAAGTCGCCATCAAAGAGATCGCTACCTCTCGACTGAACCCCAAATTGCAGGACAGCTTGAAGTCGGAGATCGTCATTCTTAAGAAAATCAATCACCCCAACATCATCCGTTTGCACGATATGCTCGAGGTCTTAAACCTACTTTCTCCATTTCGAATTGTTATTCCTTTTTAGTCATCGATTTTCATTTGTCAGCCTGACTTGATGGATTTCAAATTCAGAAAAATCTAATTATTAAAGCAAGGATTTTTGGAGGGGAAGTGAAATTCAATATGTCCTGTTTTCCATTAATGTCACCATACATTCTTATGCGCAGCAGTCAATTTGTTGCGATATTTTCAGGAGCCAGGAAAGATGTACATTGTTTTGGAGTATTGCAGAGGAGGTGACCTTTCAATTCATCTTCAACGACTCCAAGGAGGAATCTCCGAGGCAACTACAAAGCGCTTTATGCAGCAACTAGGTATCACTTATTGTTTTGCCCTCTTCCGTATGCTGAGGGTTTCTTCATAATTTTAATGATATGCAGCTGAGGGTCTCAAAGTTCTCCGTGAAAACAATCTTATACACCGCGACTTAAAGCCTCAGGTGTGCATTGCAACAAACTTTAAAACTTACTTTTTCTCTGTAGTGAGGTTCTTATAGTCTTTAATCAATCAATTGTTCCAAATGTAACCATAATTTGAATAGTTGTTATGAACTGAAATAGTGTGCCTGAATCCTTCACAGAATCTCCTTCTTTCATCTAATGGTGACAACAGCATCCTGAAGATTGCTGATTTCGGCTTTGCAAGGCATGACTATTTTCTCTTGAATCTTGTATTTCTGGTCATTATAGTGATGTTGCTAGTCAAGTATGATGACATAGTAGCATAAATTTACTCTCTGTAACTTGTATGGATACAAACCAAAGTAAAGCTTGAAATTTGAAACAAAAGAATTCTTTCGTTCTGCCAGATCTCTACAACCTTTAGGCCTTGCAGAAACTTTGTGTGGTTCACCACTATACATGGCTCCCGAAATAATGCAGCTCCAGAGATATGATGCTAAGGTGGCATTCAGTAGTTCACATATTCTAATCCTCTCCTACTCCTAGTATTAACCCAATAAAACAGGCAGATCTCTGGAGTGTTGGTGTCATTCTATTCCAACTTGTAACCGGGAAAACTCCGTTTACAGGAGTTAACCAGATACAGGTATGTTATCTTAGAGTTTGATTGCTTATAAGCTTTTTAGCTGTGTTTTGCTTGTAACAAAACATTGTCCGAACTGCATCCCTCAGCTGCTCCAGAACATCATTAAAGCAACTGATTTGAAGTTCCCACCTGAGGCAAAGGATTTGAATCTGCACTGCATGGATTTGTGCAGAAAGTTGCTGCGGCGCAATCCAGGTATTCCATTCTTAGTGTCAGAATTTATGAAAACTGTATGGTTACTTTATCAAAAAATAAATAAACATATCAATTTGTTGATACCCTTATTTAACAGTGGAGCGGTTGACATTTGAGGAGTTTTTTAACCATCCTTATCTGTCTCAAAGACAACTTGATGAATCATTCAGGTGAATAAAATATGCAAGTTTATTCGATCATGATAATACATATGTTCTTTTATTTTGCAAACTTCTCTTTTGCAGAAACAGGCAATCAGAAAGAGTGTTAGATGGTTTCCCTCTTGCGGGGAATACAGATGAAAGCTTTGACGAAGATTGTTTACCTGAATGTAATACAGCCCAAAGTTTGCATGAAGAGTGTTTACCGTTTAGTCTAGATGAAGAATGCAATGGCACTATTGTCAGTCCATCTTACCCAGAAACAACCACCAAAAAGTCAACGCACGAGAGATTTTCTCCTCATAAAGTAGAAATTACAGGGGCCAGAGTCGACAACCGCCAAGGAAAGCTCAAGGGGTCTCTGAAAACCATGGACATTGATTTACTACTAGATACTCATCCTAAAAAAGGTAGCTATGTTGACAATCTTATATGATTCTTTTGTGGCATAGATTCTTTAAGCACAGCTTATATTGCTTGCTAGCTTTTCATTTCTCCGTCTAATTTGATATGACTCGACAGTCGATGATCCAGTTGAGTCCATCGACAAGGATTATGTGATTGTCCCTGGTTCTCCAATGAAAATTCCATCAGTAGGGCATGCTTTCAAGGCTAGTTATTTTCAGTCTAAATGTGGAAGTGCACCATCTCATCCTGGAGATGTTTCCACTACTCCGTTTCCGATAATTGGGGGACGAACTGGTAAAGTTGATCGTGCACGAGGTATAGAAAGTCGGCTATCTGCTCCTGAGATTTCACATGGATCAGTGAATAATGTATTTAATTTAGAGCTGCCATCAACTGACTACACGATACGGATCAGTTCATTGCAGCGCTTTGCAGCTGCCATCACAGAGTTAGTAAATGATAAGGTAATTTGAGCAATCTTGCTAAATTATGACACTAAATTGTATATCGTCATTAGTTTGAGATGGTATTTTATATCACCTATATAACATATTGAATCTCCCAACTGTCCTATTTGAGGTATGCTAAATATATGGCTCCTATTTTATAGATCAAGGGAGGAATGCAGCTAGAAGCCTTTTCAGTTCAGCTCGTTATTCTTGCTATATGGAAGCAAGCTTTGCACATTTGTCACACTCATGCAGCTTCAGCTATGCATGGAAGTCCAAGCCGTGATGAAACAAGATCAAGAGAAGTCTCTCAGGCTGAGCGTAATTCATCTGGTGAAGAGTTTCTTAATAATATTGCGAATAGGCAGGGGCCAGTTAATATCAGTGAACAGATAGAGAGAGCATTTCTTCAGGAAGTTGAGCACGCTGAGGAACTTGCGAAAGTAATAGAACCTGGTACGAGGACCAACCCTATTAATCTTGTCCATATGCAAGAGTTTTAGGCTCATAGACGCCCGCGATCAAGAACCTGAAATATGAAAGTTTAACATGCTCTTTAATTGGATAACTAATTGAAAAGGATTTGAGGCTATTCCATTTGACATCTCTCTATTCATATCCATGTACTAGATGGATATATATGCTTTATGATTTATTCAGTGACGAAATCACGAGTTTCTTGATTCAGGAAATAAGGAGATCCCAGATGCTATGGAATTAATATATCAATCTGCTCTAGCGTTGGGGAGACACGGAGCAGTAAGTATTAGTTCGTTATTTGCTAGATCCATGAAACACTAAAGTTTTAAAGAAGTTACCAAAAATATTCAAACATGACAGGGTAAAGAATGTGAGATTTTTTGTGGATTGGTTGCAGGTAGATGAATATATGGGTGATACTGAAAGTGCTGTGATTTTCTACTCAAAATCCGTTCACCTATTCCGTTTTCTTCTAGTGGAGGCACCGTGCCTCGCTTTGAATCCTCAATTTTCCCTCACCAACTCGGACCGATACCGGATCGAGAATTACATTAATGCCATCAACAACAGGCATAACATTTCAAGGTCTCAAAAAATTGGTATGTTGAAGGGAGATCATCATCCTAGCTCTTCTTGAAACCGGTGCCGTACCAAGAAAATCACATTAATTTCAATTCTTTATTTTTTTATTTTCACCTTTTTTTCCTTCTGTAAATTCCTAGCAACATGAAAGCATGCCTGTGCTGTATATATATATATTCACACTTTATATTCTTGGAAATCCAAATTTGTACAGACGTTGTAAGCCTATATGGATCAATCTTATCTTGAGTTTATTTTACGCTTCCTTTGAAGTCATAACTATACTAGTATTAGTTTTGGAGAGAGAGGGAGAGTCAACCTCCATGGATGACCAACCATAGCCTAATGTGTCATCTCATGCTGCAATAGTCCTTTGTTGGTTCAACCTCCTCTTCCCAGCTGTAACCTTCTTCTCTTTAAGTCTCCATTTTCCATTTATATTCTCATCATCTTTGTAGCATTCAACAATGGCTACATGCTTCCAACCACCACCATCAGCAACCATAGAAGATGACTCTGTGGTGCTCTTCTCGACGTCGGACTCGCAGGAGGAGTCCACCAGCCAATCCTCCTCCTCCAACCACTCCCCACCCCACCACCACACCCAAACACCTTACAAACTCACAGTCACCAACCTATCCTACACCATTCACAAAAACACATGGTTCTCCGCCCTCGTTTCCGGGGGCGCTAAGTTGCCACCGATCAACATTCTGAAATCCGTCTCCTTCGTCGCGAGAAGCTCCGAGATCCTCGCGGTCGTGGGCCCAAGCGGAACGGGAAAGTCCACCCTCCTTAGAATCGTCTCTGGCCGGGTACGCGACCGAGACTTTGATCCCAAGAGCATCGTCCTCAACGACAACATCGTGGCCAGCCAAGAACATCTTAGAAAGATATGTGGCTTCATTGCTCAAGAAGACACCCTTTTCCCTCTCCTCACGGTTAAAGAAACACTCATGTTCAGTGCCAAGTTCAGGCTAAAGGAGATGACTGCTCGCGACAGAGAAGACAGAGTCGACTGCCTGATGCAAGAGCTCGGACTCGTCCATGTGGCTGATACTTTCGTCGGAGACGAAGACAATCGTGGGATATCCGGAGGAGAGAGGAAGAGAGTCTCCATCGCAGTGGACGTGATCCACGATCCTCCCATTTTGCTTCTCGACGAGCCAACTTCTGGCCTCGACAGCAGCTCGGCTCTCCATGTAGTCGAGCTGCTTTCGTCCATGGCTCAAGGCAGGCAGAGGACCATAATCCTCTCTATTCACCAACCAAGTTACCGGATCCTCCAACGCATTCCAAACTTCTTGATCCTCTCCCACGGCTCAGTCGTCCACAACGGCTCGCTCCAGTCTCTAGAGCTAGCCATCACGAAGCAGGGGTTCAAGATCCCACCACAGATAAACCCTCTCGAGTTCTCAATGGAGATGGTATCCATTCTTGAGGAGTCCTACTCGAAAACGCAGAATACAAATACGTATTCAACGCTGCAGATTGAAAGAGCCAAGAAGGAAGTAGGCAGTGATCCATTTGTTTGGCGATTATATGAGATAATGGTGTTGTGTGTTAGGTTATGGAAGATCATTTACAGAACTAAGCAGCTTTTATTGGCTCGAACGATGCAAGCTCTTGTTGGAGGGTTGGGTTTGGGGAGCGTTTATGTTGGAGTAAGGAAAGACGAAGGCGGAGTTGCAGAGAGATTAGGCCTATTCGCGTTTAGTCTGAGCTTTCTGCTGTCCTCAACTGTGGAAGCTTTGCCTATTTATCTTCAAGAGAGGCATGTGTTGATGAAGGAGGCATCGAGGGGATCGTATAGAGTGTCCTCCTACTTGATCGCAAATACCATCATCTTCTTTCCGTTGTTGTTTGTGGTGGCGATTCTGTTTTCCGTGCCATTGTATTGGATTGTTGGGCTCAACCCTTCGTATTCTGCATTCTTGTTTTTCACGTTGGTTGTGTGGCTGATCGTGCTGATGGCGAGCTCTCTGGTGCTGTTTCTGAGTGTTATATCCCCGGATTTCATATCCGGGAATTCGCTCATCTGCACTGCTTTGGGAGCATTCTTCCTGTTTTCCGGCTACTTCATCCCGAGAGAGTTCATTCCCAAATACTGGCTTTTCATGTATTATGTGTCACTTTATAGGTACCCTCTTGATTCTCTGCTTCTCAACGAGTATTGGAGTGAGAGAGACGAGTGTTTCTCGACAAGGTCTGGCGTGTGTGCGCTCACCGGGAGAGATGTGTTGAAGAGCAGGGGACTGGAGGAGGACACCAGATGGATCAACGTTGCCATCATGCTCGCCTTCTTCGTTTTGTATCGGATACTTTCTTGGGTTCTTCTTACCCGGAAGGTTTCCAAGACAGATCTGTAATGCAATAAAACCAAATCAATTTTTTTTCTCCTGCTTCTATATGTAACAAAGTTGATGAGAGGGGCACTTCTTGTTTCTATAAGCGTGTTATCCTCAAAGAAGCACTACATCAATGAACTTCACAGGTGAAATTGAATAATACAACAATTAAAAAAACGTAATGAATTAAATCATCTCACTTGTAATAATACAAATCAACAGAGCTGGAGAGCTCAGCTCGTACAAAACTGTATCAACTTTCAAGTGTGACAACATTTGATAAAATAATCATAACAAAATCTACTGAGATGGAAGGCCTAAAAACTACAACAAATGTTCGCTAGAGTAAATCATTGATGCCAAATTCAACAATATCAATAGACTTTACACTGAGACATCACCGTCCTTGGCAGCAACATAATTTACTGCCACAAATTAGAGTTATCTACCTATATTAGTAACATTCCTTACAATTTAAATCAAAACTGGGCCTCACTGTTCCCTTAGGGCCAAGGGTTTTAGGAGGTTGACAACTGAACTGGTAAGCCATGACCAGATGCAGTGATCGAATTAACTGAAAGGCCCTTGTGCTAGAAGCTTCTTCAATGTTTCATAGGTCATGAAAACAATGCCTACACCTGGAACAACCTTGTAGTATTCAGGCATTATCCCTCTATACATTCCACGGAGGCCTTCAGAACGGATAATGTGTTTCAACGTTCCAAGTAATCCAGTTTTGTATACCCGGGCTCGACCAGCAGCACCTTCTAATTGCATTCTTCGCCTTACGAGATCCAAAGGGAATGTCGCTACAGCCAAACAAGTATATCAAGTTAGTGAATTCTTCCCTTAATTTCAGTAAGTTACCAGGTGTTGATCATGAGGGCTTGCTTGCTTATAAATCTAATGTGCAGCACTTAATGATACAGTTGAACTAGTTTTATGGACCCATTTGTATCATAGATTCATAATCAAGAAAAACAGGAAAGGTACCACAAGCAAGGCTCACCTGTTGATGACGCAATGCCAGAAAGACTACCACAAGCAAGGCTCACCAATACAGTAGAATCATCAGGCCTAGTCAAATAAAGAATTTTAAGCCCATTTATATACAAAAAAGGATTCCTACAATTGAAGTAAAATATCCAGGTTTCTTTTACCTGTGAGAGAGCCAGGAAGATCTCAAACCCTCATAAACCGAAAAGCTTATCGCTATACTGGGCCCAACTCCCTGTAGCCCAAATGATAAACTAAATAAAATAAAAATTCTCTATAGGAAGTCTGGATGCTATATGGAAAGGTACCAATAATGTTTAGGCAAAGGAAAAAAGACATATTTAAAGGCAAAGGAAAGGTACCAGTAACGTTGCTCCTAGCCCTTTGTACAGGCCAAAAAAACCTTCATCTCGGCAGATGGTACGAATTGAATGCCTAATGCCTTCATAATATATGGTATTCCTCTATAAAAAAAACAAAGTTTGCAATTAAGTAATAGTAATTCAAAAGATGAATATTACGAGAGAGAATTTGCAGCTAGCGTCATAATGCTTCCCCCAGTATCTCAAACTAGAGAAAGAGTTTTAAAGTACAAGGTATAATAATGAGAAGACGTATGTCCACTAGAAAAAGGAAACATCGGCAAACCAAGATCCTGAACAAAATTAAGTCAAACATATTTATACATATTTGAGGTTCTAGAGTGATGTTGTGCAAGCCTTCGTTATTGTGACAGTTCTTCTCTTTCTACTTCTTTTTTCCTAGTATTTCATTTTCAGTGATCCAGAGGTTATGGCTAAACATAAACAGGTCATGCTTCAATTTCAGCATTGCAATACTTTACCTGTGCCGCCAACCTCGTTCTAACAAGATCCAAAGGATATGTAGCAGACGCAGCAGTCATTCCTGCCAAGCCACCACCTACAAAATGCACAAATGCATCTGCATGGGGATGTTCTCCATTACCTTCAAGACCAGGTATTGATCTCAAAATCTGGTAGGAAAGTGAAAATACCTCCATTGTCAGCACGTGAACAAGCTTGAACCATGTTAGTAATGCAATATGCTCAATTAAATAAAATTACTCACTCTTTTGTACTGTTCATAGGAATAGAAATTGACTGAAGAATAAGGAAGACGATGGGCTATGGTAACCAAATTCCCTTTCCAGAATGCCCTAACACCTTCTTCATTAACTATGCGTAAGGCCTCACGCCATATACAAGGCTTACTCAGTATCGCAACATCTGAATGCATGCCTTGCAGCTACCATGAGATTAAAAAAGAAATTTGTAAGACGAATATAAAATTAAGCTTCAAAAACATCTTAACAAATTTGTGGACTAAAATAAAACGTCGATTTTTTCAGTAAGCTTATCTGGCTACAACTTCCCGCACCAATTTAAGCAATAAAACAGAGTGAAGACAGAGTAAGGGAAGGATAAGATGTAATTTACCTGGAACAGAATGGTGAGCCGCGCTAGAGGAGCAGTACATGTCTTACTGAAAGCTCCGGCGATGCCACCGGCGAGAAGCTGCGGAACCGTGCCAATCTGCGATATTTGCGGCTGCTGCGGCCGCGATTGCTGGTGTAGAAACTTCCTCGCCGCGGTGCCGCCATCCACTCCAACTCTAGCTTCCATCAATTCGAACCAGAAAATCAACAAAAAAATATACCTAATCAACAGCGCCACAGAAGTCCCCTAAAAATCTTTAGCGTGTCGAAGGAAAATCCAATTCGAGATTGACGGCGACGAAGAATCCAGTCAAATTCTCCATTCCTCGCGGAGATTTCTCTGATTTATGAAAATGGACTAAAACCTAGTGGAAAAGCCCTAGTTTGGGTGCCAATTTGATTCCGTGGAATATTACGTTGATCTTAAAATTTGAAAGCTAAGAGCTTTCACACCACATGACTTATGGGCCTGGGCCTCTATTTATTGTGATTGACTAAACTCTATACAATTTTAAAGCCCAGACTTTACATTGGCCTTTTAATACAAAGCCCATTTTGAATATTCTTCTACACACTTGCACCCTTTCTTCAATAAAGCGCATTTAATTTTTAATTATGACATCTTTTCTTTTTTCTTTTAGGGAAGTATTCTTCTTTTATTAACTGAAAAAGGAAAAGATACCACAGTGCTAGATATCATAAAGTTTTAATAAATTGAGTTATGATGCGCGATAGTATTTTGAAAGGGCATTTGCATTGATTCTGAAAGAATAGGGTAGACATAGGTAAACAACATTAAAGTTACTAGTAATAATGAGAGGGGCAAGTTTCTTTTAAAAACCATTATCACAAAATTCGAAAAGTTTGATTTAAAATATACAGTTTCCAATGATTGGTCGATGGGAAATAGTAGTAGTAGTAGTTGTTTTATTACTTGGTGTGGAAATTAGCAGAAGCCGATTAGCTTAGCCCCAATAGGTTCGCCTATTAATGGGAATAAACAATACTCACCGCTACTAATGATCAGCTCAATAATGGATTACACCTTAAAAGATAGTTTTGCCCTTTCTGGTTTTAGCCACCACTCTTGAATGGAGTACTATCAAATAATACTGGTACTGCTATATATAGAAGTGGATATGATTCTCGGTTCTTAAAGTTTTCATTCTAAAAAAAGTTTTCACTAAGAAACACATCATATATATAAGGTATTAATAATATGCAAAATGCATCTTTCCTATAAATTCAAAACTATGATTATGACTGTTAGATTTCAAGATTTGATGTCGATAGATGACAAATAATGTCAACAGTTGACGTTGAATTATTGTGTCGTTATTCGCCCCTCCAATCCATCCATTCAAGTCTTGCCGCATTCTTCTTAAGATCTTTGTCAATAATCAAAGTGCAAGAATGAGAATCATATCAGGGTTTGTTGACCTATTCGACCTAATCTATATCCTTCACTAACCCATAAAATGCTATCGTTTTAATGATGTGGCCCAAGCTAATATTAATAGTTGTAGGATATTTTTCGATATTGAATAATATTAGAAACTTGAAATAATAATTTTCTTTTAATTTTTATAAATGTATAATAGGTAGACGATATGAATATTTTATGATGTTTAAATATACATGTGTTTAAATTCTAAACGTCTAGGCTTAGTTGCTATATATTTTTCGGTAAATGATGATGTATGTAGGCATCGACTCACGTAAAACAAAAATTATAACTGAAATTATAATTAATTACTAGTTGGTAGGTATTTTTCGGTAAATTATTATATATGTAGGTATCGATTCATGTAACTAGAAATTATATAAACGAAAATATAATTATGGTGAATACTAGTACTTTTAAACTTTAGTACTTTTTGTTATTTTATATACTTACGTATTTCTATTTCTGTAGTACATGCAATTCGCATCCCCGATTTAAAACTTCTTGATTCGCCAATAAATTCATATCAGTCATTGATATATTAAAATCGGTTGGAATCGTAATATATATTACTTCCTTGTATCTTTTACTTTATCAATTTTAAATTAAAATTTATGTCACTCATGATTAAAATTAATTTTTATGGATAGAGGTAAATTACACACCCTCCTTCCAATTAAGTTGAATCGTATATCTGTTCGGGATGTACCAATCAACTCGAGTCATTTTATATTTTGGTAAAGAAACCAAGCATATAGTGATTCTTAATTTATTTCTTCTATTACTTTACTCTCTCTTATATTATCTCCTATTTTATTTATATTCATTTAATTATTTGTTTTTGTACACGAAAGAAATACTTAACTTAGTTGGGACAATTTATAAGAGAATATCTAGAAATGCATCACTTTAGTTAGAATGGAAGGAGTATTTAGAAAATTTAACTTATCAAGCTCCACAATAACGACACCCCCAAAATCAGTCATAATTCATTTTTCTCACGTCACGTCAGTATTTAAAATTTCAACAATAACACCTATAATATTTTTCATTTTTTTGCAAAGTTTCTGAATTAGCAAATAAATTAAAATAGCAAAATAATAGACTAAACACTATACTGGTACGAAGTGAGATACTCTCTCCGTTCCATTTTAGAAGTCTCATTTGAGTTCGGCACACATTTTAAGAAATGTAAAAGAAAGCTGATGAAAAACAATAATGGAATGTGAGTCCTACTTCTTTGTCCCACAATAAGAGTCGTACTTTTTCATTTTAGTCCGTCTCACAATAAGAATCACACTTCATTTTTACTATAAATAGTAAGTAGGTCTCATATTCCACTAACTCACTTCACTAATATTTTATTATAAAACCAATATAGAAAAATGAGTCTCATATTCCACTAACTTTTACGGCCCACTATTCTTTACATTACTTAAAACTTGTGCTCACAATAAGAGTGACTCCTATTGTGAGACGGATGGACTAGTAGTTTTTAATAAAATGTTAGTGAAAAAAGGTTAGTAGAATATGAGACCGATTACCATTAACGGAATATTCCAACCAAAACTCCTAAAGCGAGATGATATGACCACGAATGCTAGACGTCAAGAGTCTTCACTTCGGCTTGAGCCATAGATTGATTGGGGTCCAAAGATTTGAGAGAAGATATGCCAAGAATCCAATAAAGCTAGAGGAATAGCGAAGGCCCGGATTTGAGGATAAATTCTTTCCAAGAAGGGGAGGATGATACGATCATGAAAGTCGTACATCAAAGTTTTCACATACATCTGGCTTCAGTCAGCATTCTGCTTATCGAAATGACGTCCAAATGCTTTGAAAATGCCACCGTTTTCTTCCTCTTCAAAAGAGTTTTGCGTGAGTATCTTACACGCCTCAATCGGAGTTCGATGGAGGGAGTTATGGCCCATTTACGAAAGTCGCGCATTTAAGAGCGGGTGAATCCAGAGAGAACGCGCGGCGGGGCGAATTGAGCCTTGAAAATTTTTCAGTCGGGCATTTGGTCTAGTTCTGGCGAGTTGAGGCAGAAAGTTCTCTCGGGCGGGCAAAATAAGGTGTGGGAAATGCCCAGTCAAGCGTTTTGCACTATGTTGGCGATTTTCTCTATTTTAAATGCTTTTTCATGGATTTTTAACACCTACTATATACACATTTGTGAAACATTGAAAATGAGACTTTGATGAATTAAGATATCTCCTTGTGAGTTTTCCCCTTTGGAAGGGTCCAATTCTTACTTTGTAGGTTGCTTGTTTTCTTTCTTTGATTGAATCAAGTAGATGTATGCATCAATGAAATGGTGATTAGGATTAATGAAAGTTGCATAGGGTTGTCTCCGTCTTTGTAGGAGTTTTTAACACCTACTACTATATACACATTTTCTCATTTCCAATCTCACATCCATTTCATGTTTGGATCTAATTTTTTTGGGTAGATCAACATATCTTTGTGTGATTTTATGTTAGTTGATAGATCATTACTTGTGGCACAATCTTAGGTAAATTAATGGATCACAAATCACAAGATTCTTGTCACAGGACACCTAGAAATGATAAATCAGAATTACTAAAAGGGAACGAAGAGAGTATTTATAAATAAAAATTGTGCACAATATAAAATAAAAAAAATTGAAATTAGCAGCGGCAAGAACCGGTGGACGGTTAGAAACCCGCCGCTCGCGGGCTGCGCCCAAAATGAGTCGCTTAGCTGATTTTGGAAGAAAATAAATTTATATATACCCCTTTTGAATGTTGTATACGTATGTGCTGGTCTGTAAAGTGATAGGGGCCTAATCCTACAAGAAGTAGGTCAGTAGCTATGAAGGTGTAGGTGTTGAGGCCTACCTTTACTGACAGTTTCTGGGTCCCAACTTTGATGGTAAATCCAAGACAAATCCTTCGGCCCTCGTTTCATTCACCATAACAATCGGACCCACGTATAAACAAGAAAACTTTTACAACTAATAAAATAAAAATGTGCATTTTCATCCTAATAAAATAAAAAATGTGCTTTTTTATTTGCAAAAAATTGTCTACTGACTCATTATACATTAGTTTATTTACGACTAATATTATTACGAGCTATCATTACAATATTAAAATCTAAGAGATATTCGGTTTGTAAAAATTATATCTCGTAATTAAATATATAGTGTGTTGGATTTATGAAATTCAATCCTATAATTTAATTCTAGATGAATAATCATGAAAAATTAGTCATATTTAACTCTATATGACTAAAATAATCTCACAACTCAATCCTAGATTATATCTTGGTACTATTTTATCTAGAAAACCGAACACCACCTAATAATAATCAAGTCTTATTATCTATTAACACTACTTTAGCTACCATTTTCCTTTTCTATCTTATTTTACCAATTGTGCATTAATTCTTGTGTCATTTCAAATAGACATATTTTTATGAGACGGATGGAATACTAATTTCATTTATAAGAGCATGTGCAACGGTGGTCGTTGCGGCGAGATATCTTCTCCTGGCGGTAGTTTCGCTTTAGGGAGTGGCTCGCCATGGAGACCTTGGCTTCGTCCCCGACACGTGGCGCACCCTGGAGTAGGCGGTGACGCCCACTCGCCCCTCGTAAATGAACGTCGTTTTCTACCATTATTTTTTATTATTTTCTTTAAATGAAATTGGAGAATTTGAAAAAATCTCAAAAAATTCCACATTTTTCCCCAAAATACCGTTTTATTACTTTTTTCACTTATTTATTCAAAAAAAAATTTATTTTTTAACGTCTAATTCATATGTAAATCATCTATAAATATCTCATTCATTATTTATTTTTTCTTATAAAAATTACTATCTGTTAATCATTTTTCTTTTTAAAAATTTTTATTTGCATTCTTAATTGAGTTATGTCTAAAGGCAGAGGATGAGACGGTCGAAACCAAGCGACCCCCCAAACTTCCACATCTCTTTTAATGAGAATGGTGTTCGCTGCTGGAACGGCCGACCCTTCCTATATGATGCGGTCAGAACAAGTGACGCAACATCAAAGAATTGGTTCTTGATTAAGAGATAAAATAAAAATTGATTAAAAATGATGCGAGGACTATGAATATTTTAGTGATGGCTCTCCGTGGACCAAGTTTGTAAATGCCCTAAACTTCTTTATAAATAAACATATTCACCTTGATGACTTAATCCTAACTATGTATTCGTAATGTTTTATTGGAATATTCCATTTAAAATGAGTTATTCTTATGTTTAACAAAAAATAACATCCCTCCGTCCCCCAATAATTATCACTTTGATTCTGACAATGATTTTAAGAAAGGTAATGAAAAGTGGGTTGAAAAAGTTAGTGGAGTATGTATCCCAATTTATACATTAATGTTATAATAAAATGTGAGTGGAATGAATTAGTGGAATGTAAGGCCTACTTACCATTTATGGTAAAAAAGTGAAAGTTGACAATTAATAGAGAACGGACTAAAATGACAAATGTGGACAATTAATGGGGGATAGAGGGAGTGTATTATTTTCTTTTATATTATTCTATTTTCAGTTCTCTATTTTATTCTCTTTCATATTTTACTATCTCGCCACTTGACTCTTTAAATAAGTATCATTTATTAAATAATGTGCCTAAAATGAATGCATCACTTATGTTAGAATAAAAGTACTCTATTCAACCTAATTTAGATGTACACTTTCTTTTTTTATTTTTTCACAAAATATTTCAGATTTCATTTTTTTTAATTTCTCTTAGATTATTATACTCCGTAGAAAATATATTTTCTCCTTCCACTTAATTATACGCTCAGATTTTACACAATTTAAGTCCATTATTTGGTCCACAAATTTGCAATTCATGTCCATTATATACATTTATCTATTTTGGTATTTTGACATGTTTTGTGTGAAATATGCAAAATAGAGCCCTAAAAAGAGAGCTAAAGTCGAATTTTAAAGTCTGGAGCATTCAAGCCAGCCAGCAACCGCTGGCGCCCATCGCCCGCTGATCTTACAGCGGCCTGTCTCAGGAATTTTTGCTTAACAGAAGAACACTTCCCGTGACCGCTAGATTGTGCACAACAACCGCTCACTGGAGTCAAGAGAGTTCTAGAAGGCTCCGCAGCGACCGCTTGGAAAACACGGTGCATAAGTTTACCTAATTTCTCTCCAAGACTTTCCTAGATGAGATAGAAGATTTACCATATCATCATGCACGACCCCAAGGCTATAAATACACCCTCAAGCTTCATCAAAGGAACCTTTTGCTGCATAATATACTATTTGATAGTTCCTTCCATCGTTCATCATTAATTGTTTCCACAATTCAAGGAGTTTGGAGTTTGGAATCAAGAGAAGATCAAGGCTAGGAGATTCAACCTTTGATTTTATTGTCTTAGTTCTTATGTTATCTATGTTTTCTATACGGATTCAAGGAGTTTGAAGCTTGGAATCAAGAGAAAATCAAGGCTATGAGATTCAACCTTTGGGTTTAGATTATTTGTCTATGAGTAGCTAAATCTGTAGAATACTAGAGATTTGTTAATAATGACTTTGGTTTATACAGTTCCTATTTATTTAATATTCGTTTTTTCATCGCTTGCTTTATTTCTAAGTAGGGGATAATGCTTCATGTTTGCGTGGCACATTTTCGTGATGATCTAATGGCTTGCAAAGTAATCGAGAGAGATTTGCATGCTAGAAGAACTTAGTTAACACTATAATGAATTCCCCTTAAAACAGTGCTTTTAATTGTGAGTGAGAACAATTGGAGTCTTATGTGCTTTTGGGAGTTCCTAATCTAATATTGTCATCTTTAGTGCGAAACCTACTTTGTGCCGTATGGACAATATTTATGTGACTCGTTCTAGTAAAGCTTTGAACTATGCTAGGGTGTTGTAGTTGGAACTTGTATAAATCAAAACTGTGAAAGCACATTCCTGAAATTCCCTTGTCTCATCTATTTTATCTCTAAGTGTTTTTATTCACAATTGCTTATTTGCTTTCTTTTAATTATTTTATTTACTATTTTTTCAGCATTCAAACCAATCCAAATCGTGTCTCCAAATAGTAGAAGAAGCCTAGTCTTAGATAACCGGTCAGTGAGAGCATTCCCTATGTTCTATATCCCTGAGCTTACCCTTAGCTATACTGCACCTACCTTGTATACTTGCAAGTAGTTGTGGTGCTAAAAAATAGTGCATCACTTAACACATAAAATGATACTCCCTCTGCCCTAACCTAAGCGAAATGTTTCATTTTCGCACATGTTTTAAAAAAATGATAATAAACAGTCAAGAGAAATAATAATGTAGACGAGACTCTCTTCTACATTATTACAAAAAAAACAAAAAACAAACATGAGACGATTATTCATTGATGGACAAAAATGACAAATTGAGATAATGACTGACGAAGTAAGTATATATAAATCTTAATTACATAATAAAGCCTAATTAGTAACTCTGATATATCAAAATTGAAGAAATATGAAGGAAAAATAAATGTTGCTTCTATATATTATAATAGGACTCGCATAATGGAAAAATGACATATTACAATACTTTATATGCTTACCTTATATAAATATCATCCTCTTTTGATATAGGTTTAAAATTATTTGTTTTGTTTTATATACTCTCCGTTCATGAAAACAAAATTGTGAATGACAAGTGTTTTAATGTATAGTTGTTAAAGTAAGAGAGAGTGGAGGAAAAAGCAGTGGAGGACTCACATAATGAAAAAATGACATATTACAATACTTTATATGAGTACCTAATATAAATATCATCCTCTTTTGATACACATTTAAAATTATTTGTTTTGTTTTTTATACTCCCCTTGTTCACGAAAAATAAACAAGATTGTGAATGATACGGGGTTTAATGTATAATTGGTAAAGTAAGAAAGAGTGGGAAAAGATAGTGAAATGAGTGTTAATGGATCGTGATTCGTGAGGTCCACATTTAGAATGATGTGTAGGGTTAGTATTGGTTGAAAACTTTCATTTTTGAACTTAGTCAATTTTATGTAGACGGATCAAAATGGCAAAACTTATCTATTTTTCGTAGACGGAGAGAGTATTTAGTTTGAGTATAATACTTAAAAAATATTATTGACCTTTTAATTTTATTAAATTTATATAAATAAAAGCTAGATTTGTTTAATCTCTCTATAACTTCAAATAAATGCATAAATAACAAAAACGAACAAGTCGAGTTTTGATTTATGAATTTTGTAAAGTTAAAAAAATCAATAACATTTTTAACTAAATATATATAACAATACAAATAACGCTAAAAGTGCTTCAGACGAGAATGTTGCTCATATAAAGTGTCTATAAAAATAGCATAACTTGAAACACCACGAGTTTTAATGTATACTCCCTCCGTCCGCGAATAGGAGTCTCGTTTTTCCATTTTAGTCCGTCCGCGAATAAGAGTCTCGGTTCACTTTTACCATAAATGGTAATAGGGTCCCACCTTCCACTAACTCATTTCACTCACATTTCATTTAAAACTAATATATACAAGTGAGACCCCTATTCCACTAACTTTTTTCCACCCACTTTTCTTAACATTTCTTAAAACCTGTGACGCCCATGAATGGGACTCCTAATGGCGGATGGAGGGAGTAATTGGTAAAACAAAATAGAGAAAAAAATATAGTGAAAATAGTAGTGGGACCCATGTTATTAACAGTGTTTAGTCATATAAAAGTTATCTTATTTAGAATTAGTCCAACTTTAAACAAAAATGACAAAATCAATTATTTTTGTGAGACGGGAAGCAGTATACTATGACAATCTTCCTATGCAATTCTTTAAAATTCCAGATGTTTGCATTGCAAGTAAAATTTTGTAATTATGATTACATAAATCTTGCTCCTATTTGTGTTCGATGAGAGTAAACTTTATTGCGCTTATTACTAAAATCATTAAATTATTCATTGAAGACAAAATTAAAGCTTAAAATAATCTTCGGACATTCCTAGGTTTTTATTGTCGTGAAATTGTATAAGAAAATGAAACTAAAAACCAACAAATAGCCAAATAAAATTGAACAGCGATGATTACTTGAGAGAGGAAAGAGATGGGCAGAAGTGCCTGAAGTGGACAGAATGGCATGGTGACCAATCGACGCCAAATTCGGGGGGTTTTGAATTTTACAAATCATAAAAGTCATCATGTGACACAAAAATAATTTGAATTAAATTTGCTATGTCATGATAATTTATGACCTAGGAATTTGATCACATGACCGAGTCATAGGGCATGTGTCGCCTTTTCATTGGGTGTCAATTTTTAAATATTCTAATCCTTCCATCCCACAAAAAATATCACACTCGTGAAATATCCCATGATTTTATGAGGTCTTTTTTTGTGTAAATGTAGAGAAAAAATATCATATTTATATTAATGTCATAATGTGAGAGATAACATTTTCCAAAAATGGACATGTGACATCTTTTATGGGATGGAGGAAACAGTACTCTAACATTTTAGATAATTAATTAATTATCTATTCAGTAAATAATTAAATATTTACCAAATTCGTCTATATGTATACCCTTTTGCTTTAATTTAACACAATTTAAGAATTTCTAGTTCGTAGGGCCATATTTTCTATTCTTATCTTACATTACTTAAAAATGATGTTATGAATCTAAATTGCCTCAGATATTATTAAAGTTTTGCATATTTATTTGTATGTTGGATTCTGTATTTTTGTTAAAATTGCCTTTTGTTTCAACGATAACTGAAATGTTTCTTTTGGACATTAAAATTAAAAACTACTCATATTTAATGAGCTAATGATAATTTTATTAAGAAATGCATGACCAATCATAGAAAATACTGTAATTAATACACAAGGTAAGGGTAAGATCATGTCACATTTGAAATACCACTAAAATAAAAATAAAATGGCGGCTAATGTGGTTAGGATGTCACATCGCAGCGACTAAAGAGTATAAACTGAAACGATGACTTAGTGATTTAGTGGAATTAATGACTATTATTCGAATTTTAATTAAAACAGTTTATCCTATACAAAGTGTACTAGTATACCATACCAGAAAAATAAACACGGTATCAATTTGAATGAATTAGTGAGCTACTCCAACTAGGATATTTAATTGCATTTACATAATGTAGGTCCATGTTAATAAATAAGTGATGTGATATTACAATTGCGTTAGTCTCCGGCTGATCACGTGCATTGCCAATTAGTAATTCCTTAATTGCAAGCTTATCTCGAAAACAGATAAATGTTACAACAGTAACTTGTCTTTGCAAAAGAAGAAACTAATAATTAAGTTATGATTTGAGTTTCTAATGTCAAGATGCATAGTATAACCTTATTTTAGTTGTACAAAATTTGGTTGTTTATCATTACTTTTTTTGAAAACATTAATTTACTAGTACTATTATTATTTGGATTACATGTTTATAGTATCAGTATAAACTTTAGCATATGAAATTCAATCTAGTACAACCAAGTCTTGCATTAGACTGAAAAAATTAACGCGTCATACAAAATAAATCATTTATGGCTATTTTTTAAAATACTGTGTAGCCCCAAAAGAAATACTATTGTTTGTTTTGAACATGCTACCGGATGTGCAATCATGCAATTTTCTATTCCGGGGCAGAAGTAGTTGTTGATATAGAATTGTGAGTAATCTATGTACTACTCTATCAAATTATGAATTGCAAGTCTAATAAATTGAAATATGAAGAAGTCCCATCATTACCATAACAAGTGCATTGTACATTTTTCTCTGTCCAAACTCTTTTGATATGTAGTTATATGTGATGGGGCAACAAAACGTACTAATATTAATTAAGGTATCAATATCACGGTTGCATAATGACCCTCCCATATTAAGTTTTACTCCCTTGTTCAAGTTATTTGAATTATTTTCCTATATGTACTTATTTTATTTTTTCTTTTCTTTTATTATTTCTTTTTTTATTATTTATTATTTCTCCTACTTTATTTTATCTTCATTTAATTCACTAAACACAACTTTTACTACTCTCCCGTCCCATAAAATTATGTTGAAATGATACGAGAATTAATGCATAATTGGTAAAGTAAAAAAGAAGAGGAGAAAAGTAATTATAGTAGTGTTAGTGGATAGTGAGACTCACATTATTATCAGTGTTTAATTAGTTTTAATGGTGTGTCATAGTGGTATAAGTTGTAAATAAATTGATGTATATGAGATTCTCTTCTACATTATTTTCTCTATTACTTAATTTTATCTACACTTTAACTACTTATCATCATTTTTCCAAATACAGGTCCAAAAATGAAACGTTTCGCTTAGGCTAAGACGGAGGTAGTACAACAAACCATGCAACATACTTCATTAAAATACAACTGGTTGAGAATTCGAAAACGTACATAAATTATAACTTTTCGACATTATGTACATTGATTTAGAACATATTAGCAATGCAGTGAAGAACATTATTTTGTAAGTTGATATAAATATATGCAAATCATATTTTTGTGCATTTTTTTGTCGAAATTTATGCAATTAAAATTTTGTAGAATTATTATAAAATTATCATTAATTTGATACTCCGTAGTATGGAAAAGAATATTTGAATGGAGAAAATTACATAAAATTTAAATTCTAAAAGAAAATCTAAATTCTCTCTTAGAATTTCATGTCATCACTCAAGTTGATACCATCTATTATGGGGACGGAGAAAGTTCTAAAAGAAAATCTAAATTACATTATTTTCACAACTAAATTCGCCATATAAAACTTACACTACCGACGCCATTCAATGTTAAAAATGATTTATGCATTTGTGGTTTAGATGTGTTACGCAATTAACTACATACAGGCACAGCTGAGTAGACCAATAATTGGATTAGAGATAATGAGTGATAGTGAATAAAATAAGTGATTAAATTAGAGGGGCAACAAAATCAGATGGTTGAGAAGCTTTTATTTCAATCAATCATATCATTCTTTAATAAAACATCGTAAGAAGTGATACACTAAAAAAGCAACTGTTTGGCGGATAGAGTGTGGTGGTGCCCAAACTCAGCCTTATTTTTTTAACTCTGTCGTCACGTGCGCTTCCACCTTCTATATTCTTACGCTAATCTAAATCAATCATTTTACAATTAAGCTAGTATTTAATTACTCCACTTCCATACTCATAAATTCATAGTACTAGTACTTAACTTTTTTACTCAATTTCATTATTTCAAGAAGTAGAACATAGAATTGTAATACTAGGATTTACAATTGTCACATAATGTCACAATTTTTAAAATTGAAATTGTTATGACAAAATTAAATATAATGTGACAACAAAACCACGTTATTTTAGAAAAGTCAATATAGTTACTTAAAGTTGATCATATTATCAAAACATTGTTTTATTGTCATATTATATTTGATTTTATCATTGAATTTCTATTTTGACTACTGCGAGATACAATGTGAAAAAAATAAAATTTTAGTTATATTTTTATATTGTGATTTCAAAATTTATGATATTGACCAAATAAACGCAAAAATTGTCTGGAACTCTCATTACATAAAGTGCTAGTATAACTTATTTTTTTTTACAAATTTACGTGATTTTTATGGGGCGTCATATTAGAGCATTAACAACGTCAAACTCAGCACACTCTTCATGGGCCTATCTTAGGGCGTCACATGTATTCAATTCAACATTATAAATTTTTAAACGCATATATTATTACTCCAATTTTTCGCTTCATTTATCATATCTTTGCTCCTTTTTTTCTCTACGACAATTTTCAATTTTAATTCTCTATTTTATTTTTTCAAATTCTCCCAATAAGTTTGCAATTTCTCAATCACTTATATACAAAACGACTTAAGCCAAAGTACAATCATTATCATATATAAGCTTCAATGGCTTGGTAGTCGTATCTAGGTGGTCGGGTGATACTACCGAATTCATGTGGATTTCCTACTGTAATTTTTTTTTATATCAATCATATAAATTTTGTTGTTATAATTTATTGTGGCATTTCGGTTATTTGTAGACCAACTTAACTAAAATTTATAATAACAAAGAATTTAAGAATAGAAAATAGAAAATAGAAAATGTAGATAAATGGTATAGTGCCTAAAACTTTAGTGCTTAATGGTTGTGTTTAATGGCAATGACCCTGTGAATAAAGTGATGCTCATATTGAATCTTTATCTGTTTAGTGGAATCTAAGATAGTATGTTATCAATTTATGTGACATTTGACGATGTATGTAGGATTCAATACTTTAAAAATCTTGGTAATTTTTTCTCATGCAAGCCTTATATTGTCATATTACTATACAATTTTCTATGAATGTAGTACTAGTATTTATCATTTGGTCACCGTATCCGCTTCAGGATTTATATCATAAAATGGGATTAGTTACTCATAAAGTTAAATCCCTAGACATGTATTAAAATTTTAATTTTCAATACAAACACACCCTGCAAGCTCTAAGACTTTTCCTCCCATTTATTCCTCTACAGCTCTACTTCCAAATCAAATTATATACACTAGAAGGAGTATTAAAAAAGTGCTCGTGTTACAATTATTAACTCATTATTATAGGTATAGATACTCATACAATAGAAAGGAATAAAACTTGTTGCGTATCCATTACCAGTGTTCCACTTTTTACATTAAATATCTAATCAAGAATGACAATTTACAATCGATATACTAGAAGACAATCTATTTTCATCCTAGATTACATTTCCATGACAATAAAAAATAAAGTGAAATGGAGTTTATAAAAGTATGGAACAAAAATTACATAGATTAGATATAGTAGTGAAACATCTCTACGTAATAATTACGACCGCGTTTCAGTGTAAGAGAAAAAAAGGCATGGCATATGCCTACATGATTAATACTACTCCGCATCACTGTCTCAAACACAAATACACCCACACACTCTCTCTCACACATGAATAGTACTCTACTGTTGAACGTCGGAACTGTATGGATTTTGTCTGCTACTCCACGAGATAGAATAGAAAGAAAGTTATCGCGGTTGGGGGGTCTCCCTCTCCCATTTTTAATTTCCCCATTTTATTTATTTTTATTTACTCTTTTTCTATCATAAAAATAAAAATGAAACATTTTACTTCTTGAATTGTACTAAAGCGCGAATATGAGTCCTATTTTTTCACTTTAGTCTGTCCGCTAATTGGATTGTTAATTCACTTTTACCATAGAATATAATACGGTCTCACGTTCCACTAACTCATTTCACTCATATTTCATTTAAAACTAGTGGACCTATATTCCATTTACTTTTTTCCACTAATTTGTCTTAATAGCATTTCTTAAAATTAAAGAGTTTATTGGGAAAACAAAGTAAAAAAAGAGAGGAGAATCGTATATACTGAGTCGAAAGATTAATATGATGGCAGTGGCAGCCTCTCATTTCATCATCACCCCATCTCTTTCACTGTTACTCTCTTTTTCTCCCCTTTAATAATAGTAAACACTTTCTCCACCTGCATCTCTTTGTCTTTGTTATTACATATATATACAGTATAGGAAGGAAGAGAAAAGAGAGATTGTGTGTAGAGAGGAATGGCTGAAGGATTTGAAGCATATCATGTCCCACAGCAAAGCAGAAGAGATAAGCTGAGAGTGGGATGCGTAGACACCTTAATCCCTCTCTACGATCCATCTCTAATCTTCAACAACCACACCTTCAACAACCATCACATCTACGCCAACGCCGATCCCGCTATTCAAGACATCAGCCTCGTTTTCGACCATCCCCTCTCCCTCTCCCTCTCCTCGCACCTCCCTCTCGAATTGAATCCTCCGGCGCCGGTGTCGGTGCCGCTGGGGCCCTTCACCGGCTACGCCTCCGTGCTCAAGGGCTCGCGCTTCTTGAAGCCGGCGCAGCAGCTGCTCGAGGAGCTTTGCGATGTCGGGAGAGGCTTGTATGCCGACAAGCTTGGCCTAATTGATTCCGACCACCCTCCGCCATTCGACTCCTTCACTGACTCACTCAACGCCGCCGACCACAATAGGAACAAATCCACCCTACTCTCCATGCTTGATGAGGTAATACTACTCAAATTCTCACTATTTCTTTGCTCTTCATCTCCACATACTGTTTAATTCCTGTGCTGTGGTAAACATAGATACATAGATTCTTTGAATTGAAGGGCTAGTAGTACTAGATTGGTGCTAGGTGGAGTAGTAGCAAGCAAGAGGTTTTGTTTCTCAAAATTAATATTGCCACAAAAGCATATACAATAATCAATAATTAAGTTTGATTGTGTGTGGGAGAAGAGAATGGATATTTCTGTGGCTGAGATCTAGATTCTTGTATAAACAATGTGATATTTGTAGGAATAGGGAATGGTACGAGAAAAAAGTGATTTGACAACCTCAGCCTCATCCAATTTGGTTTGCTTTGCATCTTGCATTGTAAACTCATTATTTATTGTCTAAATCTAGTGTTTTAGGCTGCCAATGCCTAATACTAATGTATTTTATTACTAATCCTATTATCTTTCTTTTTTGTATTCAAGTGGAAGAATATGATTCTGTCTAATATAATGTGCCTAACTTCACAATGCTAGCTAGTCATGCTTCATAGTGAAATAAATGTAAAAAGATGCCCCCTCCGTGTTCTGCCATAAGCGACACATTCTTTTGAACACTAAATTTAAAGAAAAATGATGTTTAATATGTAGAGAGAATAAAGTAGTAGTATGGTTTAAAAAATAAGAGAAAATAGATGTATTGTTTTTTCTAAAGAGAGGGGGTACTATATAATGGAGCAAAGAAAGATTACCTCAGCATACAACCTATGTTAATCCACTTCAGCGTTTAGCCTATCGAAAATACAACATTACTCGATTAGTTAGGAAATTTGTTACTACTATATTATTGCAGTCAAGATATTTGTTACTGATGTAAGAGGTTATGATGGAACTGGTGCTAAATTCATACTCATGTTGAATGTAGTTGCAAAATTTAGTTTGTGAAAAATTTCCAGTCAAATAATTTGGAATTTGTTTTGGTATCATTGCTCCTGATCCTTTGTTGTATTGGACTAAATGCGCAATGATATTAAATAGAGTTTTATCCTCAACCAAGATATATATCCAATTAATGTGGAATCTTAGTTTTGTGCATATTTCAAGCAAATAATTACTATCAAGTAGTATCAAATTCGAGACTGTAGTGGAAAATCATGTAGGAGTATTTTTCTCTGATGGGATGGAGAAAAGTCTGGAATGTATTCCCAATTGATTGTTTCTGTTTTAAATTTTTGTCGTCTTTGATGAAACCATTTCCTATTATTGATCAATTATCAAAACTGGTAAGCATCTTGTTCTTGTCCAACCCAGCATCCCCTATATATCAAAATTAACATGTTGATGAAAATTCCAACTCTAAACTTAATGTTTATGTCATCAATTAAATGAACAAACCATTAATTATCTACTGGTCTTAATTTCTATACTTCATACTTTCTTGTTTGCATAATCTCTAATCCTATAAATATTGTGGCAGCCATTCTAATAAACTCTTTGATCCATGATGTCCAAATTCAAGTGTTACAGCTTTAATGATTTGAACTTTGCAAAATCTCTTAAATTTGTACTCCATGTAGGTTTACAAGAGGTACAAGCAATATTACCAGCAGATGCAGGCTGCTGTAGCCGCGTTCGAATCTGTTGCTGGACTGAGCGGCGCAGCCCCTTTTGCGAATCTGGCGTTGAAGGCCATGTCCAAACATTTCACAACTTTGAAGAATGCTATCACTGATCAGCTGCACTTCACATCCAAGTCTCACGGCAAGATCAACGTGGACAGAGATGAAACGCAGCATGTCGAGAATTCAAGCCGTGGTGGGTCGTATGGCCAGAAACCGTTTCATGCTGGATTTGTCGATCAACCCATCTGGCGCCCTCAACGAGGCCTCCCTGAGCGCGCTGTCACTGTCCTCCGTGCTTGGCTGTTCGAACACTTTCTCCATCCGTAAGTGTATTTTCTCTACCGTAAACTGAATACTACCCTCCGTCCCACCATAAGCGAGGTGCTTCATTTTAGTACATTTTTTGGAAAAATGATATAAAATGGTTAAAGTGAAAAGAATGTAAATAAGGGAGAGAATAATGTAGGGAAAACTCCCTACACTATTCTCTCACTTACTTTTTATTTTCTCTACTTTAACTACTCTATTTCATACATAGTATATTATTTTTTCCAAAACGGGTGCGCAAAAAGGAAGCGCTTCGCTTAAGGTGGGACGGAGGGAGTATATAGTTTCATCTCTAATTCACTACCCTTGCTGATGACGAAGCACTATTGCAGCTATCCGACTGACACGGACAAGCTAATGCTGGCGAAACAGACGGGCCTCTCGAGGAACCAGGTAAATGTCGGTTATCTTGCTTGATCATGATATTGAATAGATCATTATTACATGCTCGTGTTGCTCGACCCACCAGGTTTCGAACTGGTTTATAAACGCAAGAGTGCGGCTGTGGAAGCCGATGGTGGAGGAGATACACATGTTGGAGACACGGCAGAGCCAAAAGGGCTCACAGAGAGAAGAGGTAAGCGAGCATCTCCCCACGAGCTGCTCTATCGAGGGAGAAAACGCATCTACCTCGATCCAGAGAAGTGGAGATTTCCCTTTGAAACGCAGCCGGGAGGACCCAACCGAGGCTCCAGGTGGGCAGCAGATGAAAATGGCGTACGATAATCTGCTGCATAATCCTCAGCATCATATGGGCGTGGGATTAAGTGGCGGAGGCGGGGGTGGTGGTGTTTCGTTAACTCTGGGGCTCCATCAAAACAGCGTAGGATTGGGAGATGTGTATCCGTTGAATGCAGCGCGTCGTTTTGGGCTGGATTCGCATGGGGAGGGCTACGTGGTGAGCGGGTTCGCAACGCAAACTCGGCAGTTTGGGAGAGACATTATCGATGGACAAATCATGCATGATTTTGTTGGATGAGTAGTAGTGAGTGTATGGTTTCTCATCACTTAAGTTATTGCTCAAAGAGGCTGCTGCTTCTGCTTCATAATTTCGACCATTTCTCCTCCTCTCTATTTTTCATCTGCTATTAGTTCTATAAAAAAAATTTCTTCACTCGTTTGTATGTAAAATTCAACCAGCCACGCCTATGACTTGACGGTAACTGTATAATCCATGAAAGTAGCAGTTTTGTGGATGCTGCATGAAAATTGTTATATAGTTTAATGCGGTTTATTTATTTTAACAATTTTGGTGGGCTAGAATTTGTATTGTGTATATGCAGGGCAGGTTTATAGTACTACTTATTAAAAATCCCTTTTGTAGTATGATTTATTATGCGATGAATTTACTGCGAAAAAATGATGAATTCGTCTTAAATACCATTGAATTCATTATTGATTATCATAGATTGGAGATTAAAGACAATTCTTAGTTTATAGATTGGAAATGGTTTGAGGCAAAACTCGTGTAAGCGTGCACCTACTATCAGCGTAGATCCTTCAACAACCCTGACTCGACCCGCACCGATGATGGAAAAAAACCAAATTAAATGGAAGAGAGACTTAAAAAACCCTTCTCCTGAGGTCCATTAACATTGCTCATGTTTGGATTTGGATTTGGATTTTATCTCAATTGCTAATGTTTGGTTGATGACTTAGTTATATAAAATATTCCTTAAAAATCAACAGCATATTCTAATTTACAAGATTTGATATGACAAAGAATCACAAGACTTCAGCTGCGCCAATGCAACCATAATCGATTGAATTGGATAAAAAATGCAGCTATTAGTGATTTTTGATGCAATTTTGACTTGAGATTGTGATTTTTGTATGCAAACCAAGAAACTGAAGGATGCATTGCCACAACATGGAAGAGAGTAATGCTCCCTCGCCCGCACTAAGGGTTTGGAGGAGAAGGTGCAAGACTTGGTTGAAGCCACGAAATAAATCTTGTTTAATAGAGACGAGAGCAAGGTTGGGGTCAAGGAAGACATGCCATGGTTGTTGCTACATAGATTTTTCAAGGTTTGCAGATGGCATACAAATATGTTTTCATAGCTTTGTCATCTGTTTGGATATGAAATATAATTTCCATGATTTTGAGTGTATTCAGATGAAATGAAGCAAGAAGACAGAAACACAGTACTATATCAAAACAAGCTAAAGAATGAAAAAGTGATTGCCAACAAAACAAACACAGTATGATGATCACTTAACAAATACATATAGCTTCATGTAGCTTCTAAACTATTGAGACTAGTGCTCATATGAAAAACATACAGACACAGATAAAGATAAGTTCAAGTAACAAACTTTGAAAGTTAAGGTATAAGCAAGACTGGGATCATCTAAATTCAAGTAAATGTGCCCCTAACTTTCGTTTTCTTTTCCTGTCCCCTTAATTCTTTGTTCATCCATTTTCTGTCCCAAAAAATTAGATCCACTGATATGCATTACCAGTTGCATTCATCATGCTGATGACAAAACCATCAGTGATTATCACTATGCACAAGGTTATCACATTTGAAATAAAACCAGCCTTCTTTCACACATGGAATTGAGTAACAAGAACTGATTAAGTTGACTCATAGCCCCACTATCAAGTAATATGATCACTCGTATAAGAAACTCAATGGTCCAAACTATTCAAATATGTACTTACAATTCAACACTGGTATTTGCAGAGCATCAAAATCAATATGCACATATACTAAATGGAAGAAGACAATGGTAATCATGGATACCTGAACTCAATCATACCTACCTCAACTCTCCAACTTCAAACCCATAGCTCCCATCATTTTGCAAACTCATATCAAATTCCACATTCTGACCCTTCTTTACATCATTGCTACTCCTAAATTCTCTAGAATTATTTCCAAAACTCAATCTTTCCATGTTCCTATTTCCCTTCTTCCTTAATTTCCCCTTCATGTTCCGATTTTCGCCATCCGACCTTCTCAATCTCGGCTCCATTCCCCCTTTATTCATACCATCTTCAATAGCCCCCAAATCTTCTTCCAAACCGGAACCCCCAAATTCCTCCGACGTACCCGATTTTCGATAGGGTTGAATGCTATGAACAACCCCTTTGGGGAAAAATCGGGAAGAGGGGAAGTCATTATCGGGGCGGAACAATTCCGGGCCGTCCCTCTCAGACCACAAATCAAGGCCGCCGGGCTTCTGAAACCTATCAGCGAGGACCTTCAATTGGTCATCGGCGCTGACGGAGAACAGATTGGGCGGCTTTTCGACGGCCTCCCAGGGGCGTTCGAGCTCGGAGACGGCGGCCTTGAGCTCGGCCCGCTTCCTCATCTCGTAAATCTGGCGTTCACGGTCCAAACGGGCTTTGAGCAGCTGCTTGGCTTTCTTGGCCTGCATCCGTTTCCACTGCCACTTGGAGACGCCTCCCGGGTAGGTTCGGGGCCCGCCGCCCATCCTAATCGGCGTCGTTTTGAGGGAGAGGTGTGAGAGTTTGTTGGCGAGGCACAGTGAATGGCCCCATATGGGGGTGCCGGAGAGAGATTTTGCCGATGACAGAGGTTGCGGCATTGAGAGAGACGACGGCAAGATTGACATGCTTTGCTAATCAAATTCTCAAAATGTCCTACGGATTATGTAGTGAATTTTGGGGTTTGATTTTATTGGGATAAATTGGGTTTATTGTGCAAATTTATCCAAATATTTAAATTAAACCCCAATTTAATTAGAGTTTTAAGGAATAACCAGTGTCATTATCATGTTTAATATTGAATAATCATTTCAAATTTAAATTACATGATTTGTGGTTTTTTAAAATTCATTTCATGTGTTTTATATCCATTGATCAATCGAGCTTATTAACTAGCTCAATTTAATTAATTTCTTTTAATCAAGAGTGCTAAATATTTGATAAGCTGGTACTACAAGTGCATTTGAACAATCTAAATTTCTATACAATAAATCCTTGATATCGACATATTTAAAGGACCATATTAATTCTGACGAATCAAAATATTATTCCATAAAGTAACAATACAACTCTTCGATCACCATGCCATAATATATAGGGTGACGGATAGCCCACACATATTAACAAGTCAAAGTAGCAAATAACTAATACTGAATGCTCCATCCAAAGCGGATATCAAGCTAATGTGCAGTCGACGATTCCAACAAGTGATGTCGGAGCCGGGGTGGCTTAGGGTCGGGCCTGGATGACCCATATTCAAGTGGGGCCAGGATGACTCAAATTCGAGTCGGACCCGTAATGTCTTGATGTATCGACTGGGTGTTCCCGATGTGGTCTCGGTTTGAGGGGAGGTTTGTTGAGTTACAAACTCATCTCACATCAGATGAGTGAGGGAAGTTGAGTTAGTATATAAGTGCTATCCCTGCTTAATTAGTTTGAGACCTTTTGGAGTGTCCCAAAAACAAATACATGCGGGCTTGGCTTCACCCAAAGCAGACAATATCAAATTAATGTGCAATCGACGATCCCAACAAAAACATGCTTCGAGTATGCTATCTCCGTCTTTGAAAGTAGAAACTTTTCAAACAACACGAGTTTTATTGCATAATTAGTAAAGTAAGAGATAAGAAGAGAAACACAGATAAGGTAAGAGTCAGGACAAAAAGTAATGGAAGTAGTGTTAGTTGATTGTGGGCCCACTTCTTAAAATAGAAAGTTTAGAAATTTTCCGTTTTAAATGGACGAACCAAAATAAAAATAATTTCTATTTTCAAGAGGCAAAGATAGTATAAAAATACAGCCCAAACTCTCCCACTTATACTCTACGCAGGTACTTGATAACACCTAACATCCATCACTTCCACATAAAGATTAAACATCGGGTCGGGTAGGCTCTTTGTTAATGGACGACCTACCAGTTGTGGTCAGATGCAATCTTAGTTGCTTCAGTCTTTATATATCACCATTTGAAAAATCTTAGTTGCTTCAGTCTATATATATCGCCATTTGAAAATTGATTGAAAAAACATAAGTCCAAAGTTATTTATATCTTTTAGCATCTCACACCGATTATAAACACGGAGTAGAATTTTTTAGCATCGTGAACCGACTATAATTAGAAAGATAAGAGTATATTAATGGAGTACTACAATAAAATACTTTTGCCAAATTAGTCATGTTGTGTATTTCTCGAAGTTTTGGGCTAAGATTTGATATGAGAGTCCACGGCTTTTCGTATTAAAATAGTTTAAGAAGTTAAAATTTAATTTGAAGTTTGGTTATTTATTGATTAATTCAGTTTAACCGGTTGATTATACGTTATAACCTACAAATTATTTGCCCAAAACTGATAATTGAGATCCAACTAAAATTGAAATATTTGATTATCGGTTATTCGATTATCAATTTATTTTGAATTTGTTATCAGTTTTAATTAATCAATTTTCAATTTGGTTATCGGTGATACATCAAATTATCGATTCCGAACAGTAGTATAAAACATATATGAAGGATCCACATATGAGGAGGCGTATTAGAATATACATAAGTTTCCATAGATCAACTTAAATATCTAGTAAGTTAGTTCTCTTATCACTAATTACTTTTAAGATGAAACTTTATTAGAGTTTGATTAGCCTCTCCTATAGTTCCATCTAAGAATGGAATCATATTTAATCCGCAGTACTCCATATAACAAACTCTAATACTAGTAGACTATTTGGTTTCCTCCATCTTCTTTTTAAGTACAGTAAATAGCTGTTAATTCAATAATGAAATAAGTATATTTAATTATTATAAATTCAGATTAGAAAGTCACTATAAAATCAAAGTTGAGGTTATTTTTCAAAAAACCTTTAGATATTATTAACGGTAGCTGCACAAATGCACGGTCGAAACAGATTTTGGAGCAACTAAGACAAAAGACTAGAACTAAAAATTATTGTAATTAATAAAAATAAGATAATTACCTCAAGAGAAAAATAGAGAGAATATGATCATGAGATAGCACGATGTTTAATGGAGTACTTATAATAATGGAAAGTTATAGTCAACTTATTATAACATGTCAACTTTGGAATTTTACCTTTCAAAATTAGCGAACGGCATAATTGATCAGTGACTCTGATTATATAAAGATGCCTTAATATAATAAGCGCATCTAAAATTGACTCAATAACATTCCATTGAATTTAATGATTGATATGAAAAGGTCACTAGGACAAATTAGAGATACAATTATATGAAAAGGTCAATATGTGTCTTCCCAAAAAGCACGTAATATCATCCAAAACCAATGCATGAAACGAGCCTTATCAATAATTATGCTTTAGTAAATTGCATAGCCTTTCTAAAAAAAATCTTATTATTGCATGCACTCCATATGGACGACATGATAGAGACTTCTACTTTGAGTTACATTGAGTTCAACAGATCTTGAAATTCTTTAAAATAATCAGATTTAAGTACAGTTATTATTTGCTTAAAAAATATAAGAGTTTGAATAGGAGCATATATATGTTAATCAATATGCTTACATTTTTATGTTTTTATTTATTTATTTATAGGTATAAGATAGATGTAGATTTGGGTTCAGATTCTGATATTGATATCAATCTTGATGAGATTGATTGTATTTTAACATTTGAAGACAGTGATTTCGACTTAGTAGATACTCATATTGATGAATTGAATGATGGTGTTGATACCATTCCTTTTTATGTTAATGTTTGGGAGGATGAAAGGAATGGAGATGGCAGAGATGAGATGATTAATGAATTTGAGTTTGATGAGAATATGGATAAAGAAGATGAGATCTGGGTAGAAGATGAAGGTGAAGGGAGTGAGTCTGATGCAATGACAAGTATTCATTCTAGTGATGAGGAAGCAAGATCAAGATGACATGTATTCAATGCTAAGTGGGATATGAAAGACCCAAAGTTCAAGCATGAGATGCTATTTACAAACAAGGAGGTGTTGAAGCAGACTATTAGCCAATATGCCATTGTTAACAAGTATTCATCCGTCCCACAAGAATATGCACTTTTTCCTTTTAGTCCGTCCCATAAGAATATGCACTTTCCAATTTTGGAAACTATTTTTCTCTCTAACGATGTGAGACCATTCCCCACTAACAACACTTTTATTACTTTTTCTCTTTACATCTCTCTTACTTTACCAATTTTGCATTAAAACTCATGCCGTACCCAAAGTGCATATTCTTTAGGGACGGAGGGAGTATAATGTAAAGGTTGTGAGGGATGAAAATGATAGGGTTAATTCTAATTGTTTAAACCGTGAAGAATGGATGATCAGAGCATCTACAAATAAGAAAGAGAAGACAATTCAAATAAAGAAGTTCAAGGACAATCACAAATGCGCTTTAGAGATTCTGCAGATATATATCACTTACAAATGGTTGAGCGAAACTTACAAAGAACACCTACGAGCAGACCCCAAATTCTCTTCTAAGTCATTGGTCCATCAACTAGAGGTAGACTTTAAAGCAAAGACATGTAGGTCAAAGCTTTGGAGAGCAAGAAGGCATGCTTTAGAAAAAGTTATGAAATCTGAGATTGAGCAATATGGTAAACTCAGGGATTATGCAGAAGAGTTGAAAAAATTTAACCCCATAATGCACTTTTTATTAGCACTAAAAATACCTGCAAGTATACATGGTAGATCTAATATAGCTAAAGGTCAGTACCGAGATATCGAACACGGGGAATATAATTACAACTGACTATCATGTACTAAGCGTCAAATACTATCTAGAGAAACAAGAGTTTTGGGTTTAAAATAAATAAAGCAAATAAATAAAGTAAAACAACAAAAGCAATGAAGATAGAATTAGGCAAATAGAGGAATTTCAAGGATAATGATTTCACTAACTCTTTAGTTATTCTAATTAGTTCTACGTTCATCCGACTCAAGTTTTACCACGATTTCTCCCTATCATGCATCAATATTCATGTCACAATTATTGTATGAACATATAAAATAAACCAATCAAAGCTATCACCGATCAAAGATTGACAATAATCAAGGTAACGGCCAATTAGTCAAACAAAAGTTCAAGAAAAATCAAGTGGAAACGAGTTCTGAACCTTAAACATAAAAAGAACTACATAAAAGTCAAATACTATCAAACCTCAAAATTCTATTGTTTAGCAATCCATAGAAAGATGAACTCAAACATTAATTAAAGTACGAGACATGAAATAAAAAAACAAAACCCAAGGATGAATCTTAAAGTAGTGATGGAATGATGGATGAAGGAATTAGGGTTGGAGAATGGAGGGAGGAGCCATGAAGACTCCCCTTTTGGGGGCTATGGAAGGGTGAATTCTATGAATTAAGTTATGGGGTATATATAGGCTTGAAAAGGATTTAAATTTGGTAAAAAGTTTCTTCCAAGCAATAGTAAAGATGGAATTTTCGTGCCCCATAGTAGAAGAAAAAGATTTGGCTTTACAAGTAATATCTTCTTTCCTTCTTTAAATTTCCGCCTAGAATTCTGCACTTGACAGCTTTATGCAACTTTGGTAGAACGGTCATAACTTTCTCCACAGAACTCCGATTGAGATGATCTTGGTACCAACGCGAAGCTCTTTCAAAGAAGAAAATAATGACATGGCGAACGCCCTGATCGGACTTCAGGATATCCGGAAAATCAAGTTTGAACACAACTGTCGTGCGCCACATTTTTTGTGGCAGGCCGCCGGCAAGGGTCCGGCGGGCCGCCGAAGAGAGTCAGAACACTCTGGACAGGTTGCGGCGACCGCCGCGTTGGATCCAGTGGGCCGCCGGGTTGCGCTTCAGTTCCAGCTTCCAAACTTTGTCGTTTTTATGCCTCTTTTTAGTTGTATTGCACATTTCTCACAAAACACGCCAAAATACCAAAATTGATAAAATGTGCAAATAATGGACATGTAATGCAACTTTGACACTCAAAACGGACCACAAAATGACTTTAAAATGGTGTAAAATTCGATCATATCACCCCAACACCAGTGTCATTATAGGGACTGATCATCTAATTTTTCAGAACATGTATGTATGCATCAATGCATGTAAGAGAGGCTTCTTAGCTGGTTGTAGGCCTTTAGTAGGATTAGATGGTTGTTTCCTTAAAGTTAGATAAGCGCAACTCCTTGTGGCTGTGGGAATTGATCCAAATGATTGCAGATTTTCCATTGCATATGAAGTTGTAGATGTTGAAAGCAGAGAATCATGGACCTGGTTTGTGAGAAAGTTGTCCATCGACTTAAATATTGAAAATTCAGGCTCTTGGACATTTATGAGTGATAAAGAAAGGTACTTTCTAGTTGCTTTGTTTTAGGGATTGATTGTTTCTCTACACTAACTTAATTCATTGTGATTCAGAGACTGGTTGTTGCTATTGATGAACTTATGCCACATAAGGAGAAAAGATTTTATGTAAGACATTCTAGAATAATTTGTGTAGGGCAACAACTATAAAAGATGGCCCATAACTAAAGGATTTGCTATGGAATGCAGCAAAAGCAACCTATCCTGCAGAATATTACATGAGAATGACTCTAATGAAGAAAGAAGATATCAAGGCATGAGAGTGGTGATAAAATAAGCCCCGAGCATTGGTCCAAGTCACACTTTAGGGATTTTTCCAAGTGTGACATTCTCTTAAATAACCATAGCGAAAGTTTCAACGGCTATATTTTGGAAGCTTGAGATCAATCAATTCTTACAATGTTAGAAGTGATTAGAATGAAGTTGATGAAAAGAATGTGTTTGAAGGGGAAGGTGGCTCATAAGTACATTGGGGCTATGAAAAGTCCAGTTTTATCGATGTGTGCACTTTTAATTAATGGTCAAACTTCTCAGATCCAGAAAATCCGCTAGATCACAGGGTCTAGGAACTCAGGGAATCCTTGAAATCCTCGGTCGTTGGGCACACAATCTTTTTCTGTTTCAAAACCCTCAATCCACGATACTAAAAACTAGTATAAGGAAGTAGAGATCGAATCCCACAAAGATGGAAGCGTAAGGAAGCATTTAAGAGACTTTGGGAAAGGTTTTGGCTGCTGCCACGCAATTTTGGGTTGAGAACTTAACTACTAGACTCGGGAAATGCAAACGATCTATTCTACCAGTTAGACCTAGGAAAACTGAAACCTAACGGAAGCATGCATAACGAAAACAGAGATGTAAATAGATCAATACTCCAGCGGCGAAGTTTACCAGACCTAGTGAATTACTTTCCCTAAAATGCCTAGACAGATGAAGAACAGACCGTGAGGGCCATTTCCTAAAACAGTAAAGGTACGAATAAAAATCTGCAACTAACTAACTATGGATTTAACTAACAACTAGCTTTATCTTCACCAACGATTCATGATCACAAAATGCAGAAAACAGAGTAAACATCAAATCGAAACAGAGCATGTCGAATTAGACTATCAAATTATGATTAACTAAGAAAATAGAACAGATCTACTACCACTAGACGAGGTAAATGAGAAAACAGAAACTAAACTTCAAAACCCATGCAGAAATTAACAGATCTAAACATCGGACGCTTCATCCGCTCAGGATCCAAGCCATCCACAACAAACCACAACAATTCCCATCTCCGATCACTCTGATCCAACCAAATTCAACCGATCAACTACAATTCCAGCACAATTCAACTCAAACAACACAGATCAAGTGCGAAAAGTATCCAAGGTAAAGCAGCAATCAGCACAAACATAATACGAAAACATAACACAAACTTCCATAGCTAAACGATCACGAATTCAACAACGATTCAACAAAACAAGGCTGAGCTTCGAACAGCGAAAACTCGGGGAATTCAAAGCAGAAATTAAAACAGAAAGCAATAAATTGTTTTTTCGCCTCACGTAGAGATGGTGGTACACAACGATGATCCAACTACGAACCCTTACCCTCTGAATGTGGTAACCCCTAAATGTGTGTGTAGAAGTGTGAAAAGTGAGCTAAGAGCGAAAAATAATGAGAGTCTCATCAGGTGTGTTGCGTGCTCTTATTTATAGGCGTGGAGTTGATCTTCTAGAATATTCTCTTGAATTTTCCTTTCTGCCCTCCGTCTAGAAATCTCCTCCGTCTGGTAACTTTTTCCTTTCTTCTGCTCACTTTCCCGCCAGACTCATTCACCAGGCAATTTCCTTCCTTCTTCCTGGATCTGGCTGTTTCTTCTACACACCTGGCTTAAAAGTTATGTTAGACCCAGGAAACTGTTGACCCATAACCAATGCATGAAATTAGCTTTATCAGACTATTTTTCCCAAGATCATCAAGAAGCTTGAGAAATATAAGGAATTGTCGTCTAATTGTTGGACAATTGAAGCTGATGTTAGAAAATACAGCGTTGCTATATGGGAGAAACTATATGTGGTTGATCTAGATGCTCGGACTTGTAGTTGTCGCCAATGGCAGCCTTCTGGAATTCCTTGACAACACACCATTCCTTGCATCTTACAAGAAAGAAAGAATTTCCTCTTTGTGCATGAATATTACAACTTATATAGATTTAAGGTAGCAACAAGTTATCTCCTGGTGCAACCACCTCCCATGAAAGTGATGAGAGGAAGAAAACAAAAGCATAGGAGAAAATAAATAGATGGGCAGGTTTGTAAGTAGCAAAAGATGGAACGAAAATTTTAGCCAATACATGACAAGTAAAGGGAAATTGTTCTAAGTGTGGAGGCCAAGACCACAATAAAAGAACATGTGGTAGGCAAGCTTGTCGGGGAAATGTTAGAGAAGATCAAAGCTGGCAGTGAGAAGGAAGAGTGCTATCACTTCACAAGAGCATCAAGATATATCAAGTCAGCCTTCTAATGTTTAAAATTCAGATGATCTCGCTCTCCATGTTTTGAATGATGATTTAATGGCTACTTTTATCCTTTCTTTTGAATGACTTTTTTTTGGATATTAAGTCAGCTTTTGATATTATTGTTACTTTTTGTTGCAATATTAGACAATTTATATTGCTGTTAACTTTTGTAGCAATGTTGGACGGTTTCATATTTTGCTGTCAATTTTTGTTGGTATTAAGTCCTAAAGTACTCCCTTTGTTCCATGGTAATGGACGCGTTTCTTTTTTGGCACGAAAATTAAGAAAATTATGTTAGGTGAGTTAAATAAAGAGAAAATAAATTGAAAAATGAAAAAGGTAGAGAGATGAAGAAAGAATTTAGTAAGAGTGAGTAAGTAGGTGTGGAGAAATGTGTTGACTTTTACTAGAAAAAGAAATGACTCTATTACTATGGTACATACCGAAATGACAATATAACTCTATTACTATGGGACGGACGAAGTAATAATTTTCTTTCTATAGTCATTTATCTTCTCCTACATCTTTTTCCTAATATTATGGATTTGATTGTGATTTTAGTTATGGGTTATTACTATTTTGTTTTTTGATTTTTAATGTAGGGAATTTGGAACATTGGTTGCTTTTGATCGATTTTTAGTCTTAAATAACGGTTGTGGAAAAGCTTCAAATTATTGGTTGGAATTGGACGATATATAGTTGTATTTTAGATGTAATTGTAGTGCTCTTCAAAGAGAGCAGCCATTTCAAGCAGCAGACCATGCTCATCCGGGGAGCCATTGATGGTTGCGCTGACAGATTGGTCTCAAGTGGTGGTTGTGTATCGACACAAAGAATTGAACCCGGTGTCGATCACATACCATCAGCTTTTTCTCGTGGAGGTAAAGGCAGTCGCGATGATCGTTTATGGAGCTTTGAGTTCATCTCTATAAAAAATAAGATGAATGAATGGTCATTTTAAAGGCAATGTGAAATTGGCAAATGGCAGCCTCTCTTATTCCTTTGTTCCTTCATTTTGGCGTATTTTGATTAGTCACATACCATATAAGCACACAATTAATGGAGTTTTTTTTTTTTTTTTTTATCAAAATTAAACGTCGACATAACTTTTTGTATTAATTATGTAAATTTGAAATTTTTTGTATCAAATTGAAATAAATGTAAAATATTTTATATGAAAAGTGGATTTAGCCCGACAAATTCCTGGGGTTCTGAGTAAATAAAAAATGTACCACTAGTAGAAAAGTAAAGCAAGTAAAATTTGAAGAGAGAGTAGGGAGTATAATGAATTTGTATAAAGAAGTTGAATCTGTTGGGATTGACGTGGTTTTCCTGGAAAGACGGCTGTATGACGGTGGAGCTCGAGTTTTGATCGTACTTCCTTGTTAATATTCACTCCACGTGTGACCCTGTCGGCTTCATATGCATTTGACTCTCACCGAATGCCAGCTATATTTCCCCCAATCCATGCACCTATATTTTATTTTAAATACTCTTATTTCATGCAAATTGGAAGCCTCTGTCTATAAATAGAGACTTTCTCATTATTAATAATTTTCAAAATATATGATGGCAAGGTTTATTGTTTTGTGGTTGATAATAATGGTGATCTCAGCAACGGGTGCAGAGATGGAAGAAAAGCAAGTGATTGCGGCCGAACGGAAAGTGGGGAAGCACGATTTTAGGAGTGCGCCGGCGCCGGGAGAGGAAGAGGTGATGGAAAGGAACCACCACCACCATCATCATGGCTCTTTCGAGAAGTCGGTTGCCGGCGGCGGAGTGGTTGTCGGAGTTCTAGCCGCAGTGTTTCTGATGGCGGTTTTCTGTTATATCCGCGCCACACGTGGAAGACCTTCAGTGCAGCCTATGGAAATGGATTCTAAAAAGATGCAATCTACCTCTCCAATTGTAAAATAAAATACCAGATGCTTGTATGTTTCAACTATTTAATTTTATGTAAATATACATATTTTTAGTAAGGGAAAGTTCCAAAATCTCTTATTCAACATGCATTTATATTATTTTATACTCTGTTTTTTCGTTCTAACAAACAAACACTGTAGTGTGCTACCCTTATTCTTTAGATCTGTTAGGATATTAATCAAACTTGTGCTCAGAAAATACCGTCACAATCTATTTTTCTCCTGTTATATAAACATTTTTTTTTCAATTTATAGCGGATCTGTGAATGCTTATGCTCTAATATAATATGTCTGTCAATTTTGAATCGGATAACATCAATTTATTTTGAACCGATTCATTATTAATTGTGCAGTATTAGTAGTACTAATTTTCCTCTCCTAAAATTTCAGGTAAAAATATATCATTACTATTTTTTTTCTTAAAAATCTCCATTACTTTTAAGAGATTTGCATCTAAGTTACTTTTTAAAGTAAAAAATGGCCAAAATAATTATTTTTGGAATTTATTTATATAAGTTTAAGGAAAAAGGTTTATAAAAAATGTCATATTTATAAAATTAAAACATTTTTATTAGAGAAAGAGTCTTCTCAAAATTGTTCTCTCTTTTACTTAATTTTATCTTTTCTTTAATTACTTTTTACTCTATCATTTTTCCTTAACATTGGTAGTAAAGAAATCTATCATATAGTGAAACCATTTTTCCGAAACAATAGTCATAAAGAAATCTATCATATAATGAGACGGAGAGAGTAATAACAACAAACACAACCAAAGCTCACGCCACCCAATATTAGTTAGAATGCCATTTGACTTATCAACACAATATTTATAGATTTTATGTTCTCTGCACCACATCAAACACTAAACGGGTAAATGAATAATCAAAAAATTTGCAAAACAATTATTTTGCTTCATATATATATAGTATAAGCCTTCCTTTGCCGTCGACTCTATACTTTGTACATATCGATGCACTAATTAAGAAGGCAACTAGAACATTAAAATTGCAATGCATCATGCTTTAAAAGCAAATGAAAATATAAAGCATCAATATAAACCCCAGTCGTAGGTGTCCATGTATTTCAATGAATTTTATTGGAATGGTCGGGTTCGGGTTCCTACTAATGTCGGGTGCAGCCGTGCAGGTGCCCGATTCGGGTATCGAGTATACTCGAGAAGCTAGCGGGATAGATACTGCAGGTGCCCGATTGGGTATTCGTACCCCTATTTGCAACCACTTTAGTGCTAAAAAAAATCTTTTTAAAATGAAAATAAAAATGCAATTAAAATAGTTAAATCCCTTTAATTTTTTATAATGATAAAAATGACAAATTGTCTCAATTTTGGGTAAATTCGTCATCCCTCTTTACATTTTGGAAACACTAGTATTTCCTCCCGTGCTATACACAGGTCATAAGATTTTTAAATAATGAAGATAAAAATTCTAAGATGAGTGTATTAAAATATAAAAAAAAAACATTGGACAAAAGAGAATATAATGATGTTTATAGATAAAAATATGTGTTGAGTATTCATAACATTATAAACAACTAGTGTCACACCCATGCGATGCACAAATATTAAATTTAATCCACAATACATTTATATTTTGAATTAATTACTTAAAGATACAGTTATACTATCTAAGGGCCTGTTCAGTTTATTAGATATGCCAAGAATTGGGCTCATTTATGAGGTTAATCCAATGTTCACTTTCTTTCACTCAATTGTGCATGGCCCTAGAGATGGTCATGGCCCGCACTATTCACTTCAGAAATAGCTAAAAAAAATCTTGGTGACGAGCTGGTTTTTGAAAGCTGTCTGGGCCCACCAATCTAGAAATGGGGTCAAGATTACAGTTTTGCCCATGAATATTTTGAATTTCCCCTCTTTTTCATTTGCCTCTGCATTTTTTAGGGTTCAATAATTTCAAAACTCATCCTCCTCCTTCAGCCAAAAAAAATTGCAGCAGCACCATAGTGGTAGCGGTGTTTTTGCCCTCCGTCGACCGGAAATTATCATGGACTAATCACGTTTTTCTTTTGTTGCAGATACAAAAATTCTTTGTGGGAATCGCTGCGAATGATTTGAAGAAGGCACTCGGGATTCGTGCCAAGAATGCAAGCAACGTAGATTTAAAAAACGCAGATGAGCCGGCAGTGTGACATCAACGCATCTCCGGAGAGGAAATCGAATGGAGAGGAGATTAATCTAAAATCAATTGGACTTAACCCATACCTAGGTGTGTTTGGAATCGCAGTTTCGATCTTCTCACAGACGTTGCGAGTGTTCAAAATACCATGTGAGCACCCATTTGAAGAGGGAAAGTCGCCGAAAAGTTTCAAAAGTGCCGCCCATTTTTTCATTTCAGGGGGGAGAGCTAAATTATTCATTTTTGAGGTAAAGGTTAATTTGGTCAGTTTGTAATATGCATTTGTTAAATAAATTTTTTAATTCATCAAATCTAGAGTTATTTCCTGATAACTAAACTCCATATTATATTCTTCATATGGTGGGCTATGCTGCCTCAATTCTGGTGTTGGTACAAATCTGAATATTGGCTAAAAGAGAAACTGAACAGGCCCTTAAGGATTAAAATTATAAATGTGTAAACAAACTAAATATACAATCCAAAACATAATATTAAACAACTTTATAAACCAGTCAGGCGCATACACATATTTAAGATGATTGTATACTATTTTTTCACAAGCAAAATACGCATAAACCTTCTTGTAGGGATCAGATCACTCGGGATTCACTAATTACTGGGACCTCTTTTTATTGATTGGGTTCTGAGATGGCTAATCTCAGAAGTTACAAGCCAAGTACAACGGCGTTACAAGATTACATGTAATCTAACTCACTAAGGTATCTAACTATTACAGATATCAAACCCTAATTGGAGCCCTAACTATTCCAAGATTTTAACCAATCTGGAATCCAAGTCCTTGCCCAATTAGTACCTGCACACTCAAGTAGATATATTAGTGAACCAACACAAGATCCTTTCGGATCTAAGTAACAACACGTAAATGCAACTAAGACAGAATAGTAAGGATATGGCTCAGGTCACAACAGTAACTACACTAGGCCAAAGACCTCCCCACACGCTTCTACCACAGGTGTTGGAAACCGAGAAAGTCTCCAAACTCAAGATCTAAACCGATAGAACCCACTAAAACAAGGATCAATCGGTGTAACCCAAAGATCTGAGGAGTTCACCGGCGAAGTCGCCTGAAAACAAGAGAGAGAACGAAGAGAGAAGACGGAGAGAGAGTTCTGGAGTGAGAGAGAGAGAAAACTGAATTAGGGTAAGTGAGAGGTCAGCCTCTCACTTAACAAACACAACACAGAATCAACGGGTACAAAGCAGGATCCGAGTGAGAGCCCCACACGGCAAGCATCGGTGCAGCCTGGGTAAGTAATGGATCAAGCTGGGTTGGGCCACCATTACACAAACATTGGGCCATAGCATTTAATCAATTTGGGACAGACCCAATACTTAATTAAATACTAAAGGTCCAATTAAATTAGACCACAATTATTCAACACTTCTAATTAGAATTCATTCTCGATATATCTTTTCTTACCCCACCACTTCACCACTAATCCACCATGCCGCTCGCTCTTCAATCATTTATCTCTATGTGCTTCTAGGTGACTCCCTTCTCACTGCTCCCACCTTTTGGTACTTACTTTAGATTTGGTTCCCCACCGTAGATCAGACGCCACTACCGTCGGTACTTTCTTCAGAAATGTCTCCCTATTTAGGGGTTGATGCGTAGTTGTCTCGATTTTTCCTCGGTTCGTCGTCTATGCATGTTTGAGACTCCATTTCTTTTAATTTTTTTCCTCGCTTCTGCGCATGTTGTACCCCTCACTCGAGGAGATCATTCTCGAACAGATGGTGGTGACAGAGATGAACATCAAGTGGTTTGTTACTTTGTTTCACAACAGACGACCTCCCCACTAATGGATTTATATTCTGGGTGAAACCGGCCTTTTGGTTTTATATTTAAAGATGCACAATAACGTCAATTACCATTATATTCGGCATTATGCTGCATTAAAAAGGTCAAAATAACTTTTATTTGATACTGCACACATAAATTTGTAAAAGGATGATTTTTATTTGTAACGGTCATTAATTTTAGGTCAAATAATACTATAATTAGTTGCCAAAACTAATTTAATAGTTTTGTTGTATTGCATTTACATCCCTTGCACAAAATAGTTATTCAAAACCTCCCAAAACCTTTTATATATGTATAGATAGATAGAGAACTGATAAGGCTAATTTCATGCATCGGTTATGGGGTAAAATTATGTGATTTCATGGGTCTAACAAGGTTTTATAAGCCAGGTGTGTAGAGAAACCGCTAGCCCCAGGAAGAAAAGGAAGAACCAATAGACTAAGGAGCATCAAATCAGAGGGCAAAATGGAGATTGCAGGAACAGTCTAGAAGCTTTGTCCGCTATAAATAAGAGCATGTGCTTGACATGAGCATCATCACTTTTCAGCTCTTAGCTTAGTTTTCACTTTTCTACACACACACTCACGGGGAATTTGGTGCGGGGGTTCACATTTCAGTTAAATAATGTCGCAACACCGTCTCCACGGAGGCGAAGAAACAATCATCTTTTCCTTTTCTATTTACTTCTCGTACTCGCCGAGCCCTCGCTGTTCGAGGCTCGGTTCTGTTTTGTTATTATTGTTGGATACTTCGTACTCTGCAATGGATATCGCTACTTTTGTTTCATTTATCTTATCGTGGTGTTTTTGGTTTTATTTGCTGATTATTGTTGGTTGATCTGAGTTTGGAGTTGGTTTGTGAGAAATTTGTTGTTGATCGGTTGAATCTACGTAAACTTGTGAGGATCGGAGATGGAGATAATGTTTGATTGTTGTGGATGGCTTGGATCCGGAGTGGATTAAGCGTCCCGTGGTTGGATCTGCTTGTTTTCGTTTCATTTAGTTGTTTAAGTTCTGCATTCTTGTTTTGCCTCGTCTAGTAGTCGTAGATCTGCTTTAGTTTTACATGTTCTTCATTTCTATCGGTTTTATTTCGTTTAATTTGCTTCGATCTTTGTTTTGCTCTGTTTTTAACTGGTTGTTTCGTGATAAATATTGGAGAAGATGATGTCGTTGTTAGTTAGTCCTTTAGTTAGTTATTTTGCAGCTTTTCGATCGTACTCTGCCTTTTCAGAAAATGGTCCCCACGTCTAATTTTTCTCTCTCAAGTCTAGGTTAATTTAGGTAACTGTTCGCTCGGTCTAGTAATTGTCTTGCTCTATTTCGGTTAATATGCATGCTTTTATGTCTCTGCCTAGATCTAGTTGTTAGAGTAAAATATTTCATTTACCAAGTCTAGGAATTAAAGCTCAACCCCAAAAATTGCATGGCAGCAGCCAAAAATAGTTCCCAAGTCTTTGAACATGTTTACTTGCGCATCCATCTCTGTGGATTCGATCCCTACTTCCCTGTACTAGTTTTCTTAGCTAAAGTGGGTTGAGGGTTTTGAAGGGGGAGTTAAGGTAGTGATTGTGTGCCCAACGACAGGTAGCTCAAGGTTTTCTTTATTAATTTTAGAACACTCTTTCGCTGACCATTAAACTCTACATAACCAGACTCTTCAATAACAAAAAGAGAAATGTACTGTCTCATCCCACTTTAAATTTAAGTATCTCATATTCAACATTAAATTTTATACAAATTTAATTTCTGAATTGAGTGGGGTAAAACAAAATAATTTTGCATAATTGGAGTGTGTCTTATTAGAGCACCCGCAATGGCAGTCCGCCGGGAGCTCGGACCCCTCCTTTCGGCGTCAAGACCCCACGGGTGTCCCGTCCCGTTGGGACTCTCGGTGTGGAAGGTGTCTCATTCCATCCATTTGTGAGTTGGATGTATAAGAAATCAAGTAAAAGAAAGGATAAGAGCATCCACATCTATACTCTTGCGCAAGAGCACGGATATGGGTCCGGACCCACCTTTATTCATTTTTAATTCCTCGTTCTTCCGCAAGAGCACAACACCCACACTCGTGCTCTTCCGCAAAGCATGCTCTTACACTATTCATGAGTCTCACCATTCTATTATTCAATTTAAATATTTCAATTGCTAAAAACATTTCCACAACATTCAAATGCATTAAAAATATCAGAAATACTATTACAAATTACTAAAAAATTTAAAAGAACATAATTAAATTCATAAAATTCATGAGTGAGAGATAATTTGATGTAAAAAAATGGATGATGAATGTGGGTATTTATAGATGATTTTGGGATAAAAATATTGAAAAAAAAATGGTCGAAAAACAGGTACATTTTTGGGAATCCAATTTTTTTTTTTTGGATTATTTTCAGTTTTTTACAATTTCCTTTTAAAAATAAATTTAACGGTATAAAAACGACACCCAATCGCGCAGGGGGTGATTGGGCGTCACCGCCCAACCAGAGCCGCCACGTCGCCTGCTCTTCGGCAAGAGCATGTCTGTGCCGACGGCCGACTCCTGCTCTTGCCGTTAAGCACCGATGTGGATGCTCTTAAGTGGAAATAATAATATTTTCATTTTAGGAAATGTTTTAATTAGATTGGAACATTTCGAAAAAAAGAAATATGTAATTTAGAGGAAAAGATGAATATGAGTATATACAAGACAAAAATATCATATTTTAAAAAAAGTTGAAGTGTATCGTTCATTTTAATAAAATATTTGTTCAGTTGTAGTATAATTTTTAATACAAATTTGGTAATCTCATAGTTAACTAATAGTACTTTTTTCTTATTTGTAATATCAGACTATTGCATAACTTGGCATGCATGTCAAATACCTCATCCATTTTTAATATTGAAAAAAGACAAATTTTTCTATTTCTTGCCATATATAAGTATAAAAGTAAATTATCACTTAAAATGACAACATCATATTATGCATTTTGTTTATTTTGAATAGTGTGACAATTTACACTACTATTCATATTATAAGAAGCCATACAAACTTTATAAGTTTAGATTAAATTTAAATATTTATAATTCATCTAATTCCATAATTTATGCTATAAACATAGGAGTGTTATTTAACTAATTGAAGACTAATTAAAATATAGGATAATAATTGGAAAGAGTACATATTTGTGTTGTCTTTTAATTCAAAGAAGAGACATTACAATAATGAATATAAATTCATTTTTTAACCCAAATGTAAGACAAATTAAACTCTTTAGCACAAATTCAATTTTGAATCTAATAGAAGGAAAAATAATACTTACTCCATATATAATTCAATTAATTAGTAAAAATATAATTCGAAACATATAGTGTAATATTAAAAGTAATGTATATTAATAGTCCAAACCAAATTAAAACCTGGAGTGGATCTGTATTCAAACCTGCGCCTCTCTTTATATTGATAGATTTAACTTTAATTTCATCTAAAATTTGTTAGACTTGAAGAAGAAGAAAGAAAGTAGGCCAAGTATTTAGCAACACCACCCAAAATCTACAGAGTAAGCACTACGAAACCCTTTTCATGGCTACTGAACAGTCGATTTTGGCTGTGATACGGGCGGCGCGGCCACAATTCCGCACCGCCTTTGATAAGGCAGCCTACGCCGTCCACGCCTCCTTTGTTGCCACCGGATACGTCCTCCACGCCACCGGTGCTCCCGCTTTCACCGACGACGCTCTCTCCGTATCCTGTAAAGGTAATTTACGGGAATTTCACTATTTTAGGGTTTTTTCCGATCGCTGATAAATTGAGAACGCGTTGTTTTGGATTTGGAATGCTATTTCCCCCAATAACTATGTGTTCAATTTGTTTTATGCTGTGGATGTGATTTCGCGCAGATGAAGTTGGGATGGATGGTTGGAACGATGTCGAAGATAATTATGCGTTCGTGTACTCAAACCCGGAGAAGGGTTCAAAAAAGGTGCTCGTGAAGTGCCTTATGATGAATGATAAATTGATTGTTGATGTTCTTAAGGAAGGAGGCTCCGAGCCTCTGCATCTTGAACTGGAGTAAGTTGAATAAGTATAAGAGCTTTCATAGTATTATCTTTGCTTACATATTAAGGGCTTTTCCGAGGCGGTTGGCTCATTAGTATATCGGTTTGTAGTGCTGGCGAGTATGTCCAAGAGGATGCCGGGAACAATTATGGTTCACAGTTCAAGAATTTGGGGAAGCTGGTAGAGAATGTTAATAAGGAAATCTTAAACAAACTGGATGCTGCTTCGGCTTCTAGCTCGTCAGCGAAAAGCTCTAGGTACTTACTATGTTGTTTGATCATTGCTATTTACTTGGTTCTAATGTTACTGTGGTAGTGGCCATGCCGGAGCATTGCTCATTTCATGTGTGCTACACTTGGTATTTATAAGAGATGTCTGGTGGTTGTTGGTATCTGTATTCCTTCTGTGCTGTTTTACTTTCTCTGTATAATCTTACTCTAGTTTATTTTAGGCCTCATGTATCCGTTTCTTAAGTTGGTTTGTTATGTGAATTGCAGTACAGAGGCAAATGTAAGAGAAGAAAGAGATCCGCTCAGGGTAGGACCTGACACGGAAGACCCTTACACGCCCTTACATCCTGGGTAATTCTCCTTATCCCCTTGTGATGGCGTTCTAGCCTATATGATGTTCGATGGTAGGATATTTGATAAGCACTTTGGTTAACCTCATACAGTCGCTTCCCCCAATATCTTTAAATGATCTGAATTACGTACTTTAGATCCTCCAGGGGACATTTGCTTTATTCTTGAAGACCGTATATAATTGTCTCTCCTGAGGCTACAGTGAATGTACTCCACAGAAACAAGTAGTTGCATAATTTTAGGACAACCACTTTTACTTTCCCTTTGCTTAAGTAGCAAGATGGAACTGGATGCACTACAAAATGATAAATTTTATGGTGGTTACAATACTTACTAGACTACTGCATATAACTATGCAGATACGTTGTTCCACCAATTCCTGGTTTTGGCGGCAGTGACCTCTTTCCTGGCCCAGGGGCTGGAATGTACCCATCCAGGTTTGACTATTCATTGCCATATCGAGATACTTTCGAGTTCTTGTGCATGAAATTGAGTTTTGCATTTATTGGTAACATTCATTCCAACTTCTTGCAGGGGTGATTTTGGAGGTGGAAGCATGTTGGTGGGTATGTGTCTGGTGTCGATTGCAAAGTCTAATTGGAAATAGCTTATTCTGCTGTCTTAACTTTTCATCGTTTGTTTGCAGGTCCTGATGATCCGAGGTTCTTTGGGGATCGAACTCGTGGCCCTGGATTTCCCGGTGGTCTACCGTGAGTATTGTCTCTCGACAGCTTGCTTATATGATAGTAGTATGTATTCTTTGATGGGCTAACACGTGTATTTTCTGAACAGAGGTGTACCCCCTGGTGCCCGCTTTGATCCTTTTGGACCTCCTGATGTACCTGGATTTGAGCCTGGTCGATTTGCCAGGTAGTTAACACTACTTTCGTTGTCTAGTTTAGTAATGAGTCAAAACTGTCCATGACTATATTTCCCCATAGTTTAAATTTTTCCTCTCTTGACGATTAAATACTAGTGTAATATGATGTATATGTGACACTATGGACATTCCTAACACGCATGCTGCATACTAACATGAATGTATCCAGAAATCCACCAAGATCTGGAGGAGGATTGCATCCAGACTTGGAGCACTTCCACAACGGCTCGGATTTTATATAGGAACAACCAGGCAAAAATTACAGGAGAGGAAATGTCATTTCTGCTTTAATAACATTAGTTTTTGTTATACCGTCTAAATTTGAAGCATGATGCCTTATGTGGTATAGTATATAGCAATAAAATGGGTGCTTTTTGTTTAGTTGGTATTGTTGCTAGACACCAGTATAATAACATTTTCTGCTCTTGTTTGGTAGACTTGATTTTTAGTTTTGTTGTTCCCTTCTATTTTCAAGATTGTCTTGTTTCTCTCTATCCTTTATTCTTGTATTGATTTAGTGGAAAAATAGGATTTTTTTACCAAATTATGTAAGGGATGGTATTCGTACTTATTACTTCATGAGGATATTAGTATTATATTATTTTTATCTTTTAGGTAGACTATGGCGGCCACATGCTATTTTGAATGAGTATTTGTGTATAAATATTCATTTTTCTTGAAAAAGTTTTAAATCCAAATACATGAACTTTTATTCATCTGACTTTTTCTTAAAAGAAATTAGGACCGAAATTGAAAGCAATAGTATAACAAATCAGGAGTAGAATTTCTGTGCATTAAAATGATATCGTTATGATGTTATTAACTATTAACGGAGTATTAATTTTTGAAGAATTTGCTCCGACGATTATATTGGCTTCAAATCGTAAATTTTAGATCTCGTGCAAATATATTGTGTAACAGAGTTTGTGTTATCATGCTATAAATACTCTACATGACGGAGTTATGCAATAATTTCCCAGAGAATAGAGATATTTTTATTTTTCTTTGGAGATTATAATTATTTATTTTTTCCGTAACATGGAAGTACTCTTCATAGCTAATACTCCCACTTCTTCCGGTAGCCATCTACTCATGTTTGCCATCTACTCATGTTTATGCAATAAGGAGCGTGAGGAACTGAGGGAGAAAGTTAATAAAAATATAAATGAAATAATTTAGTGAAATGAGATATGTAATGACTAATATTTCAAAATGATAAAATAAGGTATTTAGTGGAGGACAAAGAGAGTACTAGAAATGAATTGATTCACCCTTTTAAAAGGTGGGAGAGCTATCCATTCTTATATAGATAAGATATAATTATCACTAAGTCGACGTGGACCAAATTTGAAGATTTTAACAAAGAGTATTTATACATTTGATATTTGAAATATAAATTCTTGCATATTAAATCAACACTCTCAATAATGTGCACCAAGTAATCAGGGTTTACGGGCTGTTGATAAATATAAATGACATTTTGTAGTAGAGGAGGTTAGAAAAGAAAAAAATCAAGAGCAATCCCACGTCGCTCGTAAACGGGCCTAGATAGTTGGGCTATGGAGATTCTTTTTACAACATTAATCAATTTACCCCTTTTTAAACTCTCTTTAGATATATATCGAGTTCAAAATATTGAAAAGACAATATTTTTAGGATTCAATTTATTGATGAGTAATTTTCCACACATTTCACATATAATATCTAACGATTTCATAAAAATTTGAACTAACATCGGTTGATGGGGGCTTCAGCCACCCTTGTTTCTGTTGATGTATAAATAAGTAGGGTTATCTTAGTTGTACAGAAAAAGAAAAAAAAAACTCCATTAGAAAAAATCAAATTATGAAATTCACTCTGGTATACTCGATGTAAAATCTCGCAAAAAAAAAAAAAATATATATATATAAAAGGAAAAAATGCCAAAGTGGCTTTATCAGATTGCATGTCTTGTTGTAGTCGGATCCCCAAATTCTTGGAATGCGCCAATTCTACTTGACCATCCGGGGTCTTAACTAAGACTTGTTTCATTTGATGATGCCATGTGAATGGCTAGAAACATGTAAGTGTATGGCTAACCTGATAATGAAAGTTACGTAAGGGGACTGGAGCAGGCTACCATGAGACAAAAGATGTTTTTTCTAAAGAGATTTGATTCAGAACTGTTATATGTCCAAGGTTCACTATTGAAATAATTTTAGAGGTTTTTCCCGACTTTCTCCGTATCAACAAACAATAAATACCTTGAACGGGTCTGAGTCAAATAGTAATGATTTAGAACACATCTTTTTTACACTTTCGGAAATCCAAGAACTCAACCGTTACAGTTAGTCAACCAAATAAAGTGACTTGTGAGGTACAACAATTATTAGGAAATAACTCTTTTAATCCAAGAGATATTTCATTGATTCCCGTCTTTTGACTTCGAAAAGGAAGGAATTTAGATAATTGGAAATATATGTGGGGGAAACTCAAATAATTATAAAACATGTCTTTCCCATGTACATAATCTGAACTACTAACTGTCTATGATTTATGGTAGTACTAATAATTTAGAAATTGTACTATCACACAGATGAATAATTCAATGTGTGATATAGTTTTATGATTCCAGAATAGGAAAATCGTCGTGATCTCATTTATAGTAAAAATTCCAACTAGTTCTACTTCTATATCTTTCTTTAATTCCATGTGTTACCCCACACGACTAAACTAATGATCGGAGTGCTTTTGTTGTAGAAGATATGTGAGGGAAACATTTTTGCCCACAGACTGAAATAGGACAGAGACCACCAGATTAAGATAAGGATTAAATTGAAGATATTTATTGCCCCAATTGTGACAATAATGTTATTCCATCGACGGTGATTATATAATTTGGTTAATTTATGCGCCATAGTACATATTATACGACACACATTACTATGACTATCAATCATTCGTTATGCATTATTATGATTAACATTATGTTTTCAACAATCAATCATTCTTTTAACACCACTTTCCAATAACTATTTAATTTGTTGACGATTATATGTATTTAGATGATTTAGAAATCTGAATCGCTTTGTAATTGCATGGATCTAAATTTGTGTGGTCCTAGAGTTATCAAATCAGTAATTTGGCACTACAGAGTAAAAGTGATGTAGACGTTACTCATCCATTTTAATGTATGAGTGGAGAAGTGAGAGCTAAACCCTACATATTAATTGGCTTCGTTTGTTACGATTTATAAGCTAAGATAATAATTGAGCTAATCATATTATTTGCTTTACAAAATAATACTACTATATCTGTTTCCAAATATCTAACTTATACTACTATTGTGATTTTGAATCTTATCTGCCAAATAACCATTATCATATCTATCTTATTCTTATCTTTACTATCAACCATATTATTATCATATCCATTTTAATGTTATCCCATCTATTAAATAACCTCGAAATGTAGATTTCTTTAGACTTAATTAATTGCTTAAAAAATTACTGCTTCTGCACACCTCAAAAAAATCTTGGGTACGTAATTCTGCTACTATACTTGAAGGTTGACATGCAAGAGATGATTGGCATAAATTACATGAATTTTGAGGCATTTATATTTTTCTTATAAACTTAAACATGTGATAACTTAAATTTTGACATATATTGTGATGTTCTCACGATCTCATGTGGTAATGCGACGAGAATAAATCGCGACCAATTTTATAGAAATAAAATCATAGTATAAGAACAGTAAAAGAATTAAAGTCATGCGCAAAATCAGAAACAATCTAAAAAAGTTCATGTGTTATGCAAAAACTCCTCACATACAAAGAGCAAAGAGCATGCTCAAATATGCAAATTTTAATAAATTGTAAATAAATTGTGTTACTTATATTATTAAAACGAACTAGTAGTGTATAGAGATTATCCTGGAGCATGGGCAATAGACAAAGACATAACATGTGGACTAACATAAAACAGACACTGCTCTAACCATCAACTCCCCTTCTTATTTAGTGGTCTAAATATAATTTACCTACCGCTTCTTTGCTAGATTATCCATGTTACGACTAGTTATGATAATGATCATGGTTTATGCTAATGTGAAATTCTTCGACCATAAAAATAACATGGGTATTCACTTAATCCAATACAAGTACTTACAAAACGCGTGATTAAAAGTAGATAAGAGTTTGTAACTTGCTCTAACATAGCTACCAAACAGATTCTTATTATATAACTCCATTTCATAACATGTCCATTCTCTCTTTCGTTCCTCATTGATATCTAGTTCCGACTTGTTATATGATCTGGATTGAGTTTTTTTTCCCTCTCAGGCTCTCACAATACCAATGATGCTTCAAACGAGTCACCAATATGTAGATATCAAAATCAGAAACCACAATTTTCAAACAAACTCAAAAGTGACCTGTTTTCATAATGGGAGGATACAAATGAAAGGGCCCAACCAATTTTCTTTGGATTGTTAATTTAGTTAAAATGATCTAAAATCATAAGTTCTTATTTAGCTCTTACCAAGTTGTCGCAAATAAGCCCGAATCTATTAATACAATGCGTGAAAGTAATTATATCAATAATTATGAATGGAAGCTAGGTAGTACTACCAATTTTCTTCATCATAAACTATAAAGAATATATAGTCAAATTGAAATATGTATGTCCAATGAAATTCATTCCAAAAAAGGTTATCCAAATATTTGTTCTTTGCTGCCGAAATTCATCGAACTTTACCGAATGTTGAAAGCCAAACATCTTCAAATCCTACTTTCCTTTGGGGATAAGATTTTCTCCAATCCCACCGTTTCTTCTAGTTTAGAATTTAGATTTCATCTCACTCTCTCTAGATAATATACATATGCGATATGCCGGTAGAAATTCAATTCAATATTAATAAAGTTGCAGTTTCAAATGAATCATCCATCAATCGCTTTCTGAATACTATCATCCATATATTTTCAACTCTATGTTAATGATATCTAAGTATGCACGACAGTAATTGATAGGAAAAAACAAAATAGAGATCAAAATATTGTCTATACATGTTTGGTATTTATGCTCACTATTTGTGAGAGACAAATATTAGTATTATACTCCATATTCCATATCCCAACACCCAAATACTAAGAGATATATATTGGCATTGCTCTCCTTGGTGAACCTGGCTATAAACACGCTACAACAGTATTAACCAGACAAATTTATGAGAAAAAAACTAGGGGCATCTTCACAGATTTGTGAGTATGTTATTAATCTAGAAATACTAATAGAATAAAGAGAGAACTACAAAAATTATATTTGAGGTATTTTCCACTATTTTTGAACTTTTTGTCATTTTTAGTTTTAAGAGATTTTAGTCTTCAATTTTAATATTTCATTCTCATCGTTTATCTCTCTTTTCCCATTTTCTACCTTTTTAGTATTAATTGTTTAATGCATTATAATCTTAACAAAAATTTTGCTAAAAAAGAAATGCTTTAGATAACATGGGATAGAGGGAGATTGAAGAAGACCAAATCGGTATGCTTTGACCGACAAGATAAAGAGATAAGACCATGCTCTTAAATTTGACTGTACTAGAAATTTAATGTATTTTCCAATATTTGATGCCAATAGTGTCCTTTTATGTTGTAGCAGTCAATGCTTGCAACAAATTACAACAAGATAACTGTCGATAAGTCCATTGCCTTTCGGTGGTTGTTTCGCAAAAATGCAGTATTCGATTCGACCACATACACTGAACCATATCATATGGTGCTTCTCTAGTAATGCAATATCGGTGTTGTGCGATAGGCAAAACTAATTTTAGTGCAGAACCTTCGAATTAAAATATATACCCTCCGTCTGTGATAGTGGAGGTATTTCTTTTCAATCCGCGATTTAAGAAAAATTATGTTAAAATGAGTCAAGTAAAAGAATTAATAAAATAGAAAATAAAAAAAGTAGAGTGAGTGTTAAAATAAGTAACGGGAAATTTGTTACCTTTCATTAAAAAGGGAAATAAATATATTACTATTGAGCGTATTAAAATATTAAATGACTCAACTAGAGGGAATAATTTATTTTAGTTCAATCTTTATGTAATAAAGTAAAATGATTTAATAATAAAGCTCGTATAAAATGAAGGAATCTGCTTGATTTATTTTTTCCACTAAATTAGGAAAATGAATTACTAAGATGTGATGTCTTTAAAATTAGTTCGACATTAACCATCCGCATATTTATAACTAATAATTAAAAAATAAATTTTTAATTAAATTATCTCGTTTGATAAAATTAATTATTGTTGAACTAAGGCTGTTAAATAATTAAGGCGGTTGTAAAGAAGAAGAAGAAGAAATGACACACATACGATTAATTTTAGTAATAAATATATAGTGTGAATCCGATAAAAGTGTCAGAAGTGTGTTTGCAAGAAAGCGACAGTACGATGAGGTAAAAACATAAAACAATAAAAAATAAAATGAGTAATCGTTATTATCCACTGGGTATTCGTGGCAGTGAAAGGCTGGGAGTTGGAATAAGCGGACCCACATCTGGCACTGTCTTCGCCACGTGTCGCAATCTCGTTAGACTACAACCCCGATGAGTAACTGAAACTGAATACCTAAACTGAATTTTCATTTTTTAACCGAAAGGAGACTTCTTTTATGATTAAATTAATTAATTGCAGACAACGTCGGCGATGAAGATACACACAATTCATTTCAATTAACTCTTCATTTCAATTTTAATTAATACTCCATCACACTCAGAGAGACATTCACGTGCCTTGCTCTGTTTTTTCCTTTCACTGCCCATTTCGTTTTTTTATTTTATTTATTTGGCTTTTTTGTTTTCCCTTTTCCGCAACCGATTTCGCTTTTTCTTCTGGTTTCTGTTTGTTTGTGGGGAAAGATTGTGGGCAGTTACGTCTGCTTCTTGTATATAATAGTGGAGGGTTTTCTCGTTTTCTCAATTTGAGATTAAGATTGAAACAGAGCGAAAATGGAAGGAGGAAAGCAAACCAGCTCTTCACTTGCCTCTGATCTCTTTGGGGCCAAGGATTCTTCTTCTTCTTCTTCTTCTGGGATTTTTGGTTCCATGTTTCCGCCGCCTCCAAAGGTGATCAAATTTGTCTCACACTTCTCTCTTCAATTCCGACCAATTTTAGATTTTTTATGGTTTGTTTTTATTAGATTGTGATGTGTTTTTGCATTGCATGTCACTTTTGTAATGAATTTCCTATATGTTTCAAATTGGGAACTAACAATTGAGTTTGTGTTCACACCCCTTTTGGTTCAAACCATACAAGGAAAAGGTGGATGTTGGAGATTTCTTGATTTTGAAGAGTACAAATACTTGTTGTCATGATTTTACTTAGTTTTCAGACATTGATTTGCATCCTGATTATGATTTATGATCATATGTGTAGGTTGTGGGACAAGAGTATTCTGGAACAGACAAGAAGATTATATCTGGAAATCCAACTTGGACTGGAAAGAATGGTGTTGCAGGTATATATATATTCCTAATCAATCACATGAGGTGATGATTAATATTTAATCACAATTTATGCTAGTGAAAGCTTTAGACATGCAGCTGGCTGGTATTGAAAAGATTTTAGTTTAATGTGACTTGACTTGTGTGAATTTAAATCCAGATAGAAATGCTGTAGGAGGGCAAAACCAGAGGAAGGACGATGTCTCGTATTATACGGATGAGAAGGTGCAGCCCTTTCACTACAGCTCCTCAATATACTACGGTGGTCAAGATGTTTATTCTCGCCCCGAGTCTGCTCAGAATCCCGGGACTAGTGTGAGTAACCATGCTCACTACCTGAATTAGTATTTTGTTGTTGATGTCTCTTCACTAACTAGATCAAATTATTGTTGCTGTGAAGCATGTTTTGATCATTTATATGTATGATTTGGGGTCAATTATGTTTTGTGAGACATGATTCCAAAGCTTAAAATGATCTCCCAAATTTACTTCCATGGGCCTTTCTCTTTGTTGTGGTTTTGCAATCCCATAATCTAATGAATCTAATGCATTGAACATTGTTTGTCATAGTTCAACAAAGATAACGGAGGAGAAGACGACTCGGGCAGTGCTTCACGAGGGAATTGGTGGCAGGGTGCGTTTATTTTGCGCAATGTGATAAAAATATGCAATCTAGTACTTAGTATCTAAAGATAAGATGGAATCCATTGATGGAATGTTCTAAATTTATTTTATGAATGCATCATATTGACTATTTTTTTGGCAGGATCTCTTTACTATTAAGATCTAAATAGATGTACTTATTAAGGTAAATAATCATACTATAACTCATTCTTGATAGATGATTGCAACCTCTGTATGATTATCATAACTTTATTTTTGGTCTTCTCTGCAGGCATAAATATATTAAGCAGTGCTCCTTATAATGAAGAAACCAGTGTCTGGTGACAGTTATTATATCAAAACGCCAGCCTCTCTTAGCCACAGTCAATATTTTGTAACTGTAGCCAAGTAAACTTCATTTGTTCCCTTTTCTTGATCGGGGAACTATAAATACATAAATCTCATATTGTAGTAGTGGAGTACTATAATTTATCCTTTTTGTGATATGCAAGATAATGAAAGAGGAAGTTCAATTATTTGTTATATTAGTAACACAAAGTAGCAATTACACAAGTCATAAACTCGCAGTCATACATTATTATCCGATTATGCAATTATTGACTCCATTTCAAGGCAAGCTGTAAGCTGCAAAACCAAACACATACGAATAATATTAAACAAATTAACCATATATATGTAGTTTCAAACTCTCAAAGGTTCACATTAAAATGCTAATTAATTTTCAAATCAGAATCTCAATTTTGTATGTTAAAATTATTAATACAAAGATATAATTATATCAACATAAGACTTATATAAATCTTTGTGTTGATATTTAACTTTACATGTTGTATTGATAAAGTTATGTCTTTGTATTGGGAATTAGTTAGCAGTTGATCATGACTACTTACGTCCACACTTGAAGCCGACGGGGCGGTTAGCAATACGGCAGCGTTTCGGGATGGTGATGGCCACGGTGGGTTTGACACCGGAGGCCTTGGCCGTGGCCGAGAGTAGAACGGCACAGAGGCATTTAGGATTCCTCCCAATCCTCTTCACTTGGAGGCAGCAGCTGCTCGACACCACGGCCTTCGGGTCGCGCCCGGGGACTGCGCAGGGCGCCAGCTGCACGGCCACTTTGTCCGGGGACAGTTTGCCGCACGCGCCACCTGCGCCCTCGGTGCCGAGGCCTGCAGCGGCGAGGAGCAAGGCCACGAGACAAACAACCTTGAAGAGAAGAGACATTGCTTTTGTAAAATGGAAATGTTGGTGAGTTTTGATGTCGGAGGAGATTTCATGGGTTTTTTATTTTATAGAAGAGAGGAGAGGGTTGCGTGGTGTGAAATTTGAAAAGAGGAAAGTGAGAAGCACTAAGTAAGTGAGTAAGCATTGAATGATTATGGTTTGTTTGAATTGCATTGGTGTTGAATTGTGTGTGGGTATTTGGGTGACTCAACCACCCAACTCAAAATTGGTGTCTCTCTAGTAACCTAACCACCACCACATTTTTATTTTACTTTTTTGTACTAACAGGAAAAAAATAAAAAACAAACGCCGTTGCCGGGGATCGAACCCGGGTCACCCGCGTGACAGGCGGGAATACTTACCACTATACTACAACGACAAGTTGAATGTAACTTCATTAATATTTAATCTATCCATTCTAGTGTTTTAAGGCGTAGTTCAAATAGTATTATGTTTCATGTAAAGAAGCATGATATCCTTTGGCTAGCACAACCAGGTTCATGTAATGTGGAAAGAAATCTTGATACAATAAAAACATAAATATACAAAACATCCAACTCCAAAACACTAGTCTTTCTCCCCATTTACATAAAAAATAAAAAATAAAATAAAAAAAAGTGAATATAAACTTTGTCAAAGAACCATGACATGAAGGAACTAATTAGGCCTCAATCAAACCTCAAAAATATTCAAGAGATGGAGACGAAGATATCTCTCGTGTGGTGCTCGAAAATGAATCCGATCTCTCCATGCCGCTCATCTCCTTCCCTTTACCATCAATGCTAAGATAATCTGTCAAGATCTTCTTCACTCCAAATCCACCAAGTGGGAGCTTTCTTCTCTCGGTGTGAGGCACCGTTCTCTCTCCCTTGGCAGGGGTGCTGATGAGCGGCGAAGCTGATGAGAAGTTCAGAGGTGCATAGGTTGCCTTGAACCCCACATTCTTGTTAGTGATCACACCAACTTTGGAGATTGAGATAAGCTGATCCGAATGCTTCGACAAGTCATCCACATATAGTAGATCATCTATACGTGCCACGATGTTAAATGCTAGGCTCTCAAGAACTCTTGAGTAGCTCTCTAATATAGATTTTCCCACATCCTAGATAATGACAGTCAACACCAATTGCATCAGCAACAACAATAACAACACATATATGTCTTGATGTAACTAACTAACTAACTAACCAACTAACCTTGTTGTATTGGATTTTGCACATGTCAAGAGTGGTCTGAGGAAGACCAGGAAACCTCAGTTTCAAGCAGAGGAGGAGGCTCTCAGCCCTCCCTGCAAGCACGACTCGTCTGTCCGCATCACTAACAAAATCCTTAGCCATTTCCCATGATGATCTTGAATTTGATCTCTGTGTGCTGCCGTGTAATGGCTTTGAGCTCATCTTTCTCCGCCACACGTGAATGGTGGCCTCCAATCTGTTGGCAACCTCTGTGGCGTGGTGCTCGGATGACAAGTCCAGGCAGTCCAGCAAACACTCGGGCGAGAACTGATCACTGCTGATGTATCTGTGGATCACATCCCCTAAGCTTGCTTTCCCATTCTGTTCAAAGAAAAGGGTCATTTCTATTCATATTAATCATGTAATACTATATCTTACTGTTGTTACTTACCTTTGGAAGAGATTCTAGATATGAATCAGGTACATCCATTTCAGCTAGTGCAGCATTGTTGATAGCCATTGCAGCTTTATGGATCTGGTTTGTGGAGTCGCGCCTGTGCTGCAACATCCTTCTAGAATCTTGGCTGAGGCCACCAGGTGGGACTCGGGGAACGGGGAGCCACCATTTGTCTTGTTGATTAGGGAGGGGCTTGCGGAAGGATGTCGTGCCATCGCTCTCTGAGGCTACTATCCCTTGCTCAACATACCAAAACTCTGACCCCTCAAAACTCTCCAATATTTCCTATCAAAAAGAAGAGTAAAAAATGAGAATCATTACATTAGCAAGATGTAGTAGTCTATGAGGAAGATTCAAGTATCTCACGAGTAGCATGTTGTCCAATTTACGCAATGCAGGGAGGTTAACGTACAGATCCACCCGCGGCCTGGAAGTCATGACCTAACACATAATCGGGAAATGCCATCCACTTCAATACATCGATTTCAAAACTAGATTCATTTGATACAAGAATCATAGTCACCTCAAGTTTGGTGCCATCAGGGAATGTCTGCCAAGAAGGTACCAATTCCACAATCTGATCACTAACACACAGAATCCACTCCATTTCCCTCCGCCACATGAGTTTCTTCTCCGACTGCAGAGGCTCTAGTCTCCAAATTTGACCAAAAAGTGTAGCTAAGGACACAAAGACACACCATCAAAAACAGAATTTTCATAGACAGATTCAAACATACATTCATACCACAGAGATTGGTAATAGCATTTGATATAGCCAGAGCAGTGCAAACCCCATTGCCACAACCAGACATGTCTTCACCAAGCAGCAATTTTGCAAATCTTTCTTTCATCATCTCACTCTCTACACACACACACACACAATTCAAGTTGAAGAAGAAGAAGACAATAAAATGTAGTGCTAAAAAGAACATAACCTGAAACACAGGATCCTTGTTTAACTAATTTCCTCTTATCCAAATGCGGCTCCTTCAGAGATGGCGAAGATGATTGTTCAGTGCTGCTATTTTCATCACACAGACTAACCTCAGAGGCCAAAAATTCAGAGCTCGAACCGCTTTCTTCTTCATTCAAATCCTTCAACTCTCCAACTTTACCACACTTATTCTCATCTTCTTCATTCATCAACACCTCCATTTTCTCCTCGATCGAATCACAATACACAGAGTTGTTCACTACCATTCCATCAAAATGATACCTTTTGCTCGAATTTGTAGCTTTGTTTTTCAAGAATTTGACAGATTTCGACACCCAATGCGACAATGCAGAAGAGGGCTGCTTCAAAATCTCATCTTGGTATGAGAGAGCTCTATCCATAAGGTGGAAGATTCGGTTTCCGCCATTTTTGGAAGTGGGAAAAGCTTATAAAACAATAAAAAGGTGAAGGAGTGGGAATAAGAATGATGTCTATAGAGATGATAGGAGAGGTTTTTATGGAGAATGATTAGCAAATGCGTTCACGAGAAGAGGAGGCAGCGAGGCTCCTGAATCTAAATGCTGCCTTTTTTTTGCTTAAACAATGCGTTTTTCCCTTTCATTGTTTCGCTTTGCTTCAACAAGGGCTCTCATTAAATCATTGCATTCACACCAAAATATAAAGGTAAATTATCATTGATGTAAAACATTTGACTTATCATGATATATATTTTATATTTTATATTTTTGAATTTTATTTTATTTTTTTGGGGTTGCATGAAGATAAATTAGGTAGGGAAGACTCATCCATCACATGGCACAAGACAAATGTGAGGATTACTAGGTGACAAAAATCATGTTTGCTGACAGTTTCAGTTCATCATGGACTAGTGAAGACAACAGATTTTTTCACTTGCAACAAAATCAAAACGCAATTTTGACATTAATTTTGTTTGGTAGATTCAGTAGAATCTCGGCGTATCAGATTGATCGACTTAGGAATAAAGTATATGTAGGGTATTTGGAAATATCAAGAAAACATATTACTGGCATTTTGAATTTTTAGATTAGTAATATTAAATTAATTGATAGTTTTAGATGTACTAATTAATTTATACATGATGATTTTTTAAAGTAAAATTACCTTCAATCAATTTATTAATTTGAATAATACTCCCTCCGTCCCTCTGCGGTAGATGCGTTTCTTTTTGGCACGGGATTTAAGAAAAATTGTTTTAAGTGAGTTAAGTAAATGAATACTAATAAAGTAGGAAATGAAAAATGTGGAGAGATGAAAAGAGAATAAAGTAAAAAGAGTAAAGTAATAGAGAAGAAAAGTTGTTATTTTTTGAAAAAAAAAAATGAAATGACTCAGCCACAATGGACAATCAAAAAGGAATACAATCCAACTACAGAGGGACGGAGGGAGTAATAATGAAAAGCATAATAAGATACAAAAAGGGGTTGTTAAATTCTAAATAGTGTGTCAAAATTAATTCATAATTTGATAGACGTACTAGTTAATTTATGGTACATGATGATTTTTATAGTAAAATTACATTTAATCAATTAGGGGTTGTAACTAGTGTGTTAAAATTAGGGTTTTACTTGCTTCTTAAATCAAAATACTTGAACAATAAAAATTACCCACGAATAGATATAAAATGAAAATCTGCTGGAAAATAGAACGTCGTCAGAAATTTAAATTTGTGGACATGGCCTAAAAAGTTATACTAGTACTACTAATAATGAAAGCATGCTTAAAGGTGAAATTTGTGCAGGTATAATGCAATTGGGACATAGAGTAGTACAATCAATTATTTTTGGTAGAGTTAAGACTTCATAATCTGTAGTTATTAGCATTATTCATCCAACTCCCTTTTGTGTTTTGTATCTTTCCTTGTAAGGTAAAAGGTTAGTGCTAAATGTTGTAGTGGTGGTTGTTCTAACAGAAAATACATAAGTGGAAATAAAATAACTTAAACCAACCACCTTCTAACAACTAACACATTTTTGGGTATCACCATTTCGGTTACTTAGTTTGCACTATTCACTCTGTACTACTTTAGTGCTATGAAACTGTTTAGCAGTTATTGAGAACTATATGCAAATTCTATTTGTTCATTTCATATAATTTTGTTCAGAATCTTATTGAGTCATATAAAAGGTTTGAGATTCGAACACACAGTGAAAAATGTATTTTAGTTTGGAGTTTTGAAGCCAATTAGTTAACGTTGATTTAAAAGAGTTTAGAACCTATTAGAAATAGAATTTTGTATAACAATTGACGTTCACGCATGACTTTTTGAAGATTCTAATTATCCTAACTAAATTGTATCATGTCTTATTTTGAAGATTCTAATTATCCTAACTAAATTGTGTCATATCTTATCTAAGTTGAGTTATTAATTTATACATAAAAAAAACTTCAAATCATTCTTACTTTATTTCCTCTTTTTTTTTTACTCTTTTTTGTCTCTCATTTTTTCTCTTCATTGAACTCTATAACACAATTTTTCATGTCTCTCATTTTTTATCTTCATTGAACTCTATAACACAATTTTTCAGTTTTTCCGTGCCAAAAAAATTAAATTACCTAACTTAATTGGAACGGATGAGTATCCAACTTTGCTATTTGGGTACATTCGCGATCCAATTTTTTTTTTTTTCATATTTTGGATAATTAAATCTTACATTTAACTAAATCATTTTAGCGATATTCTATTATAATTGAATCTTTCCAACTCCATATTCTCTTTGTCACCAAAGAATATGCACTTTGGATTTACACAAGTTGTAATGTAAAATTGATAAAGTAAAAGAGAGGTAGAGAAAAAAAATAATTAAAGTATTGCTATTGAAAAATAGGTTTCACCTTATTAGAGAGAAAAGAGGTTTTAAAATTGGAAAGTGCATGTTTCTGTGGGTCGGATGGAATATAAAATAATTTATGTTTCCCTGTCCAACTTTGTTCGCCGTTTATTTTCATAAAGTTAAATAATTTTTAAAACCAGTATCTGATTTAAAATGAGATTTTAAATGACAATTGTAAGTAGTACTACTATATAATTAGAAGTCGATAGTTCTTGCTTCGAATACAAGTCCAAGCTGCTATGTCATTGATAATTTGAACACACGCCAATGCGGGAAATGGATCTAACGAAAAATCTAACGCAAATAAAGGCCCATATAAAGTGTGAGGACCTGTTGGAAAAGTAACTAGCCCAGCCCAGTAAGAGTTTGATTTACCCATTTCGTTAAACCAAACTTCTATTTTAGATTAACCAATAAAAATAATCAATGTTAATGGTTTCTAAAATCATAAATTTTGGTCAAAATTCAGTATTTTTCACTAATTTAAATTTGGCTGCAAATATCATGACCTTATGTTATGTAGTGAATTTCTCACAAAATTAATTATTTTCTCAAAATTTACGGGAAATTCACTGTAAGGGTTAGGGTATCCGCAGCGCATCTCGTAGTTGTCTCCATCTTGTCTCGGAGAGACGAGATGGCATCGAGAAGGCGTTGCGAAAGCCATCTCGTCTCGAAGCAACGAGCCAACTCGTCGCGCGTCTCGCGCGGAAGAGCAGCGAGACGAGATGTCTCGCCACGCGCCCATGCCACGTGGCGCGCGCAGCGGCTATGCGTCACGCCCACTCGTCGGCCCGCGAGTGGGCGTCGTATTTATGACGTAATAATTTTTTTAAAAAATTCGAATTTAAGAAAAAAAAATTAAGAAATGTGAAACGGTAATATGAGCGTTCAACGGTCCAATTTTTTATTTATTTATTTTTTCTTTTTTTATTCTATAAGTGTGCAATTTGTAATTTCTAGTATTTTACATTATGTCTTTTTTATTTTTTTTAGGATTTAAAATTATAATTTTATTTTATTTAATGAAGTGTGTTTTTATTAATTGAATTTGTTGAAAATAAAAATAAAAAATGAAATTGAATGAATAGTTAAGAGATAAGATGGTTAAGAGATGGAGGGATGCAGCAGAAAAGTACAGTGGGGCTCATGAATAGTGAAGAGATGAGATGGTTAAATGATGGATAAGAGATAGTGATGTGGATGACCTTAAGTTGATGATTTTTGCGATCAAATTTAGAGTTAGTAGAAAATAATAAATTATGCCAAAATTTGGGATTCAAGTACAATTAACTTCATTGGGTTTCCTATTTAAAATATTTGCTACACAAGGATGAGTGAATAATCACTTAGGATTTGAAATCGTATGGTAAAATACATAAAATATTTGATTACACACATTTGAAGTAATACAAAAATTTAATATGAAACGAATACGGTGTAAAATAAGAAATTTTGTGTAAAAAATATATAATAAATTTTAAAAAGTTATTGATCTATAATATTACAAACTTTGGCTTAATTTGTAGTATATCCAAGGAACTTTAAATTTGGTGGTAAAAACCATGAACTCCATGAATTGATGGGATATTGACTTCAACACTTAAGTTGATGATTTTTGCAACCAAATTTAAAGTTTGTTGAAAATATCAAATTTCAGTTAAAGTTTGTGATTTCAGGAACCAATATCCCAAATAATTTTCATATAAAATGTTGTTTATGTTACGTAACTGTAACGAACCCAGGATTCATAGAAAAAATTAATGAATCTAAAATAAATGCAATACATAGCAATAATCGTGGGCAATGTTGGATGTACATTTTGAAAGTAAAAGTGGAGGTTTATTTAGTTGAAGAATTTTAAAATCATGGATTCTTGACAATGGTAACTGCACATTTTGCATTTGCCATGACATAATTGCTGACGCTGCCCACAATAATCCTACATAACATAAGTAGAAAGGATATTAGTATATATTATTATGGTGAGACTGAGAATCGAAAAATAGTCAAGGAAGAAGAATGAATACCTTTGGATGAGGGTGAGACCCCTGCTACCCATTACCAAGGAATCCAATTTGAATTCTTCACAAGCATCACAAAGCTTCTCTCGCGCATCTCCCCAATACAGCTTCACCACCACATTTATCTATTTAATCCATCAAATTAATTGTGTATATTAATCTATGAAATCAAATGTAGTAAGTATAGTTAGTACGCAACCTGTTTCTGCCTGGCCGCAGTGTCCAGCATGTCTAGAACTTCGATATCAATGCTCACGTCGTACTTCTTCATTCTCTCCGGCTCCCGAAATTCCGCCAGTGGCATCACAGCTTCAATCAAAATCAAAATCATAATCAATTTATTTTTAAAAGAAAAAAATAAAATAAAAGAGTTGGACATACGAGAACCGGATTGGGACCAGAGTTGGCTCTGGGAGTCGTCGGCGGAGTGAGGCTTGACGTGGAGAATGTAGAATGTGTCGCCTTTATCAGCCAAATGATCGATCGACCATTGCAGCGCCGCTTTGCTGCTCTTCGAGAAATCTATTGCCACGCCGATTGTCTTGTCTTTCGTCATTTTCTTATCACACCAAATTTCTGTTTTTTTGGATTTACATTTACTACTCTTCTTCTGATCCGAAAATATGATTTTCTAATCTTCCCTAACTTATACACGTGCCATTTAATTCATGGTCTATATTATTTTTACTATTCTATTTTCTAATATACGTTTTTAAGTTACCAAAACATTAATATTCTAATCCAGTGTTGAATATATTCCTAAGAATGATGGACAATCATTTTATTGTTTTGGGCCTATTTATCCATATTTACGATTTAATCCAGTTCGATCTATCCGGCCCATTTATCAAAAAAATGAAATCACATGATTTAAATAAAGATATTACGACTCCCTCTGTCCCAGTTAATTGGAGCGTTCTTTTCGGTCAGAATTGAAGAAAATTGTGTTTAATAAGTTAAATAAAGTAGAGAATAAAGTAAGAGAGAGAAGGGAGAATAAAGTAAAAGAAAGAATAAAGTAGGTGTGATTAGATATTTTGTTTTTAACCAAAAAAAGAATTGACTCAAGTAACTTGTGACGGAGGGAGTCATTTGAAATTCTTACATAATCTTGTTAGATCACAAATTTTTTAGATTATTAATAATATACTATTCACTTTGTTCCACTCAAGATGTCCATATATTATAGTTATTTTTTTACGTAATACGAGTTGTTAGTTTAATTGTGCCACAAAAAATACTCCCTCCGTCCGCGAATAGTAATTCCTTTTTTTCATTTTAGTCTGTCAGCGAAAAGGAGTCCCGATTCACCTTTATCATAAATGATAATAGGGTCTCACCTTCCACTAACTCATTATACTTACATTTCATTTAAAAGTAATATATATATATATATATATATATATATATATATATATAAATGGGACATCAATTCCACTAACTTTTTTACACACAACTTTTTTAATATTTCTTAAAACTCGTGTTGCCATGAAATGGGATTAATAACTGACGGAGGGAGTAAGTGTTAATAGTATTTTGCATTTATTATTACGTGACTTTACAATTGAATAATTTCTTAGAATTTATACAGTTTTAAATATTATTCTCTTTTATTTTCATATGTTACGGAGTACTCCCTCTGTCCCATTAAAAATGAAACATTTTCCTTTTTTGTTTGTCCCATTAAAAATGAAATGTTTTCCTTTTTTGTTTGTCCCATTAAAAATGAAACGTTTCCTAAAATGGAAACAACTCTATCTCTACTTTTTCATCTCTCTTACTTTACTCTCTCCTCATCAACTCACAAAACAACACTATATAAAATTTTGTGCCGATTCCCAAATGTTTCATTTTAAGTGGGACGGAGGGAGTATTTAATTGGTATATAATTCACATTCCCAATTTAAAAGTTCGAGATCCACGGTATTTATATATATAAAAAAAAAGTAAAATGGTTCGTGGCGTGCGTCCTACATTGGGCCCAAACTACCGCCTCAAATTGGGTTATAAAGCCCAACCCATTTACAAATGTCCATGTTTTACCGCCAAGAACAACATGGGTTCCCTCTCAATTAATTTATTAAATGAAGTTCGGTATTTTAAAGCTCAAGCCTTTGCAATAAATATCGCTTAACAGCCCTCTTTTCCCCCGCTTATTTGTTTTGTTTTATCAGTGCCAAATTATCACAAGCTTCAGTGTTAAAAATAAGAGTGACGCTAAATGGCCATAATATGGCCAGCCATAAAATTAAAATATTAATAAAATTTTGTACATTTAATGCTAATTTACTTGAAATCAGTTCATCTTAAAAGTACCACATTTTTAAGACTAGTATACCTTTTGGCATAAATAGGGAGTAGAGTATAATCAATACTAGTAGTAAATAATCTTGAAAATATTGCATCGTGTGTGTGTACGTTTCTTTTGTGGAATACGTATTTCTTTTCGGTTTTCCTTTTTTTTTTTACTTTTGTTTATGTTTTATATATTAATATTATTTAATTTTTGTAACTACTTTTAAATTAGAATATAAATATCTTCATGATATTAAAATTCATTATGTATTTAGATTCACTTACAAATGAAATAATTTAAGCTATATTATATTTAACATTATATTTAAATAACTTATAGAGAAAATATATATAAACATTATAGTATAAATTATTTTATATAAAATTCATTCAAATTTTTTGAGGAAAGATTTTTCCAATATTAAACGTGTAGATTGAAAAAATATTATTATAAAAAATATACTAGTATAAAATTGATGGTTGGATATTAAATGAAATCTTTAAAATAAATTGGTATAATTAAATTCAAATTTTAAGTGTAATATGGGGATACTTAACAAGGAAATACTTAATTAACTTTTATTACAATAAAAATAATGCAAGTAGTTTGGGATGAGTTGAAAAAAAAAATGCTAGTAGCATTAGACGGATGGAGTAGTAATTAGGAGTAGTAAATTGTACCAAGTGAATTGTCGTTCATATAAAACTGAATCGATAATATAATACTATACTATATTGAATATTCACAATTACAAAAATTGATTATTTCCACGTGAAAATTAATTCAAGTACCTCCATCCGTCCCAACTCATGTGATTGATTTTTTTAGTCGTTATTTTGGGAAAAAAAAGGATAACAAATGGTTACAGTGAAGAGAAAGTAAAGTAAGAAGGATGGTGAGAGTATAATTTTTAAATTTTTGTTATCATTTTTCCAAAACACGTGCTAAAAATAAGTCAATTACTAAAACTGGGATGGTGGGAGTATAATTTTTAAATTTTTGTTGAATCGGTGGCTAGTCTTTGATTGATCTTTATTTCAATTGCAGATCTCAATTAATCTTTCACGTAATTGTAATTTTTATATGATCTTGAACTTATTCTTAATTTCTATTGATTTGTTTTTGTTTTTTAGGTATGGATTATTGCATTTTTTTTAATAGTATAATATTGAATTCTAAGTGTTGATTATTGAATATTGCTACTTGATTTCGGTTATTTTGATTCCTACACTAATCAGTCAGTTTTCAACTGATAAGTTAGTGTAGGAACCGATTAAGATTCAATTTTGGCTTCGATAATAGGGAGCGAAAATCTATAACTGTTAACTGGAATCGATTGAAATAAGTATAGTTCGTTATAATATAACATAATGACGCAGATAAAAAAATATGTACATATATCTCTATTTATAGTAAATTTGGGTATTAACTCAATTGGTTTTGAAAATTTAATGATCGTTATAATAATTTGAAAACCTAAGTTGTGTTATTTACACGATTATAATAATATTATTAGATTATTCAACTCATTTGGGGTCTAAATTGATACTGATTTAAATATAAATTTTCAATGTTAATTTCAATTTCTGTTCTTCAATTTAAGAGCAATTTTTTATTTAATATCTAATTTATTTATATAAATAAAAATTTAAATATATAAATATATTAAATAACTACTATACTATAATTTTCATACTAATTACTAGTAATATACAGACGTAAATACCTATATAAATATTTAGTAGTTAGTAGTATAGGAGAATGATCAATTGCTAACTCATCATTTAATTGCTAACTACAACTAATTTAAGGCCACATGATTTTAAAAAACGTGTGGTCTACAATTTGCCACGTGTAATTTTCGTTTTTATTAATTAAATCGAAAAAAATAAAAAAAAACGCCAAATTAGGGTTTTGGATGAAAATGTCAATATAGTGTTTTGAAAATATCAACACAATGCTTTGAGAATGTCAACACAAATTTAGGATTGACATTGTATATGCTTTATATTGACATATTATCTTAGCTGCATTGACATTAACCTGTGTACGAAAAATACAAAAATTCTAGATTTTTTTTTTCAAATTTTGACGTCGGAACATATGCATGTAGTATATCGTTGGAATCCTTATAAATTATCTTTAATTTGATATATGTTATATGAATTTAACGTTTTGGGATTTCTTTTAAAAGTTAGTTATAACTAACTTGACATTAATACCCCTATTGATTTTTATTGAAATTAATCCTAGAGCCTTATTAACTTTTTTGTTGATCGTATTGACATTTTGTGGTTGATGATTTAGACCTTTAATTTAAATATCTAATGACTATTATTGAGTTGTAGTTAGCAATATAACACTCCCCTAGTAGTATATTAATCCATTTAGATACTATATTTATATATCTCGAAAACAATTGCTAATGATAAAATACGGAGTAGTATATTAATCCATTTAGATACTATATTTATATATCTCGAAAACAATTGCTAATGATAAAATACGGAATTACACTAATATTATACTAACTTAATTTAAAAGATATTTTTATTTTAAACGATACTACAATGAAAGTGCGTAAAAATAAATAAAGTAGGTTAAGTAGAAGATTAAACTTTATGACCTCCCACTCCTGCCATTGCCCAAGACCCATTCCCCATACGTGAATTCCTATAACTCAATACTCCAATAAAGAATTTATTGTTGTATTAATTTTGTTAGTAGAGGGTAATTTTGTAAAGACACGAAAACATTAAAGAGGCTTAATAATTTATTATTTGTTTCTTATGTATAATGACCTAAATATCCTATTATGGCCAGCCATAATGTGGCTGCATAGCATTACCCTAAAAATAATTTCTTAAATGCACACACGTGGCAAAAGAAGAAGAAATTATAATGGTTATCACTGAACATTGTAAAAATCACACACACTATTGCACATATATATTCTCGATTTTGCAAATGTATACGAAGGAGAGTGATCAATTGCTAACTTATCATTTAATTGTTAACTATAATTAATTTAAGGTCATGGGATTTTACAAAACGTGTGGTCTACAATTTGCCACGTGTAATTTTCATTTCTATTAATAAAATAAAAAAAATTAAAAAAAACTTCAAATTAGGGTTTTAGATGAAAATGTCAAAATAGTGTTTCGAAAATAAACATATTGCTTTGAGAATGTCACAAAATGCTTTGAAAATGTTGACCCATTGCTTATATTGACATTCTACATGTATTATATTGACATATTTTATATAGTATGTTGACATTTCTACTGTACGAAAAAATAAAAAAATTTCAAATTTTTTTTTTCAAATTTTGACGTCAGAATATTGCACGTAGGATATCGTTAGAATCCTTATGAAATTATCTTTAATTTGATATATGTTGTATGAATTTAAAGTTTTGAGATTTCTTTTAAAAGTTAGTTATAACTAAACATGTAGTTAATTGACATTAATACCTCTATTGTTATTTTTTGGAATTAATCCTATAGCTTTATTGGCGTTTTTTTTTATCGTATTGACATTTAGAGATTGATGATCTAAGCCATTACTTTGAATATCTAATAACTATTATTTAATTGTAGTTAGCAATTAAGTTATAAGTTAGCGATATAACATTATTTGTATATGACATATCCTTTTATGTATGCAATAAGTTTTGAAAGGGCACCAACTGATATTTTTGTGGGGATCAGTGATTGTATGCATAACATTATAGATTCATTGCACTCTACCAAATATATTACCCACCATGCACTTGCAAACATGCCAACAGATATTAAACTTCTAATCATTACTACTATGCAAATATTAATTACCTAATGAATCTGTTTGTATCTTTCATCCTTTACTCCTGTCTTTTTCATGAATTTGGAATTGCAATTATTTGCATTTTGAAAATGTAAATGAATAAACACAGAAGTTGTATTCAAAACTCAAAAGTGATGATAGATCTAGATCTAGTGCAATGGATGAGCCTCCACGTGCATTTCTTACTTTGTTGTCCCATGACCATAAGACATCTTACCTAGCACATATATAAATATGTTTCTATTAAATACTCCATAAAAACATATCTATTTATTGTAATTGAATTAAATGAGAAATTGGTCAGAAAAATCATCAACTTTCACAAAAATCTAGTGTTTTCTACAATATTTAAAAGTGATCTTAAAAATCATAAACTTTTTGAATTGTGCGGATTTTCAACATTAAAATTATCGGTATAAATTTTGCCTATGTGGAATTCCAATACTAAATCTAGAGCATCTATATCATCATCTTCCCCACAAGATTAAATAACAGATCCAGGATCCTAAAATCAAGGGGCGATATAAAATTTATCAGAAGCTAACGGAGGAGGAAGGGGCGACATCGGAAGCTATCAGAGGAGGCGTCTATAGAAAATCTATGTTTGAATCCACGGTAGCGGGTCATCGGGGAGGGACGGTAGCCCTCCTGCCCCTCCCTGGATCCGCAACTGGCTATGTCTATTACATGTAGGTTTTTATTGGCATTTCACGCAGGCAAAATTTTTGCCAAAATCTTTAGCATGGGAAAATCCGCACAATTCAAAAAGTCAATGATATTTAAGATCACTTTAAAAGATTGTGAGAAATATCAAATTTTTACGAAAGTTGATGATTTTTTTTACCAATTTCCATAATATAACGTTAACGTGCGATGAACAATGTGCTATACATCCAGCATGGCAGGTACAACCACCGCCATCTCCATTACATTTAGTTATGAAACATGGATACGTGCAGCAGACATATATTAATTCAACTTAATACCAAAAATAATCAAACCCATCTTCTTTGATTAATCCAACCTAAGCAAAATACTCTTACAAGAATTAATCGAATCTTTACCTAAGACAAACTCAAAATTCTGAAAAAAAAAAAAAAGTTACATCAGGTGTATAATATCTTCAGTTAATTGAAGAAAACATAAAAGTAGCCAAATATGTAGTGCAAATGTATGTATTGGTCGACACCGATTTAGATGTTGTTAATTACTTGCATGTGTATGTATTTATTGCGTACGTTCATTGAATTTCTCATTGCACATCGTCGAAGAGGTTGACTAATTTCAAATACCTTAAAACTGGCAAACGACATTGAATCTCTAACTCCTAATTTAATGAGAATAACATTGATAATTGATTAAAGAAGTCGGTAATAGGAATCTTTGCCCCAAGTGAAAGTCGGTGCACTGAATTAGCTCAAGCAACAATTATTCCCATATCAAAACAACATAAAATATTGGCACAACAATATATTAAAAAGACAAACTATATAATTTCGTTACTTATCTAAAACTCTTAATAAACTCAAAAGCGTGGTAGAATGACGTAAAACTAGCCCATTCTTAATTGAATGGTTAGAAGATTGGTCCCTCTCTTTGATATAGAGCAACTTTAAATTATTGGACTAACTATTTTATACTTTTAAGTGTTTATAAATCAGCATGAGGAATAGTCACCGATGGATACCCTTGGTCTAATAACCAACACAAAAATACTATTAATAATACTATTTCAGTAATTCAATTTTAACTTTTAAGCCACTTCCAGGTAAATTATGTTCCGAATTGAAAGCCATAAGGTGTCTGACTCTATAAAGAATATATCTCTAAATACTAAACCTAAATAAGATGTCTGAAGGCGAATCTAGTTCTAATGAATAACGAGTTTCAGTTAAGCTTTTATTACTAGAGGGTTTTTTCAGTGCACTACAAAAATTGAAGTTAATCGACATTAGAAGATTCATCGATGGATTTCTAGCAGAAAACACAATGTTAAATTACTAGCAAATTTACTAATTAACTTTTGTGCGTAAATGACACAGCAGAAACACAGTAGAGGTTATCGACAGTTCATGGTTACTGACAAACTTATCAATAAAAGTTATACTCCATTCGTCCCAAAAACTTCCAGCACGAAATTTCATCATTTCTATACCAAAAACTGCATCTACACATGTAAATATATCGTTATAGAGAAAATAGTGATCGAAAACATATGACACAAATCAACCTACTAGACATGCAAGTACACTCACATCTTTTTGTACACGGACTCCAATATTTTGACTACCATATTCACCTGCTACTGAATACAAAGCCCGTTAATGTCCGGCCCTACAAATACCTTTATGTGACGCCCCGGAAATTTCGATCCTTTCTTTCGAGATAAATCGGATTTATTAGCTTAATTAATTTCTCTTAGAAGTTGTGTAATCGTACCTTCCTCGTTGTATTCGACTTTGGAGTAATTTAAGTATGTTTCGGGGAAGGAATAAAGTGCAATGAAATTATGTGTCAAGGATAAAAGTAAAGCTATGCTTTTATTAGATAAATAATTGAGGAACAAATTACACAAGAATGTTGGAGATACATCTAGCACATGTTACATATGTGAGGGTGACACACACACATCTTCTCTACTCCATTATCCTACACTAGTAAGCAAGTTGGAAGCTAGCTATTTTGGTGATGGAGCCAAAGGAGCTCTAGAGGAGCATCTTCTTTCTTTTCCCCTCAATCTCCTTCTCGATTTTCAGCCCATAAGGCTCCAAATTTCCAGCTATTGTTGGGCCCTAGCATTTAATTGGTAGATTGGGCCAAGGATTTAATTATGAGAAGTTGGAATTTAATTTAAGAAGTGAGTTGGAGCTCAATTAATCAATTCCCGGATAATTTACTAAGTTTCCAAAGATGGAGAAATATAGAGTTGGAGCTCGAAGGCCGAGGAATAAATTCTCAAATAATTTATTTAGAGTCCGGAAAAATAAAGTAGTAAAGTGGGAGACGCGAAAGCCGACCGGCGTCGCCCCGCGACGCCATGGGCGGCCTTAAGAAAAATCCGAAGAAAAGGATTTAAGAAGAGACTTTCCAAGAATTTCTATTCTTGTTAATAAGTGCCCGAATATTTAAGTTAGAGAAGACAGAATTTCTCCAAGTTAATAAAGAGAATAAATACACTCTGCAGAATAGTAAAGCCGTGGTAGGATTGAGAAGAATCCTATAGACCGAGACTGAGATGTAGGTGTTATCCAATAGGGTGCATGCATTCTTTCTAGAGAGAAATAATTCAAGTATTAATTAGCGTGCTACGCTATTTATTTTCAAGGGATAAATTGCTCAAGGGCGAGTGAAGCCAAAGCGAGTAATTGAGTTGAGACATAAGCATATCAGGTGGGCTTTCTTTTAATATACAGCATTATAGTGTGGATATAAAGCAAATACTTTTGAAGTTATGAAAAATCATTTTCTCAAAATGAAGCAGTGATTATTTTAAAGTTGTTGTCATGCCATAAAATATTTGTTTTGAGGCCTATCTGTTGGGGTTGTAGCCCGTGGGTTTTGGCGATGCCAGCCCGAGTTTAACGAATTCGATTCCCAATAGGACCGCAAATCCTGTTCGGAATAATGTGCACGAGAGCCGTGAGCCATCAGCTGTTGGCCGGCGATGTGTCCGCTGAAGGTGGCCACCTTCACGGTACACGATTCACAGATATGGTAGAAATTTTGAAAGAACTTAGACTGCAGTCGGACTTTTAAGATCACAGAGAATTTAGTATGCTCGGGCCTTTTAAGAAAAACCCCCGTGCGATACTGTGGATGGATGACAACTATATATTGTATGTTTTGTTTTCGGCATGTGTCCACTGAGTACTCCTGTACTCAGCCCTGCATGTATTTATAAATGTGCAGGTTGAACGTCAAGAGGTTGGAGAAATGATCGGAGTCGATGCTACTAAATAATCAAGTGGATCTCTCACGATTCGTGTCTTCATACACGAAGTCGTCTAGTATGGACTTATTCCGCTGCTCTTTTGTGAAGTGAGACATCTTAGAATCTCACCTTCGAACTCTGATTTAGTGATGTAATATTCATTCTAGTTCTACGACCATGAAATGGTATATTTGGCTCCTATTCTATGAAGTGTTCGATTTGGCCTTCGAGTATATTCACAAGTTCTTTCCCCCTTTCTTTCCCCGCTTCTTTAATCCCCCATTAGTCGCGATTTACCCGCTTTCGCTATCCTTAGCAAAGTGCTGTCGTGACACTTTACTTTCAAAAAAATGAGATTAAGAAACAAGTGGAGAAAATCGGATGAAACCTAACGCTTCTACTGATTCAGAGGAGTCATGTACCCTTCTCCTCACCCGTCCTACTGATTCATAAGAAGGATGTAAGTTTCTACTTCTGCATCGACTATAGAGCCTTAAACATGGCCACGGTTCTGGACCACTTCCCAATCCAGACTTCTGACGAGCTTTTCAAATAATTGGGGTCCGCAATTTTTTTTACTAAACTAGATCTATGCTCGGGATACCATCAGATCCGCATGCAAAATAGAACAAATATTCAAAACTTCTTTCGGAATTTCCGATGGGCACTGAGTTGTTGGTGATGCCTTTTGGCCTCACGAATGCCCCTTCCACGTTCCAAGCCGCAATGAATAGTATATTCCGACCTTTGCTACGCAAGTCATAGATAATCACTCTATCCCATAATAGATGTCACACTTGAATAATGACAAGAGATTTTAGGAGATGTTTTTTTTTGTATTAAGTAGAGAGAGAAAATAATACTACATGTATTTTAATGTGAGAGAGAACTTTTTTCAAAAAAAAGGAAATGTGGAATCTCTTATAAGACAAACTAAACACAAAAGTGTGAAAGATAATTGATACGCTTGCATTTTGCACTATTTTAAGGCCATTATTTGGTCCATTTTAGGAGCATCCACAATAGCGGACGTCCCAACGGACATCCGACCGGCGAGCGGCTCGTCCGTCGGGAAAGTCCACTCTTGGGGCGGACGAGCGGGCGACTGACGTCCCGGACGAACGAGAGGTTGTTTGTGGTCATGCGCGGACGTCCGTCCTCTCACCCGCTATTGTGGTGAGTCGACGGACGTCCCACGGCCGAGAGCATTTTTCATTTTTTTTTCAAAACTCTATATATACGGCTGGTTGCACTTCATTTCATTTGCACCACTTGTCATAACGAGTGTCTCTTCTTTCTATCTACATTTCTCGTTTGATCGGTGGATCCAAAAATGGCTAGTGGTAGTGATAGTGGTGCGGGTGGTAGTGGTGGGGATGCTGACGCAAGGCAGTGAATTTTAATTCCATCTGTATTCCTTTCGAAATTATAATTCCGTAATTGCGTATTTGTGAATTTGTGAATTTTTATTATTGTGCTAGGTTATTGGGATGTCCTAGTGTTAGTTCGCTATTGTGCAGTGGGATGTCCTAGTAACGTGGCAGGAGTTATTTTTGGGATGTCCTAATGATAGGCTATTGGGATGTCAACACTATTGTAGATGCTCTAAGTGTCAAAGTTGCATTACATGTCCATTATTTGCATATTTTATCATTTTAGTATTTTTACGTCTTTTGTGAGAAATGTGCAAAATACAACTAAAAAAGGCATAAAAAGGTCAAAATTCGAAAGTTGGAGCAGAAGGCCAACGGGCCACTGGCGCACGCCAGCTGTCGCTGAAAACCAGTCTAGAACGTTCTGACTCTCTCCAGCGGCCCGTTGGGCTCATGCCAGCGGCCGCTGGGCCAGTTCGCGCACAGCTGTCATTGTTCAAACCCATTTTTTCGGCGATTCTGAAGTCCGATCAGGGCGTACTACATACTCCCTCTGTCCCACTTTAGGAGTCACGATTGAGTTCGGCACGGGTATTAAGAAATGTAAAGGAATTTGGTGAAAAAAGATAATGGAATGTGGGTCCTACTTTTTTATATTAGTCTTATAATAAAATGTGAGTGGAAAAAGGTTAGTGGAATGTGGGGCATAATACTATTTATGGAATATTCCAACCGGGACTCCTAAAGTGGGACACCCAAAAATGGTATACCGGGACTCCTAAAGTGGGACGGATGGGGTACTATTCTCTTCTTCTTTGAAAGAGCTTTGTGTTGGTACCTTGATCATCTCAATTGGAGTTTTATGGAAAAGTTATGGCCATTCTACCAAAGTCGCACAAAGCTGTCAATTGCAGAATTTAGGCGGAAATTCAAGGAAGAAAAGAAGAGATTACCTTATGAAGCCAAATCTTTTCCTTAACCTATGGGGAACAAAAATTCCATATTTGCTATTACTTGGAGAAAACTTTTTACCAAGTTTAAATCTTTTTCAATTCTATATATATCCAATAACCTAATTCATAATATTTACCATTCTTGACACACAATTCATAGCTCCCTTTAGGAAGAGTCCAAGGCTCCTCCCTCTCTACTCTGTATTTTAGTTCTTCCACCATTATTGGAGATTGATGCAAGGCAAGAGGAGCATGAAGACTTCAAGATTCAACATTGGGTTTTGTTTGTTTATTTCATGTCCCGTACTTTAATTATTGTTTTAGTTCATCTGTCTATGGATTGCTAAACAATAGAATTTTGAGGTTTGACAGTAATTGACTTTTATGTAGTTCTTTTTATGTTTAATGTTCAGAACTCGTTGCACTTGATTTTTCTTGAGCTTTTGTTCTACTAATTGGCCGTTACCTTGATTACTGCCAATCTCTGATCAGTGATTGCTTTGATTGGTTTATCTTATGTGTTCATACAATAATTATGACATGAGCATTGATGCATGATAGAGAGAAATCATGGTAAAACTTGAATCGGATGAATGTAGAACTAATTAGAATAACTAAAGAGTAAGTGAAATCATTATCCTTGAAATTTCTCTGTTTGCCAGATTCTATCTTATTTGTTTTATGTTTTTACTTTATTTATTTTTGTTTAGTTTTAAAACCCAAAACTCTTGTTTCTCTAGATAGTATATGATGCTTTGTACATGATAGACAATTGCAATTATATTCCCTGAGTTCGATCCCAGTACTGACCTTTAGCTATATTAATTCTGCCTTGTATACTTACAAGTAATTGTAATACTAAAAAATAGTGCATCAATAATCGAATCAACCATTGGGTCCATGGTCTTATAAATAGGAGCCTTGTCATTATTTTTTAATTAATGAAATCATAATTCTCCTCTTATTATTTAATTTGTGTTTATTTTACAAATTGCCGATCTTCGGACTCTGATCACCAGGTAGGAGTAACTTCCTAACATTGTAGCTCTTCCCTGGTTGTATACTAGTTGATCGAACCACGTAATCTTTTCTTTTTCATTTCGTATGTGAACGTGTGATTCTTCATTTTTATGTTGAATTGTAACTGATCTCATTAATTGTACTTTTATTTACATGTAATAATACTGTAAAAATAAAATATTTAGATTCTAGAAATTAAACTACTTCATTTATTCCTTTGTAGTGAGTTGTATTTCTTTTTAATTGTCCTACTATAGCTGAGATATTTCATTTTTTAGCAAAAAATACTTTAATCTCCCTTACTTTACTCTTTCTTCATCTGTCTATATTTTTCTTTTTACTTTATTTTTTTTTTTACTTAACTCATTTAAAATAATTGTTCTTAATTCTCATGCTGAAAAAAAAATGCATGTACTACATAGGAACGGAGGGAGTATAACTTCTAGTTGGGCCTTTTTACTGTTTGAACATGAAATATGCTCTAGTAATTCATTGCTAACATTTACTAATATTTTTACTGTTTCATTATTCTTGGTTATTCCCTATTGATCAAGTACGAATCTTATTTCGATAGTTAATAGAGAAAAAGAAGGCATGACCATAATTAGTTTCCCATTAGCATGCCATTAACTAATCCAATGATTTAATGAGTATATTATGCCTAATGATCGGTGATCAGGCTTAATTGTTGGAGATTTATTCAAATTTTGGGCATCATGTGAAGCATGGTCCCTACAAAATGATAATATTTGTAGGTAAGTGGTAAGTTGGAGTTATCACATCAGTGGTTAGAGAACAGGTTCTCTCATGACAGAGCACATTAGTTATCTAGATTCCATTAATTACTTTACATAGTTTTATATATAGTGTAGCATGCCTCGCCTAGTGGTATCCAATTACACGATTTGTGGGGGCTACTTTGAACTAAAGCAAAATTAAATCTAGATCATAGCCATACCATATATACTATAGCATATTTTCATTTCATTCTAATACTCCCTTTATTTTATTAAAAATGAAACGTTTTTCTTTTTAAATTGTTCCATTAAAAATAAAATATTTTTAAAAATAGAAATAACACTATCGTTTTTATTTTTATATTTCTCTTACTTTACTCTCTATTCATTAATTCACAAAAAAGACTGTATAAAATTCTATACTGAAAATTAAATATTTTATATTTATTGGAACGAAGTCTTTTAATGTTGAAATGACTGTTGATACTATCGTTGAAAATTAGCTAATAAATGATCGCCATCAATATAAATCACGAAAATTATCTAAATCAAAACCTACCATGAAACAATATCAATCACATAGACTATGTGCATAAATATGTGAAGGGCTTCTGAGAGCGTAACAAATAATTTTAATAATTATTTAATGTGTATGATCATAGATAGTTTTGATGGAGTTGACTTAATTATAGCTTCTATACTAAAGACAGGTGCTAAAGGTTGCCTAATCACAATTCAAGTAAATGGGATTACATTATATGGGTTTCAAGAATATTATATTAATACTAAAGAATTAAATATGATTCCTCAAGGAATTCATTAGATATATATAATTATCTTCAGTTGATATTTAAATTGAACCAGTGACAACCTTTAGCTTAATAATTGGTGATGATGCCATTCGTAAATCAAGTTTCAATATTTCCCTTCAGTCACAAACCTTATCTCAATGGGGTTGAAACAAAGAAAACTATTTTTATACAAGAGTGCGTTTGTCAATCAAAATTTGGCACGATACTGGGGATAGGTGTGGAAAGAAAATTATGCAATCAACCAACTTTAATAGTCATTGGTTAATTAGCAATTATAAATGGTAAAAAACAAGTTTAATCATGAAAGCTATTCTGATGTCTTCCACGCTCAAAATTTGAATTTCTTCCCTCTAGTTTTTATATTCCATAGTCAGAACAAGAATTAAGTTGGACGCAATATATATTATCTGTGGGCTTGGTATATACGTATTTCATTAAGATTTTTCTATATTTGTATTACGACAGCAATCTTTAAAAAGCAATGATTTTCATTTTGTTCGAGTGTGACAGGTAGGCATGTAAATTCGGGTAATCGCGGGTACCTAAACCTGAAAATTCGGGTATTCGAATTCGAAATTTCAAAAATGTCATACCCAATACCCGACCCGTATGTGAATTCGGATACCCTAATACCTGATGCGGGTACCCGATTAGTTAGGTTCGGTTACCCATAAACCCGAAATTAGTATTTCAAATTTATTCTTTTATATAAATTATATTATGATAAGAATAGAAATTATTAAAAATAACACAATAATACAATTTATTGATTATTATTAAAAGTCGAAACTTCAATTCTATTGCTTTAGCTTTCTCTAGATTATGATTCTATGACTATATATATATATATATATATATATGTACTCCCTCCGTCGCATAGAAATAGGCTACTTGGGATTGACATGAATTTTAATGCATAATTAGTAAAGTAAGAGAGGAGAAAAAGTAGTTGAAATTATGTAGTGAATGGTGGACCCATAAAAAAATAAAGTAAAGAGAAGGAGAAAAATGTTGTCATAATTGGATATGAGCTATCTGTATGGGACAGACGAAAAATGAAATATGGCATATTTCTATTTTACCGAGGGAGTATATAATAGACATTAGACAAATAGACACTACTTAATTTTAAAATAAATTTTTTTTGGCATAAATCTACATGTGATTAAATAAATTTACTCTACACTTACCTTACGGGCCATATGCTCTATACTAAATAAAAATATTTATCACAAATACATAATTAATCGGGTTTAATCGGATATTAGTCGGGTACCCTAATTCGGGTTTTGGGTACCCTAAATCCGAAAAATCCTAACATAAACTACCCAAATCTGTACCCGAACCCATAATTTCGGGTTTCGGGTACCCAAAACCCGTCGGGTATTGGGTCGGGATCGGATATATCCGAAACCGGCGGACTAAATTTGCAGGCCTAGTGACAGGTGAGTATTTATTAATTGATTAAAATTTAGTGCAAACTGCCAAATTAAATTGTAAATCTGGAAATTTGAAATTTTCGCAAACTACTCTTTCAAGTAAAAAATGCGATGATGCGGTAGCAAATTTTAAAATATGACATCTGCCACATAAACATATGATATTGTAATGAAGTGAGTTAACAATCCTAATACAATCATAACATTTTCATATGTCTGAAATCAAAGGTCACGTTATCGCGTATTTCGCCAAAAAATGAGATAGATGTGATCATCGTGATATTTGCAAACTTCGAGACTTAAATTTGCAATCTTCGAGATTTAGACCATTTCTAATCATACACTAAAAATGAGTTTTGGTGTAGAAATTTTCTTCAACCATACACAAAATTCAAATTCATTTTTGGTGTTTTTTGTGAAACAACACAATATTTGTTGTTACTGCAAAAATTTTGTGAGACAAAATCTCAAAAATAGTGTAAATCTTAAATTTGACGTAAATAGTTTAAGTAAAATTATTTTTTAGTTTAACATATACTACTCAAAAATGGATTTGAGTTTGGTGTTAATGATTGGAGATGGACTTATAATTATGGTATAAGAAAATTGGGACAGGCCTAAACTAAATATATTTTACAATTTATCCTAAAATTAATTAGACTTACACAACCCGCATGTGATTTCGGGTACCCTAATACCCGATGCGGGGCACCTAACCCGACTAACTGGGTATACCCGCAAACTTGAATTTTTTTTTCATTATCTTCTATTTATATAAAATATTGTGATAGGTATAAAAATTATGAAAATTAACAAATATTTATGGTTCAAACTCCCACTTTAGTACTTTAATTTTCTAAAAAAATTTCAATATTGACCATATATATACAGTGTATACTACTACTAGTAGACACTACGTAGTTTTCAAATAAAGTAGTTCAGTCTTTCATATTATTTGTAATGATGTAGTATTGGTTAATTAGACGACATGAAATTGAAAACAATGCAAGCTTCCACTGTTACTCGTTAAAAAAATAACATGCAATCTTTCGTTAAAAGAATAACAAGCAATCTTTAGTTAAAAGAATAACATGCAAACATGAAAGATGGCGAAATACTACCCACTATAACACACTTTGTCAAGTGTCAACTACTTTTTTCTTATATTTCTTAAAATCCGTGTTCGATTAAAATGTGATCAAATTTAAGGAACAGAAGGAGTAGATAAAAACAATTTATTTTACAATTCAAATAGATGAATGAGAATAATTCATCAATTGTTCTATCTATTTTGTGATATTATATCTTAATCATACTCCTACATAGTTGGATGAGATTAAGTTTTTTTACAAATCAAATTATTAAAATAATTAAATCATTGATATATCTCTTTTATAATATTATAATTTAAATATGTTAATTTGTTATTTAAAATCAAATATTAAAGTCATTATGATTTCTTTTAACAACCAAATACTTAGATAACAATAGTTTACTAATTGATCTATCTATTTCATTGTGTACCCATATAAAAAATTTATTTAATAAACTATTAAAGTCATTAGAATTTATTTTACAAGCAAAATAGATGGACGAAAATAATTCATTGATTGATTGATCTATTTTGGTGAAATTAGATCTTAAGCCCATTAAATTATTCTCATCAAATTGTTTAAACTGTATTCCTTTCGTCCTATATTTGGAGTCATATTTGGTATGGATATAGATATGAGTTTAAGAAATGTAAAGAATAATAGATTCTAAAAGTTAATGGAATATGAGCTCCATTTTTTTATACTATTGGTCTTATAGTAAAATGTGAGTGAAATGAGTTAGTATAATATGAGACCTACTTATCATTTATGATAAAAGTGAAATATGACTTTATTGTTGAAAGAAATGGAGTAGTAGAAATTCAGACTTTGGAGGGTAGTGCAATATATGGAGCCAAATTTAGAAATATATAAAACTTAAATAAGTTGATATTGAACCAATAACTATGAATAAATCGATTTTTTTGTTAAATTAATTTATATCTATATAATGTGACCTCGCGTATTTACTAAAAAAACTAGGTGCGACCACCTCGTCCTCGACAAGTTGACCCTTTCGATTTGGGGTCAAGATTTTTGGGATCGAAACCTTAGGCGAATCCGTAACCTTCAAAACCTTATCCTAAATCGCATAATTAAGGATTAAGCAATCAAAATAGGGGGTTTTACGTGATAAGTGGTGGGAAAATGACATTGCTAGTGGTGGGGGTACAATATATTACCACTACTCACACTATCTTTCGGCGCCAAAATTTTGCTTTGAATCGAAGTTAATTCACTTCATGATTTTATTTAATTTGGTCGGATATTGTAGAGGTTTTTGCATCGGTACGAGGTGTGCTTTAATTTTCTCTCAATCATTTTCTCCTTTATCTTTTATCAAAGCGTTTAAAAAAAAAAAAGTAGAGTTCCAAAGTTATCAAATACTTACTACTATAAAAAGACTAAAATTTAATGGCTGATCACCTGAAAAAAAAATCATTAATGGCTGATGATGGTGATTATATATTTTATCAATTTTAGGTATGTATTGGTCTTTTTGCGGGCGCTATATCATTTGATGAGTGAATGTTTGGCGAAAATTGAGAATATATCTTCAAATAGTACAACAATTTTTTAGATATAAATCTTTATGTAGATTATTGAATAATAGTACGTCCCACTTTCTTATTCATTAGTATGTGTACTAATATTCTTCTTCCCTCTTCATATTCTATAGCACAATATAAGCCTAATTATCATACATACCTAAAATATAGTGTTTGTAACGATCCGCCCATCTAGGGTATAGTAAATGCGGCGATTGTTAACTAGTCGGACTTAAATACATCAAAGATCATAGGCTAGGGTTCCATTTAAAAAGGGATTTAACCAAAGCATTTAATGAACAATTAAGTAGAAGAAGAATAATGCCTTAGCAAAGAAATCAAACAAAAGGCTATCGCAATAAATGCTTATCAAAGATTCAAAAATATTCTCAACTGTTCCATATCCAAAATATTCCCACAAAATAAAAGAGTTTAAACCCAACCAATAGATCACAAGTTTTCATAATATAGCGGAAGCGATCAAGAGAGAAGTGAAGCTATGTATGGAGACACAACGACACTTAAAGTTCCAACAGATCATCTTATTATTTCCTACTCAACACCGCCGCCCGCTCGCCACCGCTCAACCTGCACATAGGGAAAACACATGCAGGGCTGAATACTTATAATCATACTCAGTGGACTCATTGCCGAAAACAGTTTTATCAACAATAGTAATTATCATGCCATTTTCAAGTGTCCATCGGGGTTTTAACTTTAGAAAGACCCGAGGCACCAAAATATATTCTTTATCAAATATCACGGTCGCGCAACCATTTTTCTCATCGACGTTTACCATATCCTCATTCTACATGACAAGGAATGCGGCCGCAATCCAGGTCACTAGACCGGCCAACCCGTACGCTGACACTCGGTCTAACATTGGTGTACACTAACCCAAGTAGAGTTTGCGGCTCTACAAGGATCCGAATTCGATTAAATCAATAGTGGCATAACCACGAGGGATAGGCACGACAAAACAAATCAAGGCATGATAACACATATTTCATTCTCATCAATATCAGTTTAGGACAATGTCCTTATTTTAAAAGAAAACCCACCTCGTCGGCTTAGCTCGAGAGTATTCTCTTCTCCTCGTTTATCACGCTGAGAGCGCGAAGTATCACCTTTAAATTAGGCGTATCACAAATCAGTTTCAATCATTGATCTCAAATCATGCATGTCTCCCATATTTCCCTTTTTCCCATCGATTATTTTCAAAACCATCAATCAAAATCAAAGTATGATTATCATATCATTTTTATTCAAATAACAACTCCAAATTCACCATTAAATCGTGTCACGCATGAGTGTTCTACACACACAACACACGCACACGCACACCACACATGTGCACACGCAAGCCGAGGCGTGCGCGCACACACACACATGGCCACACACACACGGCCACATACACACACACACACATCCATACATCCCAAATTCATCAATTTAATTCCCCTACTCTCAATCTAAATGCATGTGGACTCAAGAACACCGATTGATCGGTAGAAGAAGAAAAGATCAAAATTAAAGTACCTTTTCCAAAAGAACAATCGGTAGAAACAAATTATAGCCTTGATTATACAATAAACTCTTGGATTTCAACTTGGATTCTTCTCAATTGATGAAGAATTCTTGAAGAAAAGATGAAGAAAATTTAGAGAGAGTGGGGAGAGAGATTTTCGAAATTATGGGGGAGTGGGGCGCCGGTTTTGTGAATGCTAGGGTTTAGGATCTTTCATGTATTTATAGAGTTAAGAATAATATCCCACAAATAAATAAATAAAAATATTTGGGAGAGATAATAGGGGAAGTGGCGTTAATTAGGTTGAGAAGAATGGGGAATTCGAAATTCCTAGGCTATTTAATTAGCCTATGATTTAATTTGAATATTTCACGGAGCAAGAATAAATAATTAAATCTCCCCAATATATATCAAAAGTGGCGTGTAGTTTCATTCTCAAAAGGGATTTAATATAAATCCTAATTAAATTAGGATATGGCAATATCTTCTTAGATATGGCAAGATATGGTAGGATATTCTAGCATATTTATATTTATTCATGGAATATAATAAATAAGAGATCAAATAGTATAATAAATAATTTCTCCCTCCCTTCTAGATGAGATTTTTGAAAATCTCATGGATATCAAAGGTGGTGTTTTCGAAAATTCCATGATGGAATTAACGTATAATTGGACTTTAGATTTAATTTGGATAATCATCCCAAACAAATAATTAAATCCAAGAAAAATAGGATTTCTTCTCCAAATAAAAATAGGAGAGACCGAAAATTCCACATGTTTAAATAATGCCCCTATTTAATTCTCACTCATCCCTTAGGAAAATAATTCACCACAATTATATTACTCTGCATCAAATATTCACCAATCAATCATTTCTTCACTTTCACTTCATTTTCTCTACGCACTGACCTTTCAACGGCCACGTCATATTTTCCACATCTTTGACTATTCAATAGCCACGTCATAATTTCAACAAGTTGACTATTCAACTCAATCTCAATTCTCATACGCAATTAGGTCACAAAGACACCATGCAATTAATTACTCATTAAATAATCCACATATCATAGCATTTAAGGCATTTAATGCAAAAATTTTATAACCCGAAAATTAGGGTTTGAAAAAGTGGGGCGTTACGGTGTTTGTATTGTTCCATTAAGAAAGTATTAGTAGAAATCATAACTGTTTTGTGGTCTACACTTCGAGTGCGTACTATATGTTCATATATTGCATAAGAATAATGCTAAGTGCTTACATTTAAGTAAGTGTGCAATCAATGTGTATGCACTTTTTTAAAAGGATAAATGAATTTAAATTTAAAGGTCATGTTCGAATTTGAAATCTTTGACTTCTGCATTAGTTTCTCTATTACTTGGCTAATTCAGATACACACATTGTATGCACTCTGTGTATTTGGGTTGCAGAAATTAAGCATATAATATGTACTCTGTGCGCATATGTTACAAAAAAATAAGTTGAATTGATTGTTAAATGAAATAAAATAAAAAACAATAAATTAGAATGAAAAATATAATGTAAGTAAAGTGCTTATTTATACTCACAATGCCAAACTTGCACCATAATCATATTGAGTCTCAAAATCACTTATTAAAGTGCAAAAATTATATTACACCGTCAGTCCCAACATGACACAATTCTTTTTCGCATGTTTTTCGGAAAAATAAATAAATAATTGAAGTGGGAAGAAAGTCAACTAAGAGAGAAAATAATATAGAGAGTTTCTTCTATATTATTCTCTCTCTTATTTCACTTTCTTTTCGCTTTAACTATTTTTTTATATCATTTTTGCAGAATAAGTACGAAAAAGAAATGTGTCATCTTAGCTAGAACATAGAGAGTACAATTTAATTCATATAATTTTCACTATGTCTATGCAGATTAACCTCTTGGTGTTGTAAGTTTCACCATGAATCATGATGACCCTCTTTAAGATATGTCAATTTTGAAAAGCTATGAAATCCTTGATTTATTTCGTATATAGTTGAATTACTTATAAATTAATCCTTTTGAGGTTACTAAATTGTTATTGTCACTCTATAGTTAGAGTGCATAACATCAGGTTCAAATGACATGCACTTATTTGAACAGATAAACTAAGTTTTTAAAAGAAATTATATGGCACTGTTATTAAATAGCCTTTTGAAAAGAGATTGTGTTGTATCATAAGCACTTTGGCATATGAAATGCCAAACATTTCTAATGGAAAACTTAGCCTTCATTCTATATCATTTTCTGGATGGCCTAACTTCCATTCCGAATCTATCCTAATGACTAAAACTATCTCCATTCGGAAAACTATATAATGACTCAATTCCTATTCTAGGATTTCTGTTTGAAATACAAAAACTCTCTGTAAATAAATATAAAAGCAACAAATATGGAGGAACAAGAGAGATAACAGAGAACACAAATCTTATTACTCTGTAAATTTGAAGATGAATAAAATAACAAAAATTACAAGATATTTAAAGGCAAAAGAAAACCTCTACTATCTCAACTTATTGAAAATTAAGTCTCCTAAATAGGGATGTCAATTGGGCTAACCCGCTCGGGTTCGGGCCAATCCACTCGGATTGTCGGGCTATTTGGGTGCGGGTTATTCGGGCTGTGGATTTTTCGGATTTTACATTTTTGGTCCTAACCCTAACTCTTCGGGTTTCGAGCTAACCCACGGGCTATTCGGGTCAGAAGTGATCTTATTTGTTACTTTCTATCCAATTCAATATTCTAACTTGTAAAAAAAACAGATTGTCGTAAAGTGAAGTATTATCAAAATGATCAAGAGAAGGAAAATAATAGCTATTGAAAGTTGAAACAAAATACATAAACATATCACTCAATTAGTAGCACGTGTGAATCTGAATACAATTAAATGACAACTAAATGGAAATCATGCATTTCAAAAGGAGTTAAATAACGTTCTTAATTATTTACCCGAAAAATAAATTCTAAGAAGTTAAAAAATATAGTATAGATAATAGTATGTCAAATAATAAATTCTATGGAGTTTCATGTGATTATATGAGTACATATTACGATATTATTACAGTCTATATTTCATTTAACCCTAACTTTTAATTTGAGAAAGAAGACATAATTACCATATATAGGTTCATATGCCATATATATTTCATATATATAAGTATATAAACCCAAAATTTGATAATATTTTTTTTAAATGCTCAACCCATGGGCTAACCCACAACCCACCCGGGCCAACCCGCATAATCCGCCGACCCAAACGGGTAAGCCCGTGTAGCCCGGTTATGTATTTGGGTTACAATTTTCCGGCCCTAACCCTATGATTTTACCGGGTTATTTGGGTCGGCCCGCGGGTTTCGGACTAGATTGACATCCCTACTCCTAAATACCACCAAATTAGGAAACGGAAAACTTAAATAAAATGGAAGAAACTTTGACCTCTCCTAAATACCACTAAATATTGTAACTGAAGACATAAATAAAATGGAACAAAAGTTTGACCATTCCAACGGTAAGTTTCACTATTTTTCAACACTCCCCCTTAGTGAAAACTTACTGTCAACAACACCAAGAGCAGCTCGAAATTGTTCAAGTTTAGCTCTGCCAAGTGCCTTTGTAAATATGTCAGCAACTTGATCTTCACTTCTTATCTTCTGCAAATCGATCTCTTGATTCAAAACCTTTTCTCGAACAAAATGGTGATGCACTTCGATGTGTTCTGTTCAAGCATAGAACACTGGATTTTCAGCAAGCTTAATAGCACTTTCGTTATCACAACGAATCTAAACTGAATACTTCAAGTCACAAAAAATTTCTTGGACGAGCCTCTTGAGCCAAACATACTCTTGAATAGCCATTGAAGTTGCCACATATTCAGCCTCACAACTTGAGAGGGCAACTGTGTTTTGCTTTTTGCTGCACCACGAGATTGCTGCTGATCCGTATCGAAACAATAGCCCGTTGTTGAGCGTCTATCATTTATATCACCGGCCCAATCCGCATCTATAAAACCACTCAATGAGAATAAAGTTCCCTGCTTATAATGCCATCAGAAATGCAGAGTATTCTTGATGTAGCAAAGAATTCGCTTTGCTGCAACCAAATTAGGCTCTCGTGGCTTTCCCATAAACTGAGATATGACTCCAACAGAGAAAGAAATGCCAGGCGTTGTGATAGATAAATAGAATAGACTACCAACAAGTTGACGAAAAAGTGTTGCATCCGCTAGCAGCTTTCCTTCATCTTTAGCTAACTTCAAGTATGACTCCATAGGAGTAGTCATTGGTTTTGAATCCTGCATACGAAAACGATCTAATAAGTTTGAAGCATATCCTCGTTGCGAGACAAAATATCCATCTGACTTTGTTACTTCTAGGCCAAGAAAACAATTAACTTCTCCCAAACTTTTCATATCAAAACGAACAGACAAGGCCTCTTGAAGACGAATAATTTCAGCATCATCATTAATCGTAATAATCATATCATCCACGTAGAGAAGAACCATTATACAAGATGAAGATGTTTTCTTGATAAATAAACTGAAATCAGTTTTAGAAGAGTTATAACCACAAAATTTAAGATATTGAGCAATTTTACCATACCAAGCACGCGAAGCTTGCTTGAGACCGTACAATGACTTCTTAAGATGACACACATAGTCTGGAAACTCTTCCGAAACGAATCCATCTGGTTGTTCCATAAAGATATCTCTATCCAAGTCTCCGTAGAGAAATGCATTCTTCACATCTAGTTGCCAAAGCCTCCATCCTTTACAAGCAGCCAACGAAATAATGGTTCGATTTGTTGCCATTTTAGCAACGGAGCTGAAAGTCTGATCATAATCCAGACCATATTCTTGAGAAAAACCACGAGCAACGAGACGAGCTTTATAACGATCAATTGTTCCATCAATCTTTTTCTTCAATTTGAAAACCCATTTACAAGTAATAGGTTGAATATCTTTTGGCCTCTTAACAAGTTCTCATGCGTATTTCTTGATTAGAGCCAAAATTTCCTCTTTCATTGTTGTGACCCATTTAGGATCGCCTTTAGCATCATCATAAGACTTTGGTTCATCATCGCATGACTCTCCCATTAGAAATGCATAAATCACTGATGCAAGATTTACCTCCACATCATAGTCAGCTAAATGAGCAGGCGGTCTTCTTTGTCTGTTAGACCTTCGAGTTCCAGCTTCTGTCGTCTCATTTTGCTGAAAATTCTCTTCAGGAGAAGTAGCAACACTCCTGCTTTCACTTGATTCAGTATCATCAAGAATAGGCAAAAGATCAGTTGTGACACTACTGTCATTTGCATCAATTTGATCAGATGAAATTTCATCAAACACCACATCACGAGAGACAACAACTTTCTTCGTTTCCGGATCCATACATCTCCATCCTTTCCTATGAGTGTCATAGCCAACAAAAATGCAACGCTTTGCCTTCGGATCAAGCTTAGTCCTATTAGACTTTGAGACATGGACGTAGCAAATCGAACCAAAAACTCGAAATAGACTCACATTCAGCATATGATGGTATAATAACTCATATGGACATGATTCCGTACCTGGCCACGAAGGTAAGCGGTTCACGACAAAGCTTGCTGATTGAATTGCTGCTGCCCACGACTCTCTTGGGAGGTTCTTTGCATGTATCCATGACAAGCAAATGGATGTAAGATGTGCCAATTTACGCTCAGTGAAGCTCTCACGGTCTCGCGAGTGTGTGTGTGTTAATAATGTGTGCACAGAAAGGAATAACAAGTCTCCTAGGTCCAGCGAATCCACTAGATCACAAGGTCTAGGAACTCACGGATCGTTGGAAGACCTCGGTCGTCGGACACACAGAATATCGCTTCAAAAACCCTCAACCACTTATACTAAAATTAGCACAGGGAAGTAGGGATCGATCCACAGAGATGGGTGCGTAATTAAGCATGCTCAAAGATTCGGGACTATTTTTGGGTTGGCTGCTGCCACGCATTTTTTTTTTGTTGAGGAAATTAAACTAACTTGAGTGAAATCTGCTACGCTAACAGCTAGATCTAGGCAGAACAGAAATCATGCATGTAAACTGAGACATTCACTAGATCTAAGAAACTATTTCTAAATTACCTAGACCTGGGAAATAAAACTGACGGTGGGGACCATTTGCTGAAAAGGTAAAGTACGGACGAAAAGCTGGAAAACAACAAACTAAAGTACTAACTAACAGCGACATCATCTTCTTCAATCGATTTGCATAAAATTCAGTAAAAACAGAGATGGAACGTAAATCGGAAACGAAGCAGGCTGGACTTAAAGCAATTTAACGAAGAACAATTAAAACTAAGCAGATCTACGGCTACTAGACAGAGTAAATTGAAAAGAGAGCAAAAGAGTTTGAAATCCATGCACAACTTGATTCCCCTGTTCAGATCCAACCTCGGATGCTAAATCCACTCCGGATCCAAGCATCCGACACAAACTCCGACCAAAAGTATATCCATAGCTTCAGATTCAACAAACAACCACCGATCAACAACAACAATTCAGATCCACCACGTCTTCCCCAGATCAAGCACAGAATTATCCAAAACAGAGATTAACATTTAACTGCCGAAATAAAACTTCAAACAAACAGAATCATAAATCAACACAAGATAACACCAACATGGCATAAACCAAATGCATAGTTAACCGAATAATAGCAACAACCAAGTCGACTTCCAAAATAATGAAGTTCGACGGAATAAAAGTGCGAAAACCGAATTAAAAGCAGATTGTTTCTTCGCCCTCCGAGAGGACGGTGTTACACTGACTTCGCCGAAGATGAACCCCTTAGAAACCCTAAACTATCCCAAATTCTCATTTTCCAAGTGTGTGTGTGAGTGTGTGAGCTAAGAGAAAAAATCATATATATCGCGTGTGCTGCGTGCTCCCTTATTTATAGGCGTTGAAGTGGATCCAGCGAGGTATGAATAGTCTTTGTTGCCCTCAGCTATTGACTTCCTTCTTCTAGCCATTCTTTTCCCTTCAGTTCTGCTCATTTTCCTTCATTTTCCTTTACTAGTCCATTTCCTCCAGCTCCTCCTGGATCTAGCGTCTCCTTCACACACCTGGCTTAAAAATTGCGTTAGACCCAGCAAAATAAAGTGTTTTCTCACCACATAACCAATGTATGAAATTAGCCTTATCAAACTGCTCACACTTAAACCATACTTGTCCTCAAGTATAAAGATAAGAAAAAGAATAAGGCGAATTTCAAAGCACGGTTATCCCCTGACCGACTCCTTAGACTCTAAACAGACTCCTAGACCTAGACACAACTAATGCACAGATAACAAACAATAAAAAATAAAAATACATAGACACATATGCATGAACTAGCTTCAACTTTTAGGCAACCGTCCCCACAAGATCAAGGTCAATTCAATAGGCTGCACTTCTCCAAATTGGCCCTTCCCTTCTTCTACCTAATCAATCTGTCGGTTCGTCAAGATAGCCTTTTACTTTCCCAATTGTTGGATTCACTCGATCACTCATTCCTCACCAGGGATGTTAGGATCGATTCTCTCATAAGTTATTGCCATACCACTGAAGCGTCGGGTTATGAGAGATTTCTCCTTTTATACTTCTTTCTCCCCTTTTTTTTTTGGGTCAGGTTACTATTGTTCCCTGCCCTTAGACATATTCCCTCTGGACTTCGTCCAGCTTATACCTCCTTTTTATTTTTTTCTTTTTTCAGCATTTTTTTTCTCTGGACTTCGTCCAGCTTATAACTCATTTACCTGGATTTCGTCCAGCTTATACCTTCATAACCCAATTCGCCTCTTTTTTTCTCCGTCATGACTCTTTTCCCTAAGCATTCAGTGGTGGCCCCTTTACATGTGTTAGCTCAAAGTTATTTAAGGCTTATAACTCACTCTTATAGTGGGGCTTCACAACTAAGTAAGCTAAGACATCCTCTATCGTTCTCACTTCGTCCAGATTGACTTGGCTTATTAAAGGAAAAGACTTCTAAGTTGAAATACATCCTATCTTCAATTACTTTCACTAAGGAGATCATGCCATATTATATTCACCAGCTCATGCGACGCAAACAAAACCTAGACTTAACGACTTAACGGTAGAAGCTTTACTCTTGGATTTTGAGAAAGGGAGTTGATGTGATTTTCCGTATTGGCAGCCGGAACAAACCACATTTGGATAAATTTTCTTGAACACAGGAATACCTTCAAGAAGCTTCTTCTCAGAAATTTTCTTCAATAACTGAAAACCAACATGGCCTAATCGAGCATGCCAAAGTGTGGCACTATCATATTGACTTGTTTTCTCAGTATAAGCTTCATTTGCAGACAATACATAGAGTGAATCTTTTCTCTTTCCGGTAAATATGACATCAGCATCAAGGTGTTTTATTTTGGAAATAATTTTTACATCATTTAGACCAAAAAGAACATACCTCCCAGAATCCGCAATTTGAGAAACCGATGCAAGATTCTTCTTCAAGCCTAGAACATGATAGACATCCTCAAGAGATACATCCTTTTCAACGCAAAATTGGCCTTCATTTACTACAGGGTGTAGCGAATTATCCGCAGTCACAATAACCTTCTTTTGATTGTTGTGGCGAACGCACGAGAGTAACGAATCATTCCCAGTTGCATGGTGAGATAATCCCGAATCAACGATCCATTCATAATTGTAATCCATGGAGGTATTAACACTTGTATCAGCATCTGCAACTGGATTTGGAGCCTTAGCTTGGCAGATATCAGCATTCATAATTGTGATCCCATTTTAGTTGTTCATGCTCATCGTTTTCATAAGCCACATTTGCTCCTTCTTTAGTAAGATCTGTGCGGCAATTGCGTCGAATATGGTTAGCTTTCCCACATCGTTCACACTTCACCTTCACTCGACAATTGCGCTTGATATGTCCAAGCTTTCCACATCTATAACATTCTGGAGAAGATTTCTTTGAATATCCTTCACCTTTGGAATAATTACCACCAGTTGATGGAGATTTTGATGTAAACCTGCTCTTTCCTTTGTCTTTTGCATAGAGAACCTCTTCGACACGAGACGAAGACTGGTTGTTACCACCAATTATTTGCTTTACCAATGCTTCTTGGTTAGATAGCAAATTTTCCAACTCTATGATATAAGGTTGATTTACCCACCCTTGTATTGAAGAGATAAATGGCATAAACTCTTCACGTAATCCTCGAATAAGATAGCGTCGCAATCGAGCTTCATTGACAGCTCCCTCTACATCCAATTTTGAAATTTCAGAACATAAGCTTTTGACTTTCAGAAAATACTCTGAAATCGTTAGCTTATTCTGAATGATCCAGAACCTGGAGCCTCATCGTGTTCTTTTGATCGAACAATCTTTCAAGTGTGTCCCACACTTCTTTGGGCGATTGCACAATACGAACATGCTCAATGTAATCCTTGTTGATCGACGTTCGCAAAGCAAATAAAGCTTTGCCGTACTTAATCTTCCACTTTCTCCTCGCTTCTCCATTTTGTAGTGTATCTTCCGGTAGTTCATCTTCACCAGATATAAGATCCCACAAATCATGTCCTTGTAGGTAAGCTTCCATACATAACTTCCAATAACTGTAGTTGTTGGCAACAAGCTTTTCTACAAAGGTACTGCTTCCACCATTCATCTTTCTTAGAGTAATAATATCAAATACTCCCTCTGTCCGCGATTAGGAGTCCCGGTCACTTTTGCACACCCGTTTTATAAAAATAATTAAAAATAGTTAAAGTGGAGAAATGGTAAAGTAAGAGAGAGAATAATGTTGACAAGAGTCTTCACAACATTATTCTCTTTTTTACTTTACTATTTCTCTACTTTAACTATTTTTTTATCATTTTTATAAAATGAGTGCTCAAAAGTGATCGGGACTCCTAATCGCGGACGGAGGGAGTACCTGATATGCAACCAGGCTGTGATACCATGTAAAGAAATATAAAAGCAACAAATATGGAGGAACAAGAGAGATAACAGAGAACACAAATCTTATTACTTTGTAAATTTGAAGATGAATAAAATAACAAAAATTTCAAGATATTTAAAGGCAAAAGAAAACCTCTACTATCTCAACTTATTGAAAATTAAGTCTCCTAAATACCACCAAATTAGGAAACGGAAAACTTAAATAAAATGGAAGAAACTTTGACCTCTCCTAAATACCACTAAATGTTGTAACTGAAGACATAAATAAAATGGAACAAAAGTTTGACCATTCCAACGGTAAGTTTCACTATTTTTCAACACTCTCAAAGTCCCGATACATGAAGACCTACAATATTAAAGCTTAGATCGTTCTATATGTATCTTTCTAAGCTAGCGACCATGCACCTATTTGACTTAATGTGTTATGGCTGAGTTATGAGAAATTGATCTCCGTCGCACTGTAGTATAGGCGTTACGTTTTAAAAAAATTTATACTCCATCCCACAATAAGAGACACATTTTGCCGTTTCAATCCGTCCCATAATAAGAGTCACATTTCACTTTTACCATAAATGATAAGTAGGTCACACATTCCACTAACTCACTCCACTCACATTTTATTAAAAAATCAATATAAAAAGTGGGCATCATATTCTACTAACTTTTCCAATTCATTATTCTTTATACTATTTCTTAAAACACGTGCTCACACCAAATGTGACTCCTATTCAGAGATGAAAGAAGTAATAAAGGATTTAATAAGCATTGAAAATAGAAAGAGAGTAAAGTAAGAAATGTAATGTAATATAAATAGTAAGACTTTTCTCTACGTATTATCTCTCTTTCTCTTCCCTATATTATTACTGCACTGCCACATCATAAGGACATCTCATTGCACAATAGCGGACATCCCCAAGGACATCCCTGCGGACATCAACAATAATAAAAATTCATAAATCCACAAATATACAACTTACGGAATTAAAATTTCGACGCGAGCCGTATATATAGAGTCAAAAAAATCAAAAATAAAAAATCGGGACGTCCGTCGTGGTACCGCAGCGGACGTCACGACGGACGTCGCCGGAAGGCCGCGGAAGCCTCACATCCGTTGGGGACGTCCACATCCACCTCTCCCGACCCAATGGCGGACGTCCCGCGCGGATGCCCGACACGCCAGTCCGACGTTCGCTGGGACATCCACAATGGCGGATGCTCTTAAGTCAAAAAAATTGTCGTCGAAAAAATTCACAATGATAAAAATCACGATAAAGAAAAAAATCATGTATTCCCATATTAAATTTGAATTGATATCTAATTTCAGTAGCCCTATTTTTATTGGGGGTGGACACACACTTAATTGCTGCATAAAACTTAGAGCATCCATAATGGATGCCCGATCTCACGCCCTATCGCCCGAGATTTGGGCTCAGGAATGATCGGGCATCCATTGCAGGCGTCGGTCACGCCCGAGGACGACCGAGAGTTCGGTCGCGACCGATCCATTGGGCGTGAGATCGGTCGCCCATTGCAGGAGCGCGCCCGAGCCCGAGCTCGATGTTTTCTATTTTTTTTTTATTTTAAATTATTTAACCCTAATTTAAACCACTATAAATATTTCATTTTCTTCACTTATCACACACCAAACCTTTCACTTTCTCTTCTATATTCTCTCAATATCCACACTTTCAACAATGGATACGAGTCAATACCCAAACCCCTATAATGTCGACGACGATATGCCCATGTTTGGAGGAGGCGGCGGCGCCCAGTGGCCCGGCCACGAAGACTACCGTGTTGAGACGCCCGGATCTGTAGGATCCACTTTCGTCTCCGACTCTGAGTTCGATCCGTTCTTCGGCACCAAGGAGGTTGAGGAGATGGAGCCTAGTTGTGGGCAACATCATGTCCCTGCGCGGCCGCCGCCGAAGAAAGGGAAGAAGAAGATGGCGCGGAAAGAAAAGGCGCCATCGGTTCCAGTCACACTCCCACCCAACGAGCCGAACGAGACTACGAGTTGGATGAGTACCTGAAGGTGGCTCAGTGTTGGGTCGATGTATCGGAGGATTCGATATCCTCCAACAACCAGACTTCAGCCAGGATATGGGATCGCGTTGAGGAACGCTACAACGAGGTGAAACCGAAGTGGACGTTCAAGCTGACCAAGGTTCAGCTGCGCAAGTGTTGGGATCGGATCAAGCTCCACGTTAATAACTTCTGCTATATCTACAACAGGAATAGGGACGGAAGGGCTAGCGGTGAGAGCATGGAGGATGTCCTCAACAAGTCGTTGTCCGAGTACCAACGGTAGTTCGGGCAATTCAAGTTGTACAATGTTTGGCTGATCTTGAAGGACAAGGCGAAATTCAACGGAGGGATGCCGGCTGGATCCTCGGCTGCGAAGCGGACGAAGACCACCGCCACTGGCGGTTACACGAGCAATGGCCCATCTCCTGTGGATCTGAACGCTGAGCCGGAAGGGAGTTCCGGCACGCCTACGTCTACTTTTAGATGTCCCATTGGTACCAAGGCTGCCAAAGCCCAGGCCAAAGGGAAGGCGAAGGCGGGCGCGTCTAGATCGGCAGCCCCCCCGCAGGCTGCGCCTCCTCCATCTGCTCAGCTCATGGACAGGGCGATCAAGGAGGTCGGAGGTTATCGCAAGGTGGTTGAGTATAGGTTTATACTTGACTTACTAGACGCTCAAAACAGCCTTCGTCAAGAAACCGATCCGGAAGCCCGATAGAGGACTAAGATTATGATCAAGAATTTGGCCCAGAGGTTGAATTTAGATGACTAGTTTGGTTTTTTCTTTTTTTTAGTATTTTAGTTTTAATGTAGTTTTTTTAGCTAAGTATGATGTAGTTCCACTTTTAAATTAAGTAATGTAGTTTTTTTTTTTTTTTTGCATTTGTGGTGTTTAAAATAATATATTTTGATATTTTATAGTAATTAAAAATAAAATTAAAATACAATGATTTAAAATTGAAATAAAAAGTGGATAAGAGATAGGGCATGCACTAGGGCTCCATCATTGCAGAAATAAGGTATGCTGACGTGGCAACCCCTAGGACTCTCACTAGGACTTCCACTAGGGCATCCACTATGGATGATCTTATAAGTTCAATTTCTTAGAGATAATGTAGTGGGCGAGATTTGGCTTAAATGCACTACTCCACTGTTACTAGTGTAGTACTAAATGATACATCCTCCATTCCAAATGAATTATTTTTCTTTTTAAGAGGTCACGCTAAACCCTAAACCCAAATAATACGTTTCCAAAAATAAAAAGATCACCTTTTCTCTTTCTATCGTACTACTACGAACATTTTCCTTTTTGATGTCACATTTTTCTTTTGCTCATCATCACATCGACATTGTTTAGTCTAAAAAAGATACTCCCTCCGTCTTCCAAATTTTATCACAGTTTGATCGAGCACGAGTTTTAAGATATGTAATGAAATATGACTTGAAAAAGTTGATAGGATATAGATCCTACTTTTAAAGTATTATTTTTATAATAAAATGTGAGTGAGAATAAATTAGTGAAATGTGAGGTCTAATACCAAAAATAGTACTATTAAAAAGTGAAATGTGACAAATTTTGTGGGATGAACAAAAATAAAAAAATGTGAAATTTCATAGGGGAGTATACTAGTATATTAAGAAAATTATACTCACATATGGAAAATCATAAATAAAATAATTTTAATACTCTTAAACATTAGTACTCCATATATTTTAATTTATTTGAAGAAATCTTTATAAGTAGTACTTTAAAATGAATTTGACTGATTATTCAACTTATTCTGTATATCGCTTTAAAGAATCAAACATCAGCAGTATCAAAGACGGAATGAAATCTTTTAAGTATGGCACAATATATTTAATGTAAATCACCTTTTCTCCATAATAAACAGCTCATAGTAATATCGCGTTGCTTACTTGCTTACCATTTAAACCAATCCACCGAGTTCAAATGTGACACTGTCACACTTATTTCACTAACTAAAGTATTAAAAAAACGTCAATAAGTATAATACTCCGTATCTACAAACAATAGAGATATAAATGCAGAAATAAATGAAACATAAGGATAAAAGGAGCAAGTGAATATAAGTGGGGTCGAAATGGTGGATCACATGCGAACCGAGTGAGCGGTGTCAGACACGGACCCCACCACCAGCGGCTGCCCCACCACCATCTTACCTGGCTACAACTCTTTCCAACTGTTTTTCAAACTTTTCTGCCGCCGCGCGTGGCCTCCAATCTCCACCGCCGCGCTTTATTTCCTAGGGTTCCCACTCCTCCACCCCTTATATAACCCACTCCCACTTCCCCCCCTTTTTCTCTCTGAATATTTCCTTGGGCCCCTTTTTCATTTTTCCCACCATCTATAATTAAGCCTTCAACAAGCAGCAACTGCCCACACCGCTCTTCCATATTTATTTCTTTACGACCAAACCTTGATTTTTTTCTCCATATCCAAAATTCGGTATAATGGCGCAACAGCTCGACGATGCTGAGTTCTGGCTTCCCTCCGAGTTTCTAACGGACGATGATTTGCTCATGGACTTCAAGACTGAGAAGAGAGGCGACGCGTTTTGCAACTCGGATCTGAGTTCACCCGGCTCCGAGAGCGACGAAGACGATTTCGCCCCCGGGTTAGCTCGTAAGATAGCTCACACCCCCAATTTCTCCACCGACCACGCTTCCAAGGTTTTTAAATCTCCCACTCATCTTTCTCTATTACTATTTCTTACTGGCTTCAAATTAATTTCCTAATTTTTATTTTCTAGGGCTGGAAGCTGTCCGGGTCGCCGCAATCCACTCTCTGCGGGTTCAAACCCGGGTCAAGCCAGAGCAGTCCGAATAGCGCGTCGAGGGTTTCTTCGCCGCCGGTGCCGAAGGAAAACATTGGCTGGGATTTGCTGTGTGCTGCTGCAGGGGAAGTTCAGAGGATGCGGATGACTGAAGAAACGGCGCCGTTCCACTCCAACAAACCCTTCGCCGCCACCGTCCCTGTCAAAACGCCTCCGGCACCTGCTTACTACCCCAGCCAGGCTCATATCGCTTTCCTCCAGTTGCAGGCGTCTCATGTCAGTCTCTCTTTCTCACGATTTCTACTTTTATTTCGAATTTCCAAACTTAATCTCACAGTTTTGTTTTGTTTACAGTTTCAACGGATGAAGCAGCAGCACATGTTTAAAAATGGCGTGTGGGGCCAGCAACAGCAGGGGAAAGTGGAATACCATCAATTTCAGAACAAAAACGGAAAAATCGACGGAGAATTGGGGATAAATCCACCCCAACGTTTATCGATGGCGTGTTGGCCTACTCTGCAGCAGTCTCAGCAGCAGCAACCCGGTTCAGGAATGAGGGCGGTTTTTCTCGGAGAAACCGGCGCTAAAAAGGAACGAACCGGAACCGGAGTTTTTTTGCCCCGGAGATTTGGAACTGCCCCCGCCGAAAATCGCAATAAACCAGGTCATAATTTGTGAACGATTTAATTATTCAACGTATCCATTTATTATAGTAGAGATCTGAACCATTTTTGTTAATTTTGTGCAGTTTGCTCGACTGTATTGTTACCAGACAGAGTTGTTCACGCATTAAACTTGAATCTGGATGGCGGTTTGAAGGAAAGAAACAACAATGCTCTCTTCTCACAGCAGAGGAGAAGCCCGCCCGCCGCCGCCCCAACGAGGAGTCAAGAACTCAGGCTTCCACAAGAGTGGACATATTAAAGCTTGCATCTTTAATTTTGAAGTGATTTGATTGAATTTTTCCAAGTTTGCTAGGACAAGGAATATGGGTATACTAGTGTTTTTTGTGACAGATGGATTAGTGGCTAGTGTTATAGGATAGTGAATTATTACTTATGATTAAAGGGATTAGCAGGAAATGTTGTTTATTTAATTCTATTTTAGGTTATAAAGCTACACAAGGGAAGAAGAAATAAACTCGTCAGAAGAAGAGAGGGTTTTCTTTTGTTGGGCTCGAGGTACAAGAAAGTTGAAGATGACAGCTTCTTTTGGTTGTTGCTTTTGTTTGAGATTAGAAGATTATGATTAATAATAAAGGAAGGGATGTACCAGTAGGTTATTAATTAATTATTTTAATTATAGTAGTGAATGCCTCTAAAATTGTGGAGGGTTTTTGATCTGTGGAGTTGGAGTTTCGTTTTGGGTGAAACTCCGGCCTGTTTTTTTTTTTTAAATTCTATTGTATTTTTGTTTTAAATTAATGATGGTTTGTTTATTAGTGAATGCCCATTTGCATTTGTTTTGTTTTTGGAATTTCAGTTTTTATTTATGGTCAAAGCATGGGGAGAAGGGAAAGCCTATTGCACAGTACTACAGTAGTGTGTTTGCTTTGCTTTGCATCTTACGGCACATGCTTTGGTTTCTCCTTTTGACTGTCGTTTTAATCTAAAGTCGGTTATCGCTTTACACTAGACTGTTTTTATCAGTTCGAAATTTGAATTGAATGTTTTTTTGTATTGCAAAAGCTCTCGACAATGTGTAGTGGTGCTTGTTTCCAGTTTGTCTATGGGACTATATAATTAAAGTGTCGAGATACTTATTATTTATCTAGGACATGCTTCCGAGGTCGTATTGCACTTTGAATAGATTATTTATACAAGTAAAATTTTCGATATTCGATGACGTTATGTTCATATTTTTCATTGATGTTATTTGTCTTCTGTTAGATATCAAATCTTGAAATCTAACGGTCCAAATTATAGTTTGGAGTTTGCAAAAATATATATAAAGTTTAAATTTGATTATATCTCTACTTATTAATATATTAATTTGAACTCCATCCCTTTGGCTACTTTCTCCTAAATATTATAGTGTTAATATAATTGATTTGATGTGTTGATGAGAATTGTTATGCCCACTCCATGTGCATTTCTTGTGGTCATGTGATATGCCTTATCTCCATCCAACTAATTTGTTGAAAGCAAATTATATCCCAACCCATACAAAAAGATCATCTAATCCTAAATAAGCAATGACTTCTACACGTCCCTTTTTAAAATTTAAATATCGGTGAATATTTGAATCATGATGGAATAAATTGAGGTTGAGAGAGAGAGAGAGTCACGAGATTAAACGGAAATCCGATGGTGATGGAGGAAAGAGTATAATTGTGTGTGACATGATTGACTTAGTGTTGTGCCTCAATATGTATCACTTGCACAACTTGTTTAATTTTGCCGTCCATCAACTTGCTAATTTAATATGCATTACTTGACTTTCTGTACTAAAAATCTCTCCACTTGAAGCTTTTTAAGGAAACACAAGTACACAACCAACGAAATAATTAGATCTAACAGTACTATATCTTCGACTTCGATTTCTGTAATTATTGACTGATTAGTGTGATTCGTTAAGTTTTTTTTTTCAAACTTGTCATTTTATTTGTGGAAGGAGGGAGTAAGTTTTTTTTCAAGTTTAGGTGAGTGAGGTTTTGGAAAATAATCAAAGGCGGAGCTTTCAACCATTGTAATAATCGAGTTAGAACGGCCAACCCCCCAATATTTAGTATTATTTGCTGGTTTTTACGAGCATAATAATCTGACATCTGCCAACATGTAGAGAGAGTGGCTTTGCCTCTATTTTATTACATCCACTAATCAAGTAGTAAGATGTAAGCTTCTCATTTTCAACGGTTGCTTACCAACTATCAGAATCAAAACCAGTATTTTAGGCTGTCACGCAATTATCGATCTTAATTCTTAAGCACTCTTCATATATGTTTTTTTAAAACAAATTTAAAGTTTTTGACCCAGATTTCAAGCTCAAATTGTCATTAAGACGTGCTGTGCTTTATTTTCTTGTCACCATGTTTGTATACAATTATATTAAGGAATAAAATAATTTTGTGCTGATCTTCGAAAAGGATCATTTACTATTATACGATATGAGTTGTATTTAGTTCTAATTTTAGTGTTAGAAACGTTCAAACGCTATCTCACAAATCAAAGGTAAGGACACTTGTATATGAACATCATCACTAACAAAGGCACTCCATCTTCTAGTTGGAGTTAGTTCGAATTTTTATTATATTGGTTTATCTACTTTTTAGTCGATATTTTCGTTAATCTTATGATGTCACACTTCCGAAAAATATTGGATTTAGCACCATATATAATACACCAAACACAATATACAACACAAAACTGTTAAAAATGAGAAATTTTTAGAAAACCACGAAAACATTTTAAACAAATAGTCTATGAATAATTATAGTGTAATTTGTAGAATGCGGTTTTAAAGCGTGATTGGTTAAGTATGACAAATGAAGGGAAAAAATGAGTAAAGTGAAAAAAAGAGAAAAAAAATTGTGAGAAGTTTCTGTTAATAAAAGTAAGATTAGTTATGATAGATAGAACAAGGTAGAAAAATAAAACAACTTTAATGTTATAGTTTAAGAGATGGATTATTAATAATGGTGGGTATAAAGAACTCCAGGCGTTGATTACGGCAAGAAACCGTAGATCTTAAGTCATTGGACATTTGGCCACTGTTCATATAGTGTATGTGATTGAATTATATATTTTTATGATTTACTTGATCGTGCAGTTCCTTCCTTCGTTCCATTATAAGTGACAGTTCCATTATAAGTGACAGATTTATTTTGAGCACGAGATTTATGAAAATGGTATTTACTGAATTAAATATAAAAAGTAAGTAAGATAGAATAAAGTAGTACTCCCTCCGTCCCGGAGTATTAGACTCACTTCTTTTGGGCACATGATTTAAGGAATTGATATTTAAATAGTTAAAGTGGAGAGAGTAAAGTATGAGAGAGGGAAAAAGTAGAGGAGAGAAGAGAGAAAAAAGTAGGTGGAGAATAAAATAAGATAAATACTTTTTGCTAAAAAAGGAAATGAGTCTAATATGTTGGGACATCCCAAAAAGGAAAGTTGGTCTAATACCTTGGGACGAAGGGAGTAAAAAAAGTAAATATATTATTTTTTATTAAAAATAAAAATTAATCATTTATATTTGGATATCAAAAGTAGAAATACTATCAATTATTTGTAGTTTGAGAAGTAAAATAGTTTATACTAGTAAATTTGACTTTGCTTGAATGATTGATTGAGTAGTATATCAAAAAACTAATAAAATTGGAATATGATATTCGTGTTATATAAAGCGGTCATATTGTTTTTAGTCCATCACATAATAATAATCCTTATTCATTTAGAGCATTAACAATGGTTGGCCCTTTCAGAAGGCCCTTTTTTTATTATTTATTTCCACATCATCATTTTATAAAATGGCCTAGCCTATCTCCCCACAATGGAAGGGTCCTCCCAGAGAGCCTATTATTTTCTATTTCATTTTCACATAATCACTATTTTGTTTTAATTTTTTAGCATTTCTATATTTAATATGTTATCAAATTAAATAAATTTAAATACAAAAATATTAATACGCAAATCTTCGTTGTAGTACAATATTGAAAAAAGAATACAACGATATGCAAATTTAAATAAAAATATTAAGGAGTATATATAGTGTATAAATTATGGAATAAAAATAAATATGTGCAAGCGCCGATGTAGGTCCTTCTTTCTACAATGGAAGGTCATCGGCCATCACTCATATACATAAATAGGCCATGGCCGATACATTGGCCAAAAGGGAGAGAGAAGCAATGGCCTTTCTTAGGCCCTTTCCCTGCAATTGTTGGCTGATGGGGCTGATCGAGAAGGCCTCTCCACCGGCCAACCATTGTGAATGCTCTTGTGACAACTTTTTTCTTATTTTTTTTACTTTACTATTTATAGGGCACATTGTCCACTAACTTTTGATATGAATGGTGAATGTAACGGTGACTGGTGAAAAATAAAATATTATATATTTAATGGCGGAATGCATCTAGATTAAAAGGAAAATAATTTTCTTTTGAATTAGTCCCAATTGAGCTTAACACTTAGCTAAACAAGAATTTTGTTGTATGCTTTAGTTCTGAAGATTCTTTGTCCTATGTTAAATATGCAAGGATATGCTTTCAACTAATTAATGTCATTCAAGCAAATCTGATCATATGTCATTCCTATTACAACATTCCAACTCTATTCATATATCTAATCCTATTATATTCTCTATATCTAATCCTATAAATTCCAGATTTTCAAATTTCAAATTTCAAATTTCAAATTTCAAATTTCAAATCTCAAATCTCAAATCTCAAATCAATCGGTCTACAATAGTTTACAAAATTAAATATAACTCAAGCCCGTAGTGGATCTTGCTGATGCAAACATTATCATGGTTTTCAACTTCATAAAATAAAATTATTAATAAGTGCCATCTTAAACAGTATAAAACCAGTGGCATTAAATAAATTTTATTGATATAGTCAGGGATTTGTTTTCAACTATCATCTCCGCGTTTTATGTAAATCATTTCACCTTAATTGAATTCATTTCGCTTCATTTATTGTAAAGGCATCTCATGCTGAGAAATCACAATCTTAATAAACAAACCATGTAATCGAATTGATGAAACTACATTTACAACATACCACCAAAATGCACCATTAGATCTTGGAAATGGATGGCTCATAGACTGCCACGTGGCAAAAGAATTTATTTATAAAAATATGTGTCCAGCGTGAAAGTTATTTTGTATCCTTAATTCATGTATCCAGTAACCGCAGCCCAAGCTTAGGCCCGTTATATCACTCAATTGGGCTTTGATCCTTTACGAAGCCCACTTCCAAACAAAACATATCCAATCGCATGGCCCAAAACAGCCGCAATAAACACACCACCGTTATACGACATCACGGCCAACATCACTAAATACGAAAAACCGGCCCGAACAGCATGGAACCCGGCTGGAAAGAAAACCGCCGCTGCCCGGTTCGAACCCGGTTTGACCAAATTGAGGTTCGACAAAAACTCGGCGAAAATGGCCAGGGCGAACACAAAAACCAGAGACACCGCATACATGCCGGGTTTGTTATCGGGCCAACCCGGAAACAAGAACTGTGCTTCTTTGCCCCAGTAAAAGGCCATGTGAAACGGGTGGTAGCGATGGATGTGGGCGGCCGGCGGCAGTGGCGGTGGGGCGGATTGCATGATGTTATGATGGAGAGGTAGAGGTTTTAGCTCCATACTAAAAGATTAAATGATAAAATATATGGTTTTTGGTGATATGAAATTGGACTTAAATAAGTGATGGGAAACTGCATTGTCTTAAGATTTTATTCTAACTTGTTTGTGAAAAAAGCAAAAGTTGGAACATTTTCTTTTCAGGTATTTTCAGGGAATATTGCATGTTGCTATGCTGCAAGCAATCTTAGCAGCAATGTTCGACCAACATATTCTACAAAAGTAATATTGTGTTTTTAATCATGATGATATTTTGTACTCTCTCCGTTTCCTAAAAAATGAAAACTTGGGAAACGACATAAGTTTTTAATGCAAACTTGATAAAATAAGAGAGGTGAAGAGAAAAAGAGTAAAGGCCCAAAATGGTCCACAACATATGACGATTTTACGATTTTAGTCCAAAACATTATCTTTTGAATTATTTGGTCCAACACAATTGAAAACGGGCCACATTTGGTCCTTTTTGGACGGCGCCGTTTAAAACTAACAGTCAACTACTGTTTAGTTGATTTTGACCGAATTTATTTTCGATTAGAATTTTTTAATTTTTTAAAAATAATATAGTACTCCTATTATTCCAAAAAAACAAATTGAAAGAAGATGATGTCATTTAAAAAAGCTGAAAATAAACTTAACCCTAACAAAAAATTTGGTAAAGGAGAGGGGCGCCTCCTTCTTCTTCCCCACTCTGCCGTCCGTGCGGCCGTCGTAGCTGCCGTGCGACGACACGTAGAGGCCATCTCCTCCTGCTTTTTTTCTCCACGGCGAACTCACACCTCTCGGCTTGTTTTCCTCCTTCTCTTTCTAAAATCTCACCGCCTTCAAGCTTCTACAATCCCACCAAATGCGGCAGTGTGAATCTGTGCTGATCTATTTTTGTTTTCGTGGAATTTGGTTTCAGTTCGTGTAAATTGGTTGTAGGTTGCGTAGTAGAGCTATGGATGCAATTTAAATTTATTTATGATTAAGTTGAAATTTATAAATACTACTCCTAAATTGTAGTACTAGTTTGATTTACTCATCGTAACTCTATATTGAGAAAAGAGAAATTTTTTTGTTTTGTATTTTTTGCATTTTTTGTAGTTAAAAGTATTTTACATTTAAAATTTTCAGAAAAAAAATTAGGTTATAATTTAGGCTCTAATAAAACATAATTATTAATTTAATTTGGTCTAAATTGACTTAAACAGCCATTGACCGTTAGTTTTAAATGGCACCGTCCAAAAAGGACTAAATTTGGTCCGTTTTCATTTGTGTTGGACCAAATAATTCAAAAGATAATGTTATGGATCAAAATCATAAAATCGTCATATGTCGAGGACCATTTTGGACCTTTACTCAGAGAAAAAATGGGTAAAATAAAAGAGAAGAAGAGAAAAATAATGGAATTAATGTTAATAGATTGTAGGGTCCATTTCCTAAAATGAAGAGTTTATATTTTTACGAAACGGACTATAAAAGAAAGAATTTTTATTTTTAAGAAATTGAGAGAGTATTTTATTTTAGTATCGCATATCTTGTGATAAAGAGTTTTTTTTTTTACTGTTAGTGCAGAAAAGATGCATTACCGAAGAGGATATATGGCGTTGTTTTCATAGAGAAATAGGACAATGATACGGATTTGGTACCTGCTCAACCATTAACAGACCAAGAAGATCATCAGAACCAAGAGGAAGACATCAAGAGTGATGATAATCAAGACACAACCAGACCTCAGCGCACAAGACGCCCACCGGCACGTTTTCTCGACTATGTAGGTCGTTAGTTATATACTCATGTAGTTAGTTAATCAGTTATCTAATGTAATAAGATTAGAGAGTCAAGCGTACTTATAAGCTCCATGTCGGGTTTTCTTTGTTGGTTCTTTCCCGATATGCAAAAGAGAGTCGAACCAACCCTAGGGTCCTTAGATAATATAAATAGGAATCTTGTTATCTTAATTCATTAAGCAATAATAAGAATCCTTAAATATTTTCTAATCTCTCTTAGATTTCAGCAACGATCTGTGATAAGGAGTTTATCCTTATCATCTGGTGCCTTCATTGTCGATCTCATGTCTACAAATCCAAACACCATACCAGTAGTTCCCAACCGGGAACAATTGGGCATGCCTCAAATTGATGATGTTCGCCATGAGCATGACATTCCGACCGTCGCCATTCCTGCCCCAGGTGTTATTTCCAACGGTCAATTGGAGTGGATGATGTCTACAATTGCAAATTTGGAGTCACGTTTGGCGACATCTGATTGTCAAGCCATGGAACACCGTTTTCCGTCGCGTCCTGATTCCGATCCACCGTATGCTGTCCCGATTTCATCATCAGTTCGTGCCTCTAACCTGCAGCAGCAGTTTCAACCGACGGTTACAGAGTGTCAGTTTCAAAATCCAATACTACTTTGATCATATGATGATGCCCGATGCAAATAGACTACACTATGTCGTTCCTTTGTTTGAATCCCCAGCTGCCGAATGGATCAAACATTATTGTTCGAACAATGATTTTATGACTTGGCAGGAGTTCTTAAATGAAGTTCGATATAGATTTGACCCGGATTGTTATGAGAGCTATATTGGTTTGATCGCGAAATTATGTCAAAATGGTACAGTTTCTGTAACGCCCCACTTTTTCAAACCCCAGTTTTCGGGTTATAAAATTTTTGCATTAAATGCCTTAAATGCTATGATATGTGGATTAATTGATGAGTGATTAATTACATGATGTCTTTGTGACCTAATTGCGTATGGGAGTTGAGATTGAGTTGAATAGTCAACTTGTTGATAATATGACGTGGCGTTGAAAAGTCAAAGATGTGGAAAATATGACATGGCCGCGGAATGGTCAAAGTCGTGGAAAATGTGAAGTGGAAGTGAAATTCGAATATGTGAATATTTGATGCGGAGTAATATAATTGTGGTGAATTATTTTCCTAAGGGATGAGTGAGAATTAAATAGGAGCATTATTTAATCATGTGGAATTTTCGATCTCTCCTATTTTATATGGAGAAGGAATTATATTTTTTTTCTTGGATTTAATTATTTGTTTGGGATAATTATCCGAATTAAATCCAAATTCCGATTATTCCTTATATTTTATGAATTTTCGAAAATCTCTAAGTTGTTCCTAGAGGGATTTTTCGAAAATCCTTAATTTGGGAGAAGGGAATTTTTATTATATTATTTGATCCCTTATTTATTCTCTTCCATGAATAAATATAAATATGCTAGAATATCTTACCATATCTTGCCAAATCTAAGAAGATCTTGTCATATCCTAATTAAATTAGGATTTGAAATTAAATCCCTTATGAGAGAGGCATAAAAATCGCCTACTTCCTTTTAATTGGAGAGGATTTAATTATTTTATTTTGCTTCGTGATATATTATTCTACTCCGTGAAATATTTGAATTAAATCATAGGCTAATTAAATAGCCTATAATTTTCGAAAATCCCCCTTATTCCTCCCAAAATACACGCCAACTACTATATTCAAATCTTTCCATATCTTCTCAAATCTTTAATTTATTTAATTAGAGATATTATTTTTGGCACTCTATAAATACATGGGAGATCCTAAACCCTAGCAACATAAATCACGCCTCCCCACTCCCAAAATTTTTGAAAATCACTCTCCCACTCTCTCCAAAAATTTCTTCTACTTTCTTCAAGATTTCTTCATCAATTGAGAAGAATCCAAGTTGAAATTCAAGAATTTATTGAAGAATCAAGGCTATAACTTGTTTCTACCGTTCGTTCTTTTGGAAAAGGTATTTTCTATACTAATCTTTCTTCTTCTACCGATCAATCGGTGTTCTTGAGTCCACATGCATTTAGATTGAGTGAAGGGGAATTAAATTGATGAATTTGGGATGCGTGTGATAAGTGTGTGTGTGTGACCGAGTGTGTGTGTGTGCGTGCACGCCTCGGCGTGCGTGCATGTGTGCGGTGTGTGCGTGTGATGTGCGTGGTGAAACACTCATGCGTGACATATTTTGAGGACAAATTTGGAGTTGTTATTTGAATAAAAATGATATGATAATCGTACTTTGATTTCGGATGATGATATTAAAGATTTATCGATGGGAAAAGGGAAAAGGGAAAACGTGGGAACATGCATGATTTTGAATCAATGTTCGAAACTGATTTGTGATACGCCTAATTTAAAGGTGATACTTCGCGCTCTCAGCGTGATAAACGAGGAGAAGAGAATACTTTCGAGCTAAGCCGATAAGGTGGGCTTTCTTTTAAAATTAAGGACATTGTCCTAAACTGATATTGATGAGAATGAGATATGTGTTATCATGCCTTGATTTGTTTTATCGTGCCTATCCCTCGTGGCTATGCCACTATTGATTTAATCGAATTCGGATCCTCGTAGAGCCGCAAACTCTACTTGGGTTAGTGTACACCAATGGAAGACCGAGTGTCAGCGTACGGGTTGGCCGGTCTAGTGACCTGGATTGCGGCCGCATTCCTTGTCATGTAGAATGAGGATATGGTAAACGTCGATGTGAAAAATGGTTGCGCGACCGTGATATTTGATAAAGAATATATTTTGGTGCCTCGGGCCTTTCTAAAGATAAAACCCCGATGGACACTTGAAAATGGCATGATAACTATTTTTGTGATAAAACTGTTTTTGGAATGAGTCCACCTGAGTATGATTATAGTACTCAGCCCTGCATGTGTTTTCCCTATGTGCAGGTTGAGCGGTGACGAGCGGGCGGCGGTGTTGAGTAAGAAATAATAACATGATCTGTTGAAACTTTAAGTGTCGTTGTGTCTCCATACATAGCTTCACTTCTCTCTTGGTCGCTTCCGCTATATTATGAAAACTTGTGATCTTTTGGTTGGGTTAAATTCTTTTATTTCGTGGGAATATTTTGGATATGAAACAGATGAGATTATTTTGGAACCTTTGCTATTTCGGAGCATTTATTGTGATAGCCTTTTGTTGGATTTCATTGCTAAGACATTATTCTTTTCCCATTTAATTGTTCATTTAATGCTCTGGTAAATTACCTTTAAATGAGACCCTAGCCTATGATCTTTGTTGCATTTAAGTCTTCCTAGATAGCGATCGCCATTATTATTATACCCTAGAATGGCGGGTCGTTACAGTTTCGGAGTATCAACTTGAGTTCGAGCGTTTGCAAAATAAGCTATCGGGTGTTCCGGACTATATTCTCTTACCAATATACATTGCAGGTCTCAAACAACCACTTCAGCGTGAGGTTAAGCTTCACCGGCCTTCTACACTTGTTGCGGCTTTCGCCTTAGCTAAAGAATTATCAGCTTGTCGTTCTGATTTGCTTCCATCCACCTCTGCTTATCAGCGAAAACCGTGGATTCCAAGAGAGTCCCGAACTCCATACACTCCTTCGGCCGGTACAAACACCACAACAGCGCAGTCATCACAAACGCCTCGCCCATCATCTGCACGATATCGTACGAACGATTTGGGGAAACTTCCTGTCGTGCGGCTATCAGGGGCAGAAAAGGCCGATCGCTTGCGTCGTGGGCTATGTTGGTATTGTGATGAAAAATGGGTTCCTAGCCATGTTTGCAAACAAAATTTTCTTGCTTACATGGGAGTTGATGATGGAGATGTTGATGATCCAGAATATGATAGTAGTCTACCCGAGGACAATGTGATTACAGCAGATCTGTCCCATTTGAATGCTATCGACATTCGAAGGCGTGCGAAGTCAATTAATATGGTGGGCACACTCCATGCAACTGCAGTGAATATCCTTGTTGATACCGAAAGCTCCCATGATTTTATACATCCACGCCTCGCCGAAAAGCTAAGTCTTTCGTTGACTAAAATTAAACCTTTTCGTGTTTATGTTGGTAATGGTGAGTCCTTACTTTGTTCTCATGTCAGCAAGGAGACGGTGCTCGATCTACAAGGTCATATTTTCCATGTTGATCTACACATTTTGGCTTTCCACGGTCCCGACATAATTCTAGGCATGGAGTGGTTAGAATCATTGGGTCGTGTCACACACGATTATGTGGCCCGAACCATGGAATTTTACAAAGACGATTCTCTGGTTATTCTACGGGGCGGATTATCTTTACCTCATCAGATTTCTGTCAATGCTTTAGCTACACTTCTGGATTTATTTGAAATTGTAGCTGTTCCACCGCCTCCCCAACCGACAGTCACAGAACAACCTATTTTTCAAGCTGATTTGCCACAACAAATTTTGCGCGTACTGTCAGATTTTGCGGCTGTTTTCGGGCAGCCAGAAGGAATGCCTCCTTCTCGTCAGTTCGATCATCGAATTCACTTACTTACTGATTCAAAGCCTGTCAACGTCCGGCCTTATCGGTATCCTTATTTTCAAAAACAGGAGACTGAGAAACAAGTCGGGGCTATGCTCGAACAAGCATCATTCAACCTAGTCAAAGTCCTTTTTCGTCACCGGTCTTATTGGTTCGAAAGAAAGATGGCACGTTTCGATTTTGCATCGATTACCGTGCTCTCAACAAAGCAACCGTTCCCGACCATTTCCCTATTCCGACTACGGATGAGCTATTCGATGAATTGGGTGCAGCAAAGTTTTTCACGAAGCTTGACCTTCGTTCGGGTTATCATCAGATTCGGATGCACAGAGAAGATATATTTAATACATCTTTTCGAACACATGATGGTCATTTTGAGTTCCTTGTGATGCCATTCGGTCTCACCAATGCTCCTTCAACATTTCCAGCGGCCATGAACTCCGCTTTTCGACCCTTGTTGCGTAAGTTTGTCATTGTGTTCTTTGATGATATCCTCGTTTATAGTCCTACTCTTGAGGTGCATTGCAGCCATTTAACGGAGGTCCTCTCTATTTTGGCGGCTAATCAATTTTATGTCAAGCTTTCAAAGTGCATTTTTTGTAGTGAGTCCGTGGATTATTTGGGACACATAATTGTTAATGGGAGACTTCAAGCAGATCCATCCAAATTGGAAGCTATGGTCGCTTGGCCTACTCCGTCGACAGTTAAACAATTGAGGGGATTTCTAGGCTTGACGGGCTATTATCGACGTTTCATTGCTCACTACGCGATGATTGCCGCACCACTCACCGAGTTACTCAAAAAGGATTCTTTCACATGGACATCGGTGGCGGATGATAGTTTCACAGCTCTCAAAGCTGCTATGATTTCAGCACATGTTCTGCAGCTACCAGATTTCAGTCGCACTTTTTGTGTTGAGACGGATGCCTCAGATTTTGGTATTGGAGCGGTATTATTACAAGATGGTCATCCGTTAGCTTTTTCAGTAAAAAGCTTGGCCCTCGGCGGTGCACGGCTTCCACCTATCACAAAGAATTGTATGCTATTGTTGAAGCCATTCAGAAATGAAGACAATATTTATTGGGAAGAGAGTTCATCATTCGCTCCGATCAAAAGAGTCTTAAGGACTTGCTTCAACAAATTATTCAAACTCCTGATCAACAACTCTATGTTCAAAAATTAATGGGTTTTAAGTTTCGAATAGAGTAAAATCCGGTGCTTCCAACAAAGTCGCGGATGCTCTCTCACGTCGAGACCCAGACGCGGACAACGATGGGGACCTCTTCATGGCCATGGCTCACCCTTTGCCTAACTTGCTGGACGACTTGCGAGCTGAGACGGCCTCTTCGGATGTGTTGACTGCAATCCGCCAATCCATTACTGACGGGTCAGCAGCTCCACATTTTACTTATTGTGATGGTTTGGTTTATTTCAAGAGGCGCATATATGTGGATCCTAACTCTCCAGCCAGAGCCCAGTTATTATTTGAACACCATAATACTCTAGCTGCAGGTCACCCATGTGTGGATAGAACATTTAAACGATTGGCAGCATTCTTCTACTGGCCAAGGATGCGTCGGGAGGTAAGACAGTATGTTGCTTCATGTGTTGACTGTCAGACGACCAAGTATTCTACTCAACGCCCAGAGCCTTTACCTGTTCCATCCCAAGTGTGGGACGATGTATCAATGGACTTCATTACAGGGCTCCCTCCTTCTCGCGGATACACTGTGATTATGGTGGTCGTTGACAGGTTGTCAAAATATGCGCACTTCGCAGTATTTCCCACTAAATTTGATGCTTTGCGTGTTGCTCGGTTGTTCATTGAAACGGTCGTTAAACATAATGGCTTCCCAAGTACTCTTGTCTCTGATCGTGATCCGATTTTTCTAAGTACAACTTGGGAACACATGCTTCGTTTGAGTGGCACGAGGCTCCATTTCACCACGGCCTACCATCCTCAATCTGGTGGGCAAATAGAGGTACGAAATAGAGGTCTTGAGCAATATTTGCGTGCTTTCACGGCCGACAAGCCGTCGAAGTGGACAGAATTTTTACCATGGGCTGAGTTGGCTCTTAATTGTTTTCATCATTCGGGTTTGGGCACTTCCCCATTTCATGCCTTGTATGGTCGAGAACCGCCATCCTTAGTTGCAGCCCCGCCTTCCTTGGCCACACCTCCAGCAATTGCAGACCTTATCCGTCAACGTGGTGAGTTGCTAATCAAATTACGGTCCAACTTAGAGTCTGCGCAGCAGCGGATGCGTGATGTTGCTAATAAACATCGCCGTGACGTGCATTTTGATGTGGGTGACATGGTTCTCCTAAAATTACAACAGTATAGGCAACATTCAGTTGCTCGTCCGCTACCCGCAAAGCTCTCTCGGCGTTACTATGGGCCCTTTAAGGTTGTGGCTAAGGTGGGGTCAGTGGCGTATCGCCTTGATTTGCCACAGGGCTGTAGAATTCATAATGTTTTTCATGTCGGCCTTCTACGTCCATTTGTTGTGGGAGACTCTGTTTGTGTGCCTGCTACTCTACCTGATGAGTTCTTTATGTCGCACCCAATCAATGTACCAGAGAAGTTGCTGGATAGACGCGTTGTGATACAGCAAGGCAAGCCCGTGGAATAGGGATTAGTACAATGGTCCGATGATGCTCATTCAATCCCTACTTGGGAACCGATTACTTCCTTACTCCGACAGTTTCCTTCACTTCTCCTTGAGGACAAGGATGATTCTATCCGGGGGTGAGTTGATACGGATCTGGTACCTGCTCAACCATTAACAGACCAAGAAGATCATCAGAACCAAGAGGAAGACACCAAGAGTGATGATAATCAAGACACAACCAGACCTCAGCGCACAAGACGCCCAACAACACGTTTTCTCGACTATGTAGGTCGTTAGTTATATATTTAGTTAGTTAATCAGTTATCTAATGTAATAGGATTAGAGAGTCGAGTGTACTTATAAGCTCCATGTCGGGTTTTCTTTGTTGGTCCGGGAACCCGATATGCAAAAGAGAGTCGAACCAACCCTAGGGTCCTTAGTTAATATAAATAGGAATCTTGTTATCTTAATTCATTAAGCAATTATAAGAATCCTTAAATATTTTCTAGTGTCTCTTAGATTTCAGCAACGATCTGTGATAAGGAGTTTATCCTTATCAGACAATCACTTATTCACTTATGATTAATGGCATTTTTTAAGCTTTAATTAATTAATCTGGACAAAAGGAAGCAGGCTCATAGACTAAAGCTTGTAGTTTAATTAGTATATATACTATATTCGTCCACACAAAATAGGTAAAGTTGTAGATGACACGAGTTTTAATACGCAATCGGTACAGTAAAAAGTGAGCAAAAATATGATGAAATTTGTGTTAGTAGATTGTGAGGTTCACATGTCACGACCGCACTTACTAGTTAAAGTAAATTTAGCTTAGAGTGACTATATGTATAAGCATAGAAAAAATAATATGTAAAACTGAACATGGTTTCAGTACGAACATAATTTATTGTCTTCACACATAATATATTGTCTTGAACTTTTCCCATGCAGTTCTTTTGTACTAGGATTTCGTACCTTAAATGTCGATACTCTGATATTTTTTAGCATGAACCACTTATGTTCGTATTAAGAACCATGTTTAGTTTTATTTATTATACTTACACCCATGTTTTTTCCCTTTGCCTTTACATATAGTCGCGATAAGCCAAACTTACTTTTACTAATAAGTGCGGTTGTGATAGAGTGGTATCAGAGCAATGTTCTTCCGCTTTTGACTCAAGAGTTTTCTTTCAGCCTTAGTCTAGAATAGTATCACTAGACTAAAATGTTAAATGTCGAAAGTTTAACACCCTGACTCATCACGTTCAACCACAACAAAGAGGTAAATACATATGTTTCTTGAAAGTTCTAAGGAAAAATTTGTTTGGTCGTGCAAAAATCAAGACCTTATTACTTTTTTTTGTAAAGAAAAAAATTTGTGTATTTCATGAAGCATTATGACATGCAATTTGATACTAGGGTATTATGTGTTATGCATGTTCAATTATGTGAATTTTGAACAGTGTTCACGGTAATTGTTATTGACGATAGTATTCGGGATTATGACTAGTGTATGCGAACCTAGAGCGCCTAAGAATATGCGTTAGGTTGAAACACACTTGAACAAGTAGTTGTAGGATGACAACTCCTCTATCGCTTTCTCGAGCGACGAAACAAACGATAACATGCAAGTTAGGGCGAACCCCTAATTTTAACGGAATACGAGAGAATAAACGCGAATACTAGTGGACAGAGTAAGGATAAGGAAGGGGCTACCCAAAGTATTTTTTTCCTTGTTTTTTGCTTGTAATATTTTGAAAATTTTGGAGTATCATCTTCTTCAGTTCTCACAAATCCAATGGCTCTGAAGACAAAATTGTTATAGGTTGAATATCGGAAGGGGCTGAGTAGAGTTTTGAACTTACAGAAGAAACAACAAGAGCAGCTGGTTACAAGGAGTATTTTATATAACGTCTTTTTTGGCCCATTAAATATTAAAATATTACTCTTTGAAGCGTAGGGGACATAGCTTTTTCAAACTATTACTATTCAAATATGCAATTTATAGTTTTTCTTTTAAATTTTTCCTTTTCAATTTTAACTTTTACTTTCTAAAATTTTTCATAATGATTTTATTAGGAAAAATTGTTGATAAAAATATGCAAAAAGTAATTATGCAATGAATATGTAATTTAATTTATATAGGATTTTGATACTAGTATTTATTAACAAAGGATTAGAAAATTTTAAAGTATTTGTAATGAACGTTTGACCCACATTTCAATTGTTTGTTTTGTTCCGTATACTATAGTTTGGTTATAATACATTAAAAGTTAGTATTAGTATTTTTAATTTTATAAAATTTATAAATCGAAGCTCGATATGTTCAAATTTATTTTTATTCATTTATTTGAAGTTATAGAAAAAACGAACAAATGAAACATCGATTTTTATAAGTTCCGTAAAACTAAAAATTTTAGTAGTAACATATATTTTTAGGATTTAGGGTTTAGGTGATTTTTTAATATACTAGTAATATTTAATATATAAACAAAAACAAAGGAAACGTACATCAAATGAGGATGATGCTCATATAAGGTATCCACATAAAATAATTACAATTAGTGTATCATTTTTCTGCATAGTGGACCTTTGCGTCCGCCACTGAACGCGAGTGAGTTCGAGAGGGAACTAAGACATTAACCTTTTGTTTTGACGAAAATATGTTATACTGTATTCCTTTCGAGGAAAAACATATTGCACAAACCAATCTGTCCTTAGATGTTAACTCTGACAAGGAGGACTCCGAGGCAGAAGGCTCCGATAATGAGGATGATACGATCATATCTCCTAATTATTTAGTATCTTTTATTTCACCATATCTTTGTTTTCTTATTCAATAAGTTAGGGTAGAAGTCTAGTATTATAAATAGGAGAGCTTGTTATCATATTTAATCATCCAACAATGAATCAATGAATATATTATTTTGGCCAAATGCCTCGCATTATGCTTTGAATCCATAATTCCCTAAGCTACCTGCTACCCGACGGAATCCCTCCGCGCACAGCCGAAACGTATATCTGATCCGTAGCCGTTGCCCGACGGGTTGGAACCCGCGCACAGCCGCCCAGATCCTTATCTCCACCGACCCTCACGGGCGCCGGATTATCTTATCTTGTTATTTTCCGTTTTATCGGATCGTTAGGGATTTAGGTCCTTAACAACTGGTGCTTTCATCGGTTTACTCATGTCCCGCTTTCATAATAACGGGAATGGAACTTGGGCGAGCCACCGCCCGGACACTTTTCCGAACGGCTCCTCCCCGCCGCAACAACTTCGGTGTCCGTCGTGACTACCTGGGACTTCAGCGACCACCCTTGGACGAGGAGCCGTCTACTTGGCCTCTGGATGACGGCAACAACGACGACTCCATTAGCGGCAAACTGGATCAATTGTTGTATAGACTGGATAAATTTGATTCTTGGAAGGATGAAACGGATCGCCGGTTCGATAATCTTGAACCAAACCCCAACCGTAGGCATGATCAGCGAATAGGGTATGACGATGACGACGATTCTGATGGTGACGGGGCAAGGCGAAGACGTAATTGGGAGAGGTGGTCTTGCCCCAGAAACCTTAGCTATGGACCGCGCGATCGTCGCGTTGATGATCGGGATCGCATAGAGAACATGGACAGGCTGACGATGTGCTGGGATTCACCGGCGCGACAGCAGGACCGCAGCTACCCGACCTTTGACCGGCCCCGGTGCTCGGAGACGTGCTGGGACCTACTTCACCCTCAGGAGGAGGTGAGAGCGATGCGAGTCCAGGCCGCATCCCACTTGCCCCGCTACTCCGCCGAACAGCCACCGCGGGACCAGTCAGCTCGCGCGTGTGACCAGTCAAACTTCGGACCAGCCTCTGCGCTCACCAACCTATTGGAACACTCGGGAAGTGCTGCACGCGCAGCCTATGTACCAGCCACCGCAGTGCGACCGATCGTTGTGTCACCGCACAACGCTGTTGCCTGTTGTTGCTCCTAGTCTCAAGGTTCGTTCGCCTTGCTCGGCCCAACTAGCTAGCATAAGTGATTACAACAAGAAATTGCGCATTTATAGGTTGGAGCAAGCTGCCCTTCTCGCTGAGTTGAATGCGTTGTTTGAGGAGAATATTGTTGACGAAAATCTAGTTGGGGATGTTCCTAACAATGCCGCTCACAATGAGGGTGCTAATCTTGTTATACCAAATGACGAGTCCCTCGAAGAGATCGTCAAGACCGACAATACGCAGCTGCATGTGCTCGTCGGGGCATATGATGAGAAGATTGATGATCTTAGTATTCCAACACATAAGGAATTGGAGATGAGAGAAGATACAGAGACTTTGCTGGAGAAAGAAAATAAAGTCGAAGCCCTTCGATCTAGTTTAGAGCCGAAAGAGAAAGATTTTAGTGTGTTGACGGAGAAGCCGAGTGAGGGAGAGAGCATGGAGAATCAGAGCCTTGTTAATGACATCCAGGCTAGATTTGATATGAAAAAACAAGACAATCAAGAGGAAATGGAAGAGAAGCGAAGGTTTGAGGATGAGCTTAAATTAAAAGCGGAAGAGTTGGGTAAGACAGGGGATGCTCACTCCGGTTCGCATGCACTTGCTTGTGTCTATGTGGATTTGAATGTCAGTGATGTCCCAAGTCTGAATCTTCAATCAACATCGCTCAACACCGATGCAAGGTTGATCCCTCCACGCGATGACACGTCATGTTTGAGCATTCTGAGAGGCATGGACAAGCTTTTCGTTTTGGCATGGAATTTTGCCGACAACATTGGGTCTCCTTTGTTGATTTTTTATGGAGGTGATAAAGGGAGACGTTCAACTGTTCGGTGTGTGTTTGATCCAGGAAGAGACGCCTCGCCAAAGCTTTTGCTTTCAACTATCGTTGTTGGTTTGTTGTTTCCACCTTGAGGACAAGGCGGATTTTAACTGTGGGGGAGTTGATACGATCATATCTCCTAATTATTTAGTATCTTTTATTTCACCATATCTTTTCCATATCTTTGTTTTCTTATTCAATAAGTTAGGGTAGAAGTCTAGTATTATAAATAGGAGAGCTTGTTATCATATTTAATCATCCAACAATGAATCAATGATATATTATTTTGGCCAAATGCCTCGCGTTGTGCTTTGAATCCATAATTCCCTACGTTATCTGCTGCCCGACGGAATCCCTCTGCGCACAGCCGGAACGTATATCTGATCCGTAGTCGTTGCCCGATGAGTTGGAACCCGCGCACAGCCGCCCAGATCCTTATCTCCGCCGACCCTCACGGGTGCCGGATTATCTTATCTTGTTATTTTCCGTTTTAACGGATCGTTAGGGATTTAAGCCCTTAACAGAGGATCTGAGGGAGATGACGATCCAGATATAAAGGAGATGGAGGAGGATGAGCCGGTGGAGGAGGAACCTCAGGCCGTGGGTTCTGTGCTCTCGAGGGCCGAGTCTGTTCCCCAACTGAAAATCAAGTTTAACGAGAGAGATTAGAGACGGGAAGCGAGTAAATGGTTTTTGAAAAAAAAATTTGCTAAATGAACTAACCCAAACTTCCACATAGCTTTAGACGGTTGTTTTCTGGTGTTAGATGAACGAGTATTCACCATTGTTGCTCAGTATAGATGGCAGTCGAAGCGGATAACGATAGATGGCAGTCGAAGCGGATAACGATAGAATGTTTTTGGAGTTTCTGGATTTTTTTTCTAGTAATGAATCGTCCTCTTTAATCTCCCAACTCTCTCACACATTCAAAATAGGTGGGATATGAAGAATATTTTTGTAGTAGATTTTTTAGATCCCACCATTCTTAGGAGTAAATTTTAGGTATTCATGCTCGTAGGATATCACAAAAATCGCCTCCCAAATTACCCGTACAATGACCCAAAATGAAAGAGATATTGGTCTCTCAAATCATTAACTTCCAAAATTTGGTATTTTTTACGAACTTTAATAATGATCTAAAATATCACAAATTTTACCTTTTATTTGCTATTTACCATGGCAGATCAATCACCATATCCGACCAATTTTAGTGCATTTTTTATCCTACTTAGCACTACTAAATCAATGTAACGAACTTAAAAAATAACTAAAATATTATAAACATTTCACGGTTGTCCACGTATAATAAGATTTTTGCCGATGATATCTTATTTGGTCTGGGTTGGAAGTAATAAATATAAAGTTTTATTTAAAGTTTGTAATAAATTACAAAAATTTGATCAATGTTCATTATTTTAGGGATCAATATCCACAAATGTAATTATAATGCTATATGGTTGATAGATTTTGGGGCGTTTATTTTATGGACCCAATTGATCATATTTGACCCTGGTTTTATATCACAACCCTGTGTAGTAGTATTTGGGAGAAATTTATAACCAAACATACAAGGTTCTATTTTGAGTGCAATATGTTGATATCTGAAATCAACTTGTGCAAATTCTTATATGACGCCCCTCCCTCGGAAATGCTATCCCTGGCATCACGAGCTATCTGAGCAGTTGATCTCGATATCCTCTCCTTTTCACCCTCCATCAAATCCCTCGCCACCTTCTCCACAACCGACCGATCACACAAGCGGTTCATATCCAACCCCAACCCCCACACCTCACTCACACACCTCCCATTCACTTGTTGCTCCGCCACCAAGGGCCGACAAATCATCGGCTTCCCTGCCCAAACACTCTCCAGAATCGAGTTCCACCCACAGTGCGTCAGAAACCCTCCCACCGCATCATGGGCCAGAATCTCCTCCTGCGGGGCCCAGCCTACAATCCGGCCCCGCTCTGATCTCAAATCATCAGGAACTGTACCCGGCCCGTTTTCATCCCGTATTAAATCAGGACGTATGGCCCACAGGAAAGGAATCTCACTATTCACCAATCCGTGCCAAAACTCCACCAATTCGTCACGGGACAGCGATGCAACGCTGCCGAAGCTGACGTATAAGACCGATCTGGACGGCTGGGAATCGAGCCACTGGATGCATGATTTGTCGAACTGGAGCGGAGTGGGAGAGTCGTGCTGCGCGGGAGAGCGGAGGGGGCCGATTGTGTAAACTGTGGGGAAGATGGAGTGGAGGCGGGAGATGAATGGCGCTTCGAGGGAGTCGAAGGTGTTGAGAATGAGAGCGGAGGCGTTGCGCATTTTGGAGGCTTGATTGATGAAGAATTGGAGAATTTGGTGGTGCGGTTCTAATCTGCATATGCTGGGAAGATCGCGGCGTCGCAGGATTTTCTCCAGACCGGGAATGCAACACACTTGTCTCTCCAGCTCTTCACTTTCTGTTCCTGCAACCAATTTTTCTACCAAATTAGTATTCCCTCTGTTTTCTACTTTATGCTTTAATCATTCTCAGTATTATTATTTTGAACTAATTAACTTTTTTCTATTAGCAAATGGATACAATTTTATAGATTGAATCATGATAAATTCGAACGGACTATCTATCTATCTATACATATATAAAAGACGAGTTTTAGGATGTTTTGAATAATTATTTTATGCAAAGGATGTAAATGCAATTAAGAAAAATTATTAAATGGTCTTTCATTTTGAACCCATTTAATTTATGTATTTGTCATTATTTTTATGTATTGCTTAAATGATTTTGGCTAAACAATATGGCGTGCGAGTTTTAAAATAAATTTGTGAATGTTATACGCAATATGGTTTCTTCATATGTTTGACTTTACTATCATATTATATTATATTTATATTTATATTTATTATCATCATATAAATGGTTACACTAATTAATGTTTGACTTTACTATCATATTATATTATATTTATATTTATATTTATTATCATCATATAAATGGTTACACTAATTAAGGAGTAATATAATATTTATTAACATTATCATAGGTTTGTGTTAAAATGACAACTCCTCTTAAAATGACACCGTGACACCACTTATACAACAATATTATAAACGCTACAAAGCAATATTACAAACACTACACAGCAATATAGATTGTTGTATAGTGCATCGGATATTGCTGGATAAAGAGCAACGAATTGCTAGCCGTCTTTTTCAGATTTTTTTTTTTTTGCCACGTGGACAGCTTATTATTCGTCCACATGTACAAATGATTAGCTAGGAATGGTGGTATGGTGTTATTTTAAGGGGTGGTGGCACCCTAACATGCCCCCATTATCATATTTATATTTATATTTATATTTATATTTATATTTATTATCATTATAAGCAATTTATAAATGGTTACACTAATTAAGGAGTAATATTATAAGTGCTAATATAATTTCATCACAATAAAAAAACAGTTGAACGGTTACAATTAATATTAAATAATATAATAAATATATACTCCACAAATCAGCCGTTACTGTTAGCTGATTAGAAGAGTTGTATAGTATAATAATAGTATATTTTATTAATTATTAATTATTAATGGAATAAAGTCAAACATTGTTTAGTCCACAAATTATTAGTATTACATAATTAATGGAATTAGCGTTACACTAATTTGTAACCGCCGCATCATTAGAAACGTACTAAAAATTATTGAATAGATTCTTTATATATTTTGGACCCTTATTACTCACATTCTCATTGCTTCTCCCGTTAAACTTCTCAGTACAATTTGTAATTTGTAATCTGCAATCTAGCATAACTTCATCAATCATCAAAGTTCTATGTGTTTTTTGTTTTGAAATGACCAAACTCGGAGACAAGTCAAATGTCGCCAGCTTGGAATGCATTTTCCAGGACCGCATGGTAGGTGTTTTGTCACTTCTTATCTTATCAGTTTCTAACTTTGTTTTGTTATATCACAGTGTATTTCATTCTTTTATATGATTCTGATGGATCTTGCTATAACGCAGGATATTAAGAAGTTCAATATTGTCGGGATGTTGCCAGCGTATATAGGAGAAACGATGAAACTTAAAACGTTTTTAGTAGAATATTTTATGCGTGATTGAATTTGTTGTTCATACCTATTTTAATTTGAAAATTGTACACACTCTTTGAGTTAGGTATCATGAGATCTTTAGACTGATTTCGAGATTACTCATATTTGTTAGGATCCTATTTTAGAATATTGGTGATGCTTTATGTATATGTTTTTGGATATTATTAAATTAAAGTCAAGAAATTCAAATGTGTTATAAAGTTAATATTTATTACTCCCTCCGTTCAACAAAAATATGCACTTTTGGTTAGATATGAGTTTTAATCCACAATTGATCAAGTAAGAGAGTGATAAAAAGAAAAAGTTAATAAAGTATTATTAGTGGAGAATGAGTCTCATCTTATTAGAAGAAATTTAAAATTAAAAAGTGTATATTCTTGTGAGACAGAAGAAGTAGTACATTTTTTATGCAATTTCTCATTCAGCAATAATTTATCATAAGCGGTTCGAACCTTTTGACATCTTAATTAAATATGTGTATAGATTTCTAAAGTTACTTTATTTATGTTTTTGGAATTGAATTTAAATTGTGTTTGGTTGATTTCTAAAGTTGCGTTATTAGGTTTTTGGAATTGTACATTTAAATTGGTTTATATATTTGTGATTTTTAATCCTTAAATAATTTAATAATATCTGCTTTTAAGTAATTAATTCAAAATATGAATTCACAATGATGAAATTAGTCGAGTCGCACATCGCACGGGTGTGATACTAGTAAATATATAAAAGTGGAGTTTTGGTAAAAATAACAAAAATGCCATTATGAATAATGACATTTTTAATTCATGTAATAATTGACGGAAGTGGATTATAGGAGTTTTATTTGGAGTAGTGGCTATTGATTACAATTGGAAGTGGACCTTTTATTTTAGTGGGAGTACTATAAATATATAAAAGTGGAGTTTTGGTAAAAATAACAAAAATGCCATTATCTATAAAAATATAAAAGTGGAGTTTTGGTAAAAATAACAAAAATGCCATTATGAATAATGGCATTTTTAATTCATGTAGTAATTGACGGAAGTGGATTATAGGAGTTTTATTTGGAGTGGTGGCTATTGATTACAATTGGAAGTGGACCTTTTATTTTAGTAGGAGTAGTGTCTGTTAATTAGTCATGGAATATGGTAGGACGGTTAAACACTTGTCCATAAAAGGGACTATAATTTGATTTAGTTTGTTTCAATTGTTAACTTTGTCGAGTTGTTCATTCTTCATTTTCCATGATAGGTAATCAAAATTACTGCTGTTGAATTTTGACAAAAACTTCAAAGTGAATTAATTAGTTGAATTTTGACAAAAACTTCAAAGTGAATTAATTAGTAGTTGCATTGTTGGTTGCGTTAATTTTCATGCCTTTCGGTCACTAATTTTCATGCCTTTCAGTCACTAATTGTGTTTGGTCATTTTCTTTGTGTTTTTTCTTTTCTTCTCTTATATGTCTGTGCTTTTTAATTATGTATGTGTTTTCTTTCAAGGATTCTACTTCCAGCACAATTGATATGACACCAGAAGAAAGAAAAGAGCAACAGAAAAGGGAGGAAGCTTTGCACGCCAACAGTCTTCGTATTCCTCAAAGGTATGATTTGTTCTGTCATCTAAATTTGTTTTGTTGTCCTTTGATTGTGCCCGGTTTAATGCAAAAATGTCTTATCCAGACCACCATGGAATGCTAAAATGTATGCAGACGAGGATGTCTCTTCCTTGAGAAGAATCACCCCAGACACGCAAAAAGGCAGATCAGATGAGGCAGCTGGAGAGGTTCAATGTTGCAGGTGGTGAGGTTGCGATCGATGATGGGCTCGACATTAGGGGTGGCCGAAGGTGACGACCTTCTCAGCCAGGGAGAAGATGGTGACACCGATCTCCACTCCACAATGGGTGCAGAGCTCGCTGGCCTGCTTGAAGAAGCTGACTTGGTGGTGGTTTTTGTTCCCCATGCTAGGCTTCTTTGCCATGGTGTGTTGTTGGTTTTGTTATGAGAGATAGTGGGAGGTTTGTGTTGATTTTTTTTAGAGAATGGAAGAACATATACATGATTGTGGGATGGAGAGCTGGAAATTTGGATATAATGATTTTGATTATTGTGTGGATTTTGTTTTTCTGGTGAGTTTGTGTTTTAGTTTTCGTTATTGAATGTTGATTAATTGATCAATCGTTGTTTTGGAATTTGGAGGACAACGTAAAATTATTAATATGCAAATTCAATATACTAACAAATACGTGTATAATATTAGCGAAATAATAAATTAAATATAAAATTTCATCAAAATTTTATCACAACAAATTGGTGAAACATGTAATGGGATTGAGAAATGTATAAAAGTGGTGATTTAATTACCTACTTTTATAACTTATGAGATGAACCAAAAATCAATTAAGAAATTATGATTTAATTGACTAATCATAAAATAGATATAAATAATTTAATTAAACTATCATAATGTTAGTAATAATATGTATGTATATTTTTGCCAAAATCACGAATCAATATATTTGTGTGTTTTTTTTTTCTTTGTTTAATTTTATATATTTTTAATAATTATTTTTTATTTTATATATTTATGATTTCAGATTTCATATAATGATATTTTTATTAATTTAAAAATTATTTTACATTATAAAATAAGTTGAAATAAAAGAAAATGGGTCGTGCATCGCACGTGGGTGATACTAGTTGTTATTAATAGTGGACTCACACCAGTCAATCCACAATTTAATTACTAAAATTCACTTGTCATCATCGGAGCACATCTTCCATGTATGAATCAGGGTGTATGTGAACAAATTATTATGCTAAATGAAGGTAGCATTTGCAACTTCAAACACTAATGAACCCAAAAGAATACATCAACTCTTCGAACCATTAAGAAAGAAAATTAAACTTGAAAACTGGAAGTATATCATATAACCTCATTCCTATAAAAATATAGATATAGACTTTTTATTTTAATCTGTTCCATAAAAATAATCTAGTTTTATTTTTGGTGATTTCTTTTTGCCTAATGAGGTAGACATATTTCTCCATTAATAATACTCCAATTATTTTGTCTTTCTATTTCTCTATTATTTTGTAAATTATACATTAAAATTGTGTCATTTTAATAGTCTATATTTTATCGGACAAAGGAGTATTTCAACATAAACCAAACTAAGCATTTTGATGTATACTGTGATTGATTTGCTAAGAAAAAATAAACTAAATCCAATTAGTGCAATAATAGGAGACAAAATAGATTCAAATGATGTGAAAAGGAAAGAACAATGTGAATTTAAAATTACCTGAAACAACAGGAATTTCACCCTCTTGGATGAGGTTCTCGAGGTGAAAGTAAGTCCAAGTCGAAGTAGCACTGTAAGTCCTAAAAGCAATCGCCGGAATCCCGAGCTCCACCGCCACGTCGATGGCAAACGACATGATCCCATCGGCAATAATACAGGTCGGCGCGTGAGTCATAGACGCGATCAAGTCTTTGAAAATCGGTTTGCAGGCGGTGCTGGTGGAGATCAATAGATCCAGAATAGAAAGACCGCTTCGTGGATGATCCGGCGGCAGTCCGTCGGGGATGGAGAGAAAATTGATCCCAGCCCCAGGGCTGCGGCGGCGGAGAAGGAGCTGCTGGTGGGTCTGCTCATTGTTTACCAAGGAGATGGTGAAGCCGGCTCGGCTCAGATGCTCGGCTAACATCAGCATCGGCTTGATGTGGCCCACAGCTGGGAACGGAAGGATCACCACATGAGGAGCTACACCATCCATTGCACAAGATATCATTTACTATTGATTATTCGTTTTTCTAGACAAACATAAATTATATTCCTAATAAGCCCCCTTCTTTAGATATGACGTGATATGATATCATAATGATATAATACTTCCTTTGTCGTTTATAATTTTTATACCATTTCACCTTCCATGAATTTCGAGAGATGTAATAAAAATATACTTAAATTATGCGTTTTGCATGCCTTTATCTAAAATTTAAAAATACAGTGGACAATCCTTAAACTAAGGTGTAATCAAATTTATGGTACTTTTTCACTATACATCACACTCAAAATGCCTCCAAGGCATGAAGAGCATTTTTAGACTTTCATATCTATGTACTAGATTTGATATTTTCTTTATCTCTCTAGTACTAAATATGATATTTTATTATAGTTTGAGTACCTAAAATGATATTATTCACTTCCCTTTTTCAATCACTTTTTATCATACATTCTTTCTCTGGCCTTCTCTAAAACTTGTAGAAAGTATAAAATAAAAATAAAAAGAAGTATGAAATTCTTAAATATATTAATTATATAAATTAAAATTATATATTTAATTATTAAAATAATTTGTGGCTAAAATGCTGCCCGTTGATACCAAATTCTTGTTCATGTAATTGTAAATGCCTTCTTTTTATCCTTATAAGTTATAAGTATATTACTCCTAGTGTATACTTATATTAACCATCATTTTTATTTAGTGTGAATTTGCAAAGAAATGTTTGTGAAATATTTGTGCATTTTGAATTGAAAGATAACATAATCTATATGCCCAATTTATATTAAGCGTGGAGTAGTACTTAGCAATGATTTCCTAATTTTTCGTTTTTGTGGTTTGATTTTTATTTTTTGGACATTATATTAGAATAAATTTATGTGCCACTAAATTGCAGTGACAAATTTTAACTCTGCTGATCTTGCAAAGAGTTTAGAAACGGGACCCACTTGACCGACACCAAACCCCGACCCCTCCTTATACTGCCCAACTCCGACCAGTCTCCGCCCCAGAGCAAGCCCTGAACTCCAACCGTAGTTTCAAGAATCCAGCGTTGCCGCCGCAGCCGCTGTTCACTGAAATCGAAATTGAATTAGGAAGGAAAAGATAAAGAATAGGGCTTTATTTGTTTTGGGCCATCTATATTGTTGTTGGACTGCTATATTTTTGGCATTTTGGGTTATAATAAACTAAATTAACTAATGGTGCTCTTGGCTTAATTAGCCCAATTTTCAAATCAATAATATCGCCTAGAGTAGAGTTCCAACAACTTCTCTTGAGAGAATATTTTCTTCTAATGAAACTTATTAAAACAGATTTGTTGCAAAATAGTAAATGAGACAATGGATAAATGATTAGTTGTATACGTCGAAAGAGAATTTTAAAAAAAATTGGAAACGAGACTATATTTTGGCAATTTCAAAACATGGCTACCTGTTGGAAAATATTTACTCCTATCATCTAGTGAGTCAGTAAAAATTGTACAAACATTCCATATAAGATTAAATATGTTAATATTTTTTTTAAAAAAAATTCAGCCCGACTTAACATAAATCCTGGTTCCGCACTGACGGGACCAATGTATAGACGTATATATATAAGCATTTATGCAAAGTCACAGAAGTGAACAATGTTTGTGATTAAAAAAGTTCAACCATCAATTTCTCTTAGAAACATTGATGTTTCATTCTTGCATGAAATTTCAGTTGTAGATCATCTCTTCAAAACATGTTTCAATATTCTTGCATGAAATTTTAGTTGTCCCACATCGAAGGTGGAATGGATGAATGGTTGAGTTTGTGTAAGAAATATAGGGTGAATGAATGATAGATTATTACTCCGTATTGGGTAATGAAAAGGTTATTAATGGGTATTGCTAGTCTATTCGGTATTCTTGCTCGGGTAACGGTTATACACCTATACTTGACACCCGATATTTTCGTGCATAGAGTACCCGTTCCCAAACCTGTTCCCAATTTTTTTAGGTAATGGGTATCCAATACATGGTGGGTATTGGGTGGGGTTCACAGAATGTTAAGAGTGTTCCTCTCAACGTGATGCCGGAGTTGGTAAAGTAGAAGTCCCGGGAGGTGAAATCCCGTCGACAACTAGGGTTTGCAAGAAAACGTAAAAAAAACAAAGTAGGCGAAATCTCAGATGATCTTATTATTGATTTAAGCGCCTATTTATAATCTAAGGAACCTAGGGTTTGTTCGACTTACGGCCCGGGAAAGAACCAACAAAGAAAACCCGGAACGGAGCTTATAAATTGCTCGACTCAAAAGTTCATAAATAATAATAAAAGAAAAATGATAATTAATAAAATCAAAACAAGTAAACAAAAAATAATACTAAAATATTCTCTTCTCCTTGCCGCCTTATTTGGAGACAAAGTCACCAAATCTCACCGGCGGCCTCGTCCTTCTCCTCGGCTTCCCTTGCTTGATCGCCGCTCTTGGCGAAGGTCTTCCACGTTCCACCGTTTCATAATTCACCTCCTCAGCATGCTGCTCATCTATCTCCTCTTCCTCCATTGCTGCATGTTGTTGCACTGCCCGGACCGGAGGAACAAACGCATCAACTCCCCCCGGATAAGATGATTCTTGTCCTCAAGGATCAAGGTCGGAAATCGACGCCGAACCACCGACAACGGCTCCCACGTCGGAGTCTCGCCACTGTCATCATCCCACTGCAATAAAGCCTCCTCCATTGGCTCACCATCCCGCCAAACCGTGCGATTATCTACCCATTTCAACGGCCTTGAGATTGGACGGCCCCACGCGAACAGGGGAGGTAGCGTCGTGGCACTCGGTGATATCCCTTGCACAAACGGTCGAAGCAAACTGACATGAAACATATCATGCACTCGACTACCCTCCGGCAAGCGGAGACGATAAGCCACCTGACCAATACGCTCCAACACCTCGTACGGCCCGAAGAAACGCCGCGCTAACTTAGATGAAAGCGGTTTTGCCACCGAATACTGCCGATATTGTTGCAACTTTAACAACACCATATCGCCTATCCCAAATTCAACATGGCGACGATGCTTATTGGCAGACGCCCGCATGCGCTGCTGCGCCTTCTCCAGATTTGCGCGCAGAGTGACAATCAGCTCACCACGCTGCCGGATCAGAGATGCCACACCCCCTGGGGTCGACTTCGACGATTCTGCCGCCACAAGTGGGAGAGGGTCACGGCCATACAAAGCCTTGAACGGCGAAGTTCCAAGCCCCTCGTGATAAAAACAATTCAACGACAACTCAGCCCAAGGCAAGAAATTCACCCACTTATTTGGTTTGTCCGCTACAAACGCCCTCAAATATTGCTCGAGCCCCCTGTTCCGCACCTCTGTTTGTCCGTCTGACTGAGGATGGTATGCAGTTGTGAAGTGCAATTTGGTGCCGCTCAAACGCAGTATTTCCTCCCATACATCATTCAAGAACACCGAGTCCATGTCAGATACCAAGGTCTTTGGAAAACCATGATGCTTTACCACGGTCTCTATGAAACGGTTCGCCACTCGCAAAGCATTGAAGTGTGGCGGTAAGGGCGCGAAATGCGCATACTTTGTCAACCTATCAACCACCACCATAATAGTCGTGAAGCCCCTGGACTGGGGAAGACTCGTCACAAAGTCCATCAAAACATCCTCCCAAACCTGAGAAGGAATAGGAAGAGGCTGCAGCAACCCCGCAGGCTTTTGTGTCAAATACTTCGTCGTCTGACACTCTAAGCAAGCTTCCACATACTTCATAACATCTTGCCGCAGGTTTTTCCAGTAAAATTGTGCCGCAATTCGACGAAACGTTCGTTCCACGCTTGCGGTGTCGAATGATGCTCGTAAAGCAACGGCAGCTTGGCTGCGGACAATTCACCTACATAAACCAGACCCCCCACAAAGGAGAAGTTATCCCCAGCTTTGCCATCTGCAATCAACGCTCGAATCTCAGCCAGCTCTTCCAACGAGTCTGTTTCTGCCATAAGTATTTCAAGAATATCTGGCACAGGGTGAGCAACGAGCTCAAGCAGCGCCGTATCAGCCTGCGCTTGTTCCGCCTGCCCCACATCCGGCTCCATATCCCTGCGCGATAGCGCATCTGCCACTCTGTTGGAAGCCCCAGTTTTGAACTCAATGCGAAATTTGTAGCCCATTAATTTTCTTGCATAGAACTGCTGGTCAGGAGTTTGGATTATTTGTTGTAGAAACTCCTTCAAACTCTTTTGATCGCTTCGGATCACAAACTCATGCCCCAACAAGTATTGGCGCCACTTCTGAACCGCCTCCACAATCGCGTACAACTCTTTATGGTACGTAGACGACACCCTTCATCGCGGCCCCAATTTTTTGCTAAAGTACGCCAAAGGATGGCCTTCTTGAAGGAGAACAGCGCCCACACCAAAATCAGATGCATCCGTCTCGAGATTAAAAAATTTAGAAAAATCCGGCAGGCGTAATATAGGAGCCGACGTCATCGCGGCTTTCAGCGCCACAAAACTGTCCTCTGCCACGGTGGACCATACGAAGGCATCCTTCTTAAGCAACTCAGTTAAAGGACCTGCAATGGACGCATAATTGGCGATAAATCGCCTATAATAACCTGTAAGACCCAAGAACCCCCGCAACTGTTTTATAGAGGTCGGGATAGCCCACGCGACCATTGCCGCAATCTTCTCCGGATCGGCCCTCAGCTCCCCCGCTGAAATCAAATACCTCAAATACTCCACCGATGTACTGCAGAAAACGCATTTGGACATCTTTACAAAAAACTGATTAGCCTTAAGGATCGTAAGTACCTCATGCAGGTGACGCACATGGGACTCCAGTGTTGGGCTGTAAACCAGAATATCATCAAAAAAGACGATAACAAAGAGCCGCAGTAAAGGCCTAAAGATGGTGTTCATGGCTGCCTGGAACGTTGAAAGCGCATTTGTTAATCCAAACGGCATGACTAAGAACTCAAAATGGCCGTCGTGAGTCCGAAAGGCCGTCTTGAAGACGTCATCCGCGTGCATCCGAATCTGATGGTATTCGGAGCGCAAATCGAGCTTTGTGAAAAAACGTGCCGAACCCAATTCATCAAACAATTCATCCGCCGTGGGTATAGGGAATTGATCGGGCACCGTGGCTGTATTTAAGGCTCTATAGTCGATGCAGAACCGAAACGTGCCATCCTTCTTTCTAATGAGCAAGACCGGCGACGAGAACGGGCTCTGGCTAGGCCGGATTACGCCAGAAGCGAGCATCTCCTTCACCTGCCGCTCAATCTCATTCTTCTGAAAGTAGGGATAGCGGTACGGCCGGACGTTGACCGGTTTGGAATTCGGGAGTAGTTGAATGCGGTAATCAAAGGGGCGGATCGGCGGCATACCAGTAGGGTTGCGAAACACCGCCTCATGAGAACCCAGAATCGCCAACACCATCGGGTCAAGGTCGGTCGGAAACTGAGGTGGGTCAAAGGTGCCGCTCTGGCCGTCATCCTTAGGAACCGCGACCAATTCAAACATCTCCGCCTCCCCTCGCAATGACATCAAACTCGCGACAGTCTTGAGGGAAACCTCCTGAGCGATCTAGGGGGAAACTCTCAAACAAACCGGCACCCCATTGCGCACAAACTCCAACGTCCCCTCCACGAAATCACTCGTGACACGCTTCGACGATTTCAGCCAAGCCAAGCCGAGAATCACATCCGGCCCATGAATCTGTAGTATATGAAGATCAATTAAGAATACATGAGATTGGATCACCACCCTCGTCTGCAGGCTAGCGTGCGAACACACCAGCGACGCACCATTACCCACATAAACTCGAAACGGCTTAACTGTTGTTAACGGCAGTGACAACTTCTGCGCGACTCGTGGATGCAGGAAGTCATGGGAGCTGCCCGTGTCCACCAAAATAACCACGGGATCCGCTCCGATTGTACCCATCAACTCCACTGCCTTCGGCCGCTGTTTACCCTCCAACGCATAGATGTGGGAGAGGTCAGCTATGATTAAATCCGATTGTGGCTGCTCCTCTGTGGCATCCATCTCCTCCAATTCAGAATCTTCAACGCCTCCCATATAAGCTAAAAACGGACGCTTGCAGGCATGACCCTGCACCCACTTCTCCTCACAGTAGCAACACACGCCACATCGGGTACGATCAGCCCGCTGCGCTGCTGTCAGACGGATTACTGGCAGCTTAGAATACTCGGGACCCCGGGCATAGACTGGTCTGGTCGCCGGCTGGGAGTGTTGATTCTCTTGGGATGAAGCTGCCGGTTGGCCCCGCTGCTCTCTGGGTGTCCAATTCTGCCTCTGGGAACCCGATTGGGCGACTGTAATCTCAGTGTTGCTGTCAAATTCGATCGCGAGAGCCATTGCAGCAGCCACCGATCTCGGATGTTGGTGTTTAACTTGGCTCCTCACCGGTTGCTGGATACCCGCCACGTAGATAGGTAAGAATGTGGATTCCGGAATGTTTGGGATCCGGTTCCGCATTGACTCAAAAGAGGCGTTGTATTCAGACAAAGACCCAGTTTGCACCAATTTTGCTATCAAGCCCAGATAATCCTCAAAACATTGCGGGTCGAAACCGCGACGCACGCCCTCCAAAAAATCATTCCAAAGCACTACTGGATTGCTGGCACGATAATTAAACACCCACTCTGCAGCTTGGTGCTCAAAAAGCATGACCACATAATGTAGGCGACAAGCATCGGGCATCTGCAGATGATCAAAGTAATATTGAACCCGAGCAATCCAATTCACTGCATCCGAACCATTGAAACGCGGTGGCTTCATCTTCATATCCTGCGGTTGTTCCCACGCCCGCTGGCCTCCTGAATTATGCCATGCCGGGTTATCCCACGATGTTGGTTGGCGATTCAGCGGTAAAACTAATCCTTGACGGTTCCCTGGCGGCTCCCACGAATTCATCGCACTAGAGGCAGCCTGCGAACTACTCCCAAAACCAGCGAACTGCCCTGGTATGGAGAACGGAGGCGAAGTAGTACCCGTGCCGTTATTTCCCCCGCTCATCCCGGTCAATGATCCAAAGCCGGGCAGATTAGGGATACTTGTCAACACCGATTGAGTAGGAATCGGAGTTGGCCGCGAATTGGGAAACGCGTCGGTGAACCAGTGCGACGGTAGACCCAAGCTCTACGCCGCCGCCGATCGTGGTGGTACCAACCGCCGATCAAAATCATCCATCCGAGTCTCAAAGCGTGCCATGGAAGCCAGAATATGTTCAAACATCGCTTCCACAGAGTTCGAACATGGAACAGTAGAGGTCGACAAAACGCCACCAGTACTTGGCGCCACGGTTGACCTAATCACTGGCAACCCACCCGAACGTCCGACATTAGCAGCGATAACCTCCATGAGTTCAGTGAAAGCACCAGTTTGTTAAGAGTGTTCCTCTCAACGTGATGCCGGAGTTGGTAAAGTAGAAGTCCCGGGAGGCGAAATCCCGTCGACAACTAGGGTTTGCAAGAAAACGTAAAAAAAACAAAGTAGGCGAAATCTCAGATGATCTTATTATTGATTTAAGCGCCTATTTATAATCTAAGGACCCTAGGGTTGGTTCGACTTACGGACCGGGAAAGAACCAACAAAGAAAACCCGGAACGGAGCTTATAAATTGCTCGACTCAAAAGTTCATAAATAATAATAAAAGCAAAATGATAATTAATAAAATCAAAACAAGTAAACCAAAAATAATACTAAAATATTCTCTTCTCCTTGCCACCTTATTTGGAGACAAAGTCACCAAATCTCACCGGCGGCCTCGTCCTTCTCCTCGGCTTCCCTTGCTTGATCGCCGCTCTTGGAGAAGGTCTTCCACGTTCCACCGTTTCATAATTCACCTCCTCAGCGTGCTGCTCCTCTATCTCCTCTTCCTCCATTGCTGCACGTTGTTGCTCTGCCCGGACCGGAGGAACAAACGTATCACATTATTACCCGCTACCCATTTGGAGACTCTTATGCTACACTATCTACAATAATATTAAGTCACTTAAGGCATATCAATGGACAAATTTTGTTTACCAATAATAACAAAAATCAAAAGCAAAGGGATAGAGCATTTTAGAACAAAGGATCAAAAGCGAGAGGTGAGATTCAAAAGAGGATGGATATGAATGCATGTCCAATTAGAAATTATTTATGCATGTAGTCTAACTAATCGATCGGGTATGACAGCTTAGACCATCTCCAAGAGTACATTAAAACTTAAAATGGGATAAGTATTTAGCTCTAAGGGCATCTCCAATCATTACACTATACTCAAACCCATTTTAGTGTAAATGTCACACTAAATATTGATTTTGCTCCAACCATTTACATTAAACTCAAACGCAAAAGAATATTCTTCATCCACTAACTTTTTATACTTTTCAATCATACCTATATATTTTATCTAAATTACACACCAACCCCATGACACTTTGTCAATATCTTAAATTAAATTAAATTAAATAATATAGTATAAGTTTTATTAATTAATATAACTAAATATGAATTCTATTATTTATTAAATAATAAATTAAAAATTTAGAAAATTTAAATACAATAAAAATATTATAAAAAAATATTACAATATACAAATAAAATAACTAAAACTCAAAATTAAAATTCATTGAAAAATACCACAAGTACATAAAACATACTACGACGTACACATAAAATAACTAAAACTCAATGTTCGAATTTCACATATTGTTCCCACATAAAATTATGTTTCCCTATTTTAGACTTTCCATATTATGTACACATATTAATTACTAATGTTTAACTATTTTTTGTTATATTTGATAGCATAAAGTAACGGCTATTTTGAATAAATTTGAATAAAGTAACTATTTTTTGTTTCTCTATATTGGAACGGCTCTTTGTTAACTCCGTAATAAATTATTTTTTTTCCAATTATGTTGAATAATATAATACTAATATGGGTCAGCCCACTATTTAATAACTATCAAATATTAATAAGATTAAATTAGGTTATTATCATATCATCTTCTCCATGCCGCCGCTGCTTCTCTCTGTAAGTTTTTCATTCTCTGAATTTTAATTTCTCTTCCTCCACTTCTTCTATTTTGATAAATATGAATTGATTTGGATTTGAATGCAATAACTCAAAATATAAAAAGTGTTTTTGGTATACTTTGAGAGCAAACCTAAAGATAGGTATTTTTTCTTCAAAAACCTATAATGAGATTGGTTTTGCAGTACTGTTGTAGGTAATATTCTACTGCATTTTAGGTTTTGCAGTACTGTTGGAGATGGTGTAATAGTACTAAAAAACCAATCTTATTTTTGGTTTTTGAGAAAAAAATACTATCTTTAGGTTTACACTAAACCAAAACCTAAAAGTTTTTCAAATTTTGTGAGTAAAAAAGGCATAATATAGAGAATATTCTTTTAAGTTTGATTTTAGTCTAAATGATTAGAGTAAAATTAATATTTAGTGTGAGATTTACACTAAAATGAGTTTGAGTGTAGTGGAATAGTTGGAGATGCTCTTAATATCCTTAAATCTTAATCAAAGATGTATTGAGTGGAGGAATGAATTCATCTTAATCTAAAGATTCAATATACAGAGAGAAGATCTGCTGCACAACTTATTTAGGCGTTATGTGAGCGCCAACAATCCAAGTCACCATTTCCTTTAAATATAGTGATTCACGTTAGGTATTATTAATTTTCATTCTCGTCTCTCTATTTTTATGGGCCAATCTTTTAATTTATCTTCTTTTTCTATACAATAACCTAAATATTGTGTAACAATTACAATAGGCAATATAACCGCCTCTGTTTGCATCAAGAACTTTTCTCTTATAAATTAATTAAAGGTTATTTGGTCATCTTTCTCGATCTCTCTATATTTATGTCTGCATCTGTTCGTTTCTTTTATGGTCAAAACTTTGTAACCCGTTGATAGCTAATACTTATTTCACTCTTCACATTGCCATATAAGCGTTCTACTCCCTCCGTCCCCTTCAAGATGACCACATTTCCTTTTTTGTTTGTCCCAATTAAGATGACCGCTTTCCAATTTTGGATATAACCTCCTCTCTCATCTCTTCTCATTAAATTTCACCTAACAACACCTCCTAAAATCCCGTGCCACTCAAGAATGTGGCCATCTTGAGTGGGACGGAGGGAGTAGATAACAAAATTTGTGATTTTGATAATTAATAAGAATGTTGCTAATGAAAATATTTATTGCTGATAACATAAACTCGATAAATATAGTGATAGTGATTGCTACAATTTTTTTTTCTGAGTACACGACATTATATGTAGTCATTATTGGAGTTTCTACTTAAAGAAGATTAAAAAACAAGGGTCTGCCAGAATTGAGAAACATGACACAGAAATTAATGTTGGAAAAGCATTGCAAAGAGAATCGATTTGGGAAGAGCTTTAGACATGACAATGGGGATCTGCAGAGAAATAACCAAGAACATAATGGGAATTAATTGCAAAATTGGGCGGTGGAAATTTGTAGACAGAGAAGTAAAATGGAATAAAATCAATAAATAATAAGAGTGCTGACATATAATAAATTAATAGAAGATAAATTAAGAGAAATTAAAGGGCTAATGTATGAATCACTATAATTAAGGGAAATGGTGACTTGGACGGTAGGCGCTCACGTCACGCCTAAATAAGTTGTGCAGCACATCTTCTCTCTCAATCCAAAAAAAGTTAGACTAATTCTACTATATTAGCCTATCAACTAAAATTAGACTAATTCTAAAAATGAAAAATTTCAAACTAACACTAACTTTACATATCATTCTAAACGTGGACTCTACAATACACTAGCATTAGTTCCACCACATTTTCCCTCTCCGTCACTCTCTTATTTTAGCCATTGCATGCATATTAAAATTCGTGTCATTTACAACTTTGTCTATATTTTTTTTACTGAGGTAATATTACCTTTGCCTAGTTTTTTCCAATGCCCCTCATATAGGTTGGCCAGTTGGCCTAGGTTTCTATAAATCTGCCAAAAAATCTTTGAAATTTAGAGTTTTCTAAAAATTACAAAAACGGGAAACATAGTCATTATTCTCCGAAATGCATTCATAATTCCAAGTATCAATAATAAATAAATATAAACAACAATTCCGGCAAAAACTCAAAATAGATAAATTCTCGGTCCATTTAGTTATTCCAACCAATTCAAGTATAGAAACAGCTAGGATTTGGATTTGATTAATACCTATCTTGGAATTCAAGAGGAAATTAACAGGATAAATGTTTACCTTTTGCATTGTGCTAAATTGAGTTGGGGAAAGAAAATGAGAAGGAGATATGGTGTGTTGACAAAATAGTGGAGAAAAAATAAAAATCTTTTAAGATTCAAGTAAATAAAAATAATGCATCACTAAAACGGCAGAAGTAAAACGACGTAGTTTTAATCTAGTATCGGAGTAACCATTTATCTTTTTAAGTTGGGAATTTGGGCCTTCCTAGTTTCTACACCAAAAACAACCGTGTATTAATAGATCAAAAATAAATCCTAATCCTCTTATGCTAATTCTAATTTTAACTACTCCCCCCGTCCCATTAACGATGATCTACTTTCTTTTTTGGTTTATCCTAACCAAAATGACCTTTTACTAAAAATGGAATCACTTTTATGTCTACTTTATTCCCTCTCTCTTACTTTATTATCTTCACTTAGCACATAAAATAAAGTTGCATAAAATCTCATGACACCCAAGGAAGGGGTCATCTTCCTTGGGACGGAGGGAGTATATTTTAAGTTGATATCTCACAAATATTTCACTTAAATGAGATGAATGGAGTAATTAGAAAGATAATCTTTATTCTTATCCTAATTCCGATTCTAATTATATTTAAATTTGATGGTTGTGCTTAGGCAACACTAGGCGGACATACTATTATGTGGTCTCTAGACTATTCGTCGATGTTGTAACTAGTAAAAATGTTAAGTTGTAAATAAGTATTAATCTCTTATGGAGGGTACCTATTTTCAATTTTTACAGTTGCAAGATACATAACTTTTTTGTGGTTATTTGCAATTATGCATTAAGCATAGTATGTGATAACTAATTTATTAGCCAAATCTTCAAAATATCATTTAATATTTTGTCTGTGATCCTTAAGAAAATAAACTCTAAAGCCAAAATTATGTAGACTGGAAACGTAATTGGATAAGATTCTCATCGATGAAAACTTAGAGTTTGAACTCACCGATTCATGTCCTCTATTTCCTCGACATAATTCCACGAAGAATGTTCGATAATCATTATGCATGTACTTAACAAGTTCTTTGAGGAATAAGGACAAACTATTTTCTTTAAAGTAGCAAGACAAGTCTTGGTTAATGACGATGAAAGATGGATATCAATAGAATCTGTCAAGATGATTCGATTGAACATCCTAGAGAGACAAAATGTTTTGAGGAATCTTTGATCACTCAAAGAGTCTCTGACTCAATTCATCGCCTAAAGTAATAAGAAATGACTACAAGAAGATTTAACTGGAAAGTAAAAAAACCTTCACTATAATAGTCGTTATTTTACTATTAGAGGATAATAATATGATAGATGACGAATTTATAAGGGCAACACTTTTCCTACATCCTAGTTCATCTGGACAAAAGACTAGATATAAAACTCGCGAGATCCTGAATTGTCATCAACATAAGATAAAAGCGAAGTGAAGATGCTTTGTAAGCTGGATTGACCTCTTCTAAAGAAGGACAATGACTTACATGACAATGCAACTTTTAACTAAGAGATCTTAATCTAATTTGGAATTTGTAGTAGTGGGAGCATGCTCAATTATTGTTTTATGGTTGATGTTTAGGACTTTGTTTTAGTGATACCATATTTTTCATGTACCATAGAAAAAATAAGTTATATATCATAGTATCAAAACAATATAAATGCAACAAGATTGGGGATTGAGCAACAAGTCAATTTCTTAAACAATGAATGATAAATTATTTATGACTCTTAATCGTAATGCCAAGAAAATACTTAGCAATCATTCTAACTGAGCTAAACTATCAAGATTTTAACAAATACTCCCTCCATCCGCGAATAGGAGTTCCGTTTTTTCATTTTAGTGCGTCCGCGAATAGGAGTCCCGGTTCACTTTTACCGTAAATGTTAATAGGATCCCACCTTCCACTAACTCATTCAACTCACATTTCATTTAAAACTAATATGTACAAGTGGACCCTTATTCCACTAACTTTTTTCCATCCACTTTTCTTAACATTTCTTAAAACCCGTGCCGCCCATAAATGGGACTCTAATGACGGACCGAGGGAGTAGTTTGTTAAATAGTTTGAAAGTCATGAATGTTTGTTTGATGCACTATAAGTTAGAATAATTTGACAGTTCAAGAGTTTCAAAATACTTATAAAAGTGCAACTTAAGAAGACGAGCGAGTCTCAATGGTTTACACCATAAAAGACGAGCAATGGATTATGATTAGCAGTGAGAGTCAAATATCAATTGACTAATCCAAGCATTCTACTCAAGAATGGGATCATTATAAAATAAGGAATTAAAGTCTTTCTAAGACAAGTTTGGTTAGTGATGAGTTATATTCATTAACTTCTTATCATTGATGGGATACACATTAGAAACAATGAGATATACTTTAAGGAAACTACCAACATCAGTACCTTCTACAACACACAAGTTGTGGACTAGAGTGAGTCTAGTCTAGCATATCTCAATGTATGGGGTTGTTCCAACACTTGTTGGAAAGGTATCCAAGTAATTGGAGTTGAGTATTGAGGTATGTCTTAAGGTTATCCCAAATGATAAAAGGTTACAATTTTTGTAATCTTCAAAGATAGAAAGTGTTTGTTTACACAAACACTAAATTCTCGTACGAAGATCATGAGAGGAACTACAAGCCTAACAGCGTGATTTTCACAACCTAGATAGGCCTTGGCTACCTATCGAAAGGTTGCTGATAAATCTCATTCTAGGCATTGGTTAATGGTCAGGATTACATGCTTAACTGGATAATGTGTGCAAAATAAGTTGCTAAAGTATGCAAGGTAAGATACAAGTCGGAAGGACAGGGTCGGGAGAAATTCAGGTGAAATGAACGCATGAAGGGTGCAATACTGATAAGGATGCATGCCTTAGAGCTTGAGCACAAGATGGAAGGGATTGCTACATATGATCATCTATCTATGTTTGGGACCACCTTGTTGCTTTTTGTTATTTTTCTACTTTGTCCTTCACCCTTTTCAGCTTTATGCAATTTTAGGCAAGTGGTTAGCCAGGACAGTCTGATATTCCTTTTTGCTTTTGCCTATCCATTTTTAGTAAGTTCCTCACTTTTCACATGCACACTAGTAGTCCAGCATCCACTTTCACGTGCATATCTCGGAACATGAAGCATCCAGATAGTTACTTACTGGCCAGGTAGGTATAGGTCCCATTTTATTTTACGCCTAGTTAAAATTCAACCCCAAAGTGTGTAGCAAACCAACCCTTTTAGAATGTCATTGCAAGTGTATACATCCATCTCTGTGAGATCGATCATTTACTCTGCTATACTAGCCAGTAGAAGTGGGTTGAGGTTTTTGATATGGAAGATAGACACAGACCTAATGATCATCTATCTAGGTACCCTCCTAGCGAGCTGAAGTATGCACACACGAGTCAGAGTCAAATTCCTTACTTATAAGTTGCAGTGTCAGTCAACATGTTTCTGTTACCTTGAGGAGATAAATGACACTAGTGTGGTATAACAACAGGACGGATCTAACGGTGAGATAAGTCTTTTGATATGAGAATATCTCTACAAATATCTCATATCTCTATTATTTAGTTTAGTATTATTTAGCATATCTTTCTATATATTCTTAGTATCTTTATTTCTTGTTCCCTAAGTCAGAATAGTCTTATAAATAAGAGATATTGTATTCTTCTATTTCATTGAGAAATATCAGTTATCCTTTTATTTTATCTTTACGCTTATATCGTATCATTCCTGGTTTGATCGACCGGCAAAGCTCCGGCGACTACCTTTTATCCTTAAAATTGATGCCGGAGTGATCGTCGGACAACAGCTCCCGTGACGTTCGACGCAAATTATCCGAGTTAAGGAATTTCATTCTTAACAATTAGCGTTTTCATTGGAACTCATGACAACGATGGTTTCTGCGCGCGTTCCAACAATTTCGCAACCGCTTGAAGGGAATCCGTTGAACCAGTTCGCCGCAACCCTAGAGCACATCCGCGTAAGGCTAACATGATTCGAGGCCAGATTGGATGAACGCGACCGCTGGGCAGCAGCAATTCGACCACCAGCACAGCCCCCTCCTGAGCCTGACCCACCCGTAGTGAACACGGGATTTCATCCGCCGCACACTCAACCTCCTGATCCATTGGTATGGCAGCAGATGTATCACAACCAGCAGTTGTATCACAACCAAAATCTGGCAACCTCAACATCCGGACAACCGCAACTTGACCCGGCGTCACCTCTTGGAAGTCAATCGCTGAATCAGCCTGTAATCCACCCTCTAGGACCTCCGCAATGGGGGACTTCGACGTTTTCGCTCCCTGGTGCTCCTCAGCCGCTGCACAATCTGCCTGAACAACACATTCAGTGCGAATTTTTAGCATATGATCAGGAACCTACAACAGCCTGGCCACTCCACACCACGCTTAGACAACTCACTTGCCGAGATCAGCCTACTCAGCGACAACCAGTTGGATTTCAGCAATACGATCAGCCCCTGGCTCACCAGCTTTCCTGTTGGGAACCTCCTTTAACAACAATCGTCGCTGCAAATCAGCCCTACCAAAGCTACCAGCCGCCGCCACCGATGTCGCGATCAGATCGCCTGCCACAACAGTCAAGTCCAGCATTGCCCAATGCTGCCTTTGAACCATCGTTGTACGACGCGATCTACCTATGCTTCATCTTCTCATGTGTTGCGCAAGAATTCATCTTGGGGTGTTTTAGAGAGTACCCAGAAAGAGAATTTTATGGTTAATTGTGATCGAGTTGAGGAAAGATTAGATGATTCTACCGAGAAGAATGATATTGATGGGAATTTGGAAGCAGGGGAAGATGTGTTAGAGTTTGTATACTAGAAATCACCTTTCGAGTGATTGAATACTGTTAAAACTCTTATTTTATTTTTCAAATGAATAAACAAATTATTTTTGTCATAATGTTATTATGTTTTACATTTAATGGATGTTTATTGCATATTTAAATGTATAAGTAACTTAACAAAGTCTAAGTCTTTGTTTTAGTAGACCGGTTGTGGGCGTCGTTCACTTTAAGGTAACACGGTCAGTTCTAAACAAAGAAAAAGAATAATTTCACAACCTAGATAGGCTTAGACTACCTATCGTGAAAGGTTGCAATGCCAGTCCGATTATTTCTAAGTCTTACTGAAATAAGATGACGTTGGTGTGGTATAGCACTGAATGGATCTAACAGCGAGACAGTCTTTATGCTATCTACTGAAAAACGAGGTCTCGTAAATTATTTCTCAATCAATGTACGTTAGCATTGAGCATACGGTATTGATTATGCACTACTTTGACTTACCAAATGGTGTGGGTTTTTCGCAACCCAATAAGCCTGGTATATTGGGTAGTGGTGATTAATATCTAGCGGTGCTAGGATTGCTATTATGTTGAATCGTGCGCGAGGTGAGTCTCGTTTGATAACATACTCAAGAGAAGCTTGAAATAAGGTTTTATTATTCGGAACCTAGCTAGTTGGAGTTTAATTACTCTATGAATAATAAATAAGATTTTCTTGTTGAGTCCTCTCTTGGAATAAATAAGATATTAATTAATTAAGTCCATAGCAGACAATAATTAATTAATGGATGTTTCTATCTTAAGCGCGGGAAATAAATATAAAGTATTGGAAACCCGAAGTACTTATAATTTCGGATTTGGATGGGGAGTGCAGATATTACTTCTGTAGTGGCTGCTCGTAATATTCCAATTTTAAGCTTATATTAAATTAGGGTTTAATTTAATTAGTAAAAAGCTAATTGGAGGAGCTCATATCCAAAGCCTTCCATAGATCCTGACTGGGCCCAATATGTGACTTATTATAAATAGGAGAATAAAGGAGACAGAAAATACACTTGTTTTTCTCTCAAAATTTTCGGCCCCCCTACTCTTAGTAGAGGTCGAATTTTTCTCCTCCGTGGGAAATGACTTCTGTCTTCTCTATTTAAGTCCTAGTGCGCTGGTGAGATCAGCCCACCCTGATATCAGTTCACAGTCCGGGAACCGGTCAGAAGATCCGTGGTTTTGTACTAAAATTCTTCACGTGGAGAAGGCGCTAGCTATCTTCGATTCTTTGGAGATCCGTGCGTCGCCGCCGTGACCACCGGAACCGGCGAACTCCAGTCAAACGTGCCGATCGAGTGGGAGCTAGGGCGCGATCGAGCGGCGACGCAAATACGAGCGTGGGCTCGTCCGCGCCGCCGGCTAGACCGCGGGTCCTTCTCCCTGGTTGAGACGGCGATCGACAATGGCGGCGGTCGACAGGAGCCGCTGCTCGTCCGAGAGCAGTGGCGGTTCCACCGCCAAGTAACCCTAACCCTAGCCTAAACCCTAACCCTAGTCGGATCTAACCCTAGCGATGCGAGACCGAGAGCAGCTACGCCCTACACGGCGGCTGCTGCGTCCCGCAAGACCGCCGGGGCGGAAGGATAGTCACCGGAGCTGCGTGGCGGTGGCTGCGCGGCTAAGCGACGTCGACGGAGGGAGTTATCGGCGCATTCGCGTCGGAGTGGGAGAACGGAAGCAGCCGCGCCGTTGCGCGGACTGCCGGCGGTTTCTGGGCGGCAAAATCGTCGTTCCGGCGGATGAACCCCGGTGTATTTTATCGTTCGTCGTACGTGCGAACCTCGTACGATGAGATAACGATGAAATATTATTTTAATGATTATTTGATTCCTAAATTAAAAGATATCATTAAAATATTATTATTAAATTGAAATAAAATATTTTGGGAAGATTTTCCTAGATTTTAGGAATATTTAGATTATTGACCATATCTAGGGATATCTTCTAATCCTAGATGATGTGGACAAGAATAATTTAATAGTTTCCTAATTATAATTATATTATATATCTAGAATCCTTATAAGGATAGATATGTAGGATTTCATTAAATAATAAAATATATTATTCTCTTCCCAATCTTAATAAGGAATTAATTTAAGTTTATTTATTCATGTCCGTCAAAGATATAAATAATTAATTATTTTAGATAAATCTTATAGAAGACATGAATATAGATTAAACTTTAGTAATTAATATATTTTCCTTTAATAAGATGTATAAAAGATAATAAAAGATTTAATTATCCAGTCAATTAAATACCAACAGAATTTAATTAAGCCTTTAATCTGCACTAAGGCTAAGGATAATTAATGAAAAATCATAACTTAAATATCTAAGTGATAATTACGAACTAAGTTTGTATATGGTCTCCATCGATTGGTCCACAACTTATGAAGCTAATTTCTGAATCTTATCGCCACCCATGCTGTGGGGACAATAATCCTAAGAAATAGCGAGTTCATATAGGTGGACTTCTCAATAGTAAATAGTATGGACTAGAAAGTAGTTTCCAATATTATCGCCACCCATGCTGTGGGGACAATAATCCTAAGAAATTACAAGTTTCAGAAGTCTCAAACAGAATTTACGAGATAGCTTGGTCTTGTTATCAACGCATGAGCATTGTTATGGGAGTGTGTTGTAGAAACGAGATATTGTAATGCTAAATCTGATGGTCGTGCTTAGGCAACATTAGGCGGCCATGTCGTGCTGCGGTCTCTGGACTATTCGTTCGGTGTTGTGACCAGTAAAAATGTTAAAATTTTAATGCGTATTGACCTCTGCTTGAGGGTATAAAATTTTAATTTTACAGTTGTGAGAATTTGAAAAGTTTTATGGTTTAATCTACTCAATTTCTTCACATAAGTTTATGACAAATAGTAAATATTCTGTTTTGCAGTGCAACCTAAATCGTCAACATGTCACTCAATCCTCTTTCTACAATTCTTAAAGAAAACAAACTCGAGGGCCAAAATTACATAGAATGGAAACAAAATTTGGACATCGTTCTCACGGCTGATGAGTACAAGTTTGTGCTCACTACTCCACGGCCCCCAGTGCCGGCGGCTAACGCCGCGCAGGCAGCGCGAGATGCCCATAGACGGTGGCACAAGGCGAATGAGATGGCTAAGTGTTATATGTTGGCCTCCATGTCAACAGTGCTTAGACATCAGCATGCCGCCATGGCAACTGCCACCGAGATTATGGAAAATCTCACAAATCTTTTTGGTACTCAGAATCGAACAGCTAAGTCTCAAGCTTTTCGGAGTATCATGTGCAAGTCTATGAAGGAAGGCTCGTCTGTGAGGAACCATGTCCTCGAGATGATGAGCCATCTCAATCAAATTGAGGTTTTGGGAGGCGTCATTGATGCCGAGTCCCAAGTTACTATTATCCTTCAGAGTTTGCCTCCTAGCTTCCAGCAGTTCAAGCTCAACTTTGAGATGAACAAAAGGAATTACACCTTGGCTGAGTTGTTGACTGAACTTCAGTCGGCAGAGGATCTCATGAACCAAGCTAAGGCTGCGATGGTTAGTTCGTCACATCATTCCTCTGGCCCTAGGCTTGGCGCAGGAAAGAAGAAAGTGACGAACCAGGTCGCACCTAAGGAAGCTAAGGGAAAGAAAAAGAGGTGGTCGGGAAAGAAGCAAACCGAAAAGTGTTTCAAGTGTGGAGAGAAGGGGCATTGGAAGCCAGATTGCCCTAAAAGGAGCAAGGCTACAGGTATGCACCAAGCTCTAGTTGTTGAGTCATGTTTGGCTTCGACTTCATCTCATACTTGGGTTATTGACACTGGAGCTACTGATCATATTTGTTTTGATCCTGACTTAATGCAAGTGACAAGACGGCTATATGATGGAGAGATCGAAGTCCAGCTGGGCGACGCTACTAAAGTGGCGGCCGTAGCAGTGGGAGACGTTTATTTGCGTTTTAGTAGTGATAGATTTTTGGTTATGAAGAATGTTTTCTTGATACCTTCTTTTAGAAGAAATTTAATTTCAGTTTCTAAATTGGTTTTTGATGGATATTCGATTTCTTTTAATGACAGTTGTGTTATTAAGAAAGATGGTTCTTATATCTGTCGTGGTATCATGGAAAACAATCTGTACACAATCATATCTACACAATTTAATAATCGCAAATTAGAACTCAATAATGCATCGAAAATTTCAAATAAAAGAAAAGAACCTTCAAGTTCAATGAACGAAACGTACTTATGGCACCTTAGACTTGGTCATGCCAACCATAAAAGGATTCAAACTCTCGTGGATCAAGACCTTCTTAAAGGCCTAGATACTGAATCATTTTCCACGTGTGAATCCTGTTTGGAAGGCAAGATGACTAAGAGACCTTTTAGGGTGAAAGGTAATAGGGCCAAGGAAGCACTAGAACTCGTTCATACTGATGTGTGTGGACCAATGTAAACCGAGGCAAGAGGCGGCTTTCGCTATTTCATCACTTTTATTGATGATTACTCGAAAGTCGGATATGTTTATTTGATGCGCTTTAAGTCTGAAGCTTTTGACAAGTTCAAGGAGTTTAAGGCTTATGCGGAGACGCATCATGGAAAACGTATCAAGAGCCTGCGATCTGATCGCGGAGGCGAGTACCTCAGTGCCGAGTTTTTGGACTACTTATTAGTAGAGGGAATTGAATCCCAAACGACTGCGCCGGGCACACCCCAGCAGAATGGCGTAGCTGAAAGAAGGAATAGGACCTTGTTAAACATGGTCCGATCGATGATGAGTTATGCACGACTGCCTATTTCGTTTTGGGGACATGCCTTGCTTTCCGCGAGTCATATTTTAGACAATTTACCGTCAAAATCTGTTCCTGCTACTCCATATGAGTTGTGGACTGGGCGTAAGCCCAATCTAGAACATCTCAAGATATGGGGGTGTCCAGCTCATGTTTTGGAAAAGGATCCAACTAAGCTGGGCTCAAGGACAGAGGTATGTTTGTTTATAGGGTACCCCAAAGGTTCGAAAGCTTATGAATTCTATAGTCTCCGAGACAAGAAAGTCATTGTGAGTACTCACGCGACATTCTTAGAGGAAGACTTTGTTATGAATCATAAACCCAGCAGTGAGGTAGCTCTTGAAGAGCTCACTTCAGTCGCAAGTTCCATTAACCAAGAACAAGTACCTATAGTACAACCAATTCCCGAACCTTCAACTTCTACACCTAATATTGTAGTGCCGCGCCGCAGTGGGAGGGTCTCTCATGAGCCCGAAAGGTACATTGGTTTGGGAGAATCTATGGATCACTCCTCGGACAGCAATGTACTAGATCCCTGGAATTTTGCAGAGGCGCAGGCGGATGTCGATCATTGCGAATGGGTGAAAGCAATGGATTCGGAACTACAATCTATGATAGACAAAGACGTCTACGATTTGTCCGTCCTACCCGAAGGCTGTACTGCCATTGGGAGTAAGTGGATATACAAACGTAAACGTGGACCCGATGGACGAGTTAAAGTCTTTAAGGCAAGACTAGTGGCTAAGGGGTATACCCAAAAGGAAGGTGTCGACTACGACGAGACCTTCTCCCCGGTAGCCATGCTCAAATCGATCCGGATACTGTTGTCTATAGCAGCTTATATGGATTGGGATGTATGGCAGATGGACGTTAAGACTGCGTTCTTGAACGGTAGTCTTGAGGAGACCATCTACATGGAACAACCCGAGGGTTATGCCGTGAAGGGCAAAGAGCACATGGTTTGGAAGCTTAAGAAGGCCATTTATGGCCTCAAGCAAGCGTCTAGATCATGGAATCAGTGCTTCGATCAAACTGTTCATAAGTTTGGATTCGAAAAATGCCCTAACGAGAGCTGCGTGTACAAGAAGGTAGAAAAAGGGAATGTGGTGTTCTTAGTTTTATATGTAGATGACATTCTTCTAATTGGAAACAATAAAAAGATGTTGTCATCAGTTCGAACTTGGTTGTCAAACCAGTTCGAGATGAAGGATATGGGAGATGCGGGACACATCCTAGGTATCAAGGTCCTTAGGGATCGTGAGAAAAGGATGTTGTGCTTATCCCAAGAACCCTACATCGACACTGTACTTAGTTGTTTTAGCATGCAAGATGCCAAGAAAGGTTTCTTACCTTTTAGACATGACATCCATTTATCTCAAGAGATGTGTCCCAAGACAACATCTGAGATAGCAGAGATGAGAAGGATACTGAAAGTTACGTTTGTCGTGTGTTATCTCGGTGCGCACAGAAGGAAATAAACAGGTTCCCTTGGTCCAGCAAATCCACTAGATCACGCGGTCTAGGAACTCGTTGGTCGTAGGAAATCCTGGTCGTCGGACACACAGAGCACTCTTTCAAAAACCCTCAACCACTTTACTAAACCTAGTATAGGGAAGTAGGGATCGATCCCACAGAGAAGGATGCGTAATAATCATGTTCAAGGATTTGGACTTGTTTTGGGGTTGGCTGCTGCCACGCATTTTTTTGGGGTTGAGGAAAAGAAAAAATAAACTTAACTTGGGAATTTTAAAACTACTACGCTAACAGCTAGACCTAGGCGAAATAACAAAGAGAACGTTGCAAAGAAAATTAACCGCTCAATTGCCAGATCTAAGAAACTACTCTTGTTGAAGTGTGCCTACTGATTCAGCAAAGAGAAAATATTAATTCAACTTTTGGCTGAATTAATAATAGCCGTATGATGTAGAGTAATTAGATGATGTAATCTCAACCGTCCATTCACTTGGACTAGTCAGCTGGTTTAAAAGGTGTTAGTTGTTTTACAGAAAGAGAGAGAGTTTCGGAATCGAGCTGAGATCCCCAAAATTTAGGGATTGTGTTTGTTCATCAAGAATCTGATTTCAATAAAAGAGTTCTACATTTTCTTCGTGAATTCCTTTCTCAATCCATAGTTTTACTTGATTGTTAGCCAACAAGTGGCGCCGTCTGTGGGAAGCAATTTGTCAATCGTTGGGAGCAATCGAGGAGCTGATTCAGGCAGATCTATGGCGCCCAGGTTAGAGGCGGAGAAATTCACAGGTAAGAACGATTTCGGACTTTGGCGCATGAAGATTCGTGCGATGCTGATTCAACAGGGGTTGGCGGACGCGCTACCTACTGGGAAGAATGATGGAACTCAGAAAGAAGCTCTTGATGAGAAGGCTACAGCAAAGAAGGCCGACGTTATGGCTAAAGCGCACAGCGTTGTTGTTCTATGCCTTGGAGATAAGGTACTCAGAGAGATAGCGAAGGAAACAACGGCAGCGGGGATTCTTGAAAAACTTGAAGGTCTGTATATGGCCAAATCGCTTGCAAATAGGCTGTGGATGAAGCAGCGATTGTATTCGTACAGGTTCTTGGAAGAAAAGGGGATCATTGAACAACTTGAGGACTTCAATAAGGTGATCGATGATCTCGAAAACATCAACGTCACAATGGAGGACGAAGATAAAGCCATACTTCTTTTGAATGCTTTGCCAAGATCTTATGATCATCTGAAGGATGCGATTATGTATGGCAGAGAGGGCACAATCACACTGCTGGAGGTGCAGTCAGCTCTTAGGGCGAAGGAGTTGCAGAAGGGTGTGATTAAGGTCCAAGATCAAGCGCCCGAGAGCTTGAATATCAAGAAATTCAAAGGAAAAAAGAATTTCAAGAAGGCTGATTATTCAAAGAATTCAACAACCGATCAGAAGGAGACTCGATCGTGCCATTGGTGCAAGAAGCCCGGTCATTTGAAACGGGACTGCTTCGCTTGGAAAAGGAAGCAAGCTGAAGGTGCTGCACAGGGAAAGAACAACTCAGATTGTGTGCAAGAAAATGAGGTTGCTGAAGCTTTGAATGTGATGGAAGTAATCGAGTCAGTTTCCTGGATTCTAGACTCGGGATGTAGCTTCCACATGTGTCCGAATGTGGAATGGTTTGAATCCTTAACCGAGTCAGCAGGGTCTGTGGTTCTTGGCAACAACCAGGTCTGCAATATTCAAGGAATTGGAAGTGTGAGGCTGCGTTTATCTGATGGGTCAGTAAAAGTCCTTAATGATGTGAGGCTTATTCCTGAAGTGAAGAGGATCCTTTTATCATTTGGTCTGCTAGAACAGAAAGGGTGCTCGTTCGAATCATCTGGGGGAAGTATGAAGGTGAGAAGGGGTGCGAATGTGATGTTGACAGCAGAGAGGAAGGGCAGTTTGTACTACCTAAGTGCTTCGGTTCTGAGAAGCAAAGGTGAACTACATAATGTCAGAGATAATTCCCTCAGAGTATGGCATATGAGGCTGACACACTCAGCAAATGGCAGTGTGAAAGAATTAATCAGAAAGGAAGTAATTCCAAAGTCAGAGGATGGAAGTCTTGAGCCATGTGAAGAGTGCATATTGGCAAAATCAAAGAAATTGCCTTATCCACGAGGTAAACACACATCCACAGCCCCTTTAGATTACGCACATAGTGACTTATGGGGTCCTGCCCCAGTGAACTCTGTTGGGGGTGGGAGATACTACATGACTATTATAGATGATTTCTCTAGAAAGATTTGGTTGTATGTTTTGAGGGAAAAGTCTGAAGCATTTGCTAAATTTAGAGAATGGTGTAAGTTGACTGAAATGGAGAAGGGATGTGTGTTAAAGTGTCTGAGAACAGACAATGGACTTGAGTTCTTGTCCAAGGAGTTTGAAAATTTTTGTGCGGAGAGAGGCATAAAAAGGCATAGGACAGTTCCCCTCAACCCACAGCAAAATGGGGTAGCAGAGAGAGCAAATAGAACTATACTTGAAAGAGTTAGGTGCATGTTGTTGGCCTCTGGAATGGAGAAAAAATTCTGGGCACAAGCTGCTGCAACTACTGTGAAGTTGATCAATATGTGTCCATCTTCTAGCATAAATGGGGATACTCCAAACTACAGGTGGTATGGCAGATATGGGGATTATTCTCATTTAAGAACTTTTGGATGTAAAGCCTTTGCTCATTTGAAGCAAAGCAAGCTTGATGCTAGAGCTGTGAGATGTGTGATGTTAGGCTATCAGTCAGGTGTTAAAGGGTATAGGCTCTGGTGTATAGAGCAAGGGAGACAAAAGGTGATGTTAAGCCGAGATGTTGTGTTCATTGAGAATGAGATGCCTTTTAAGAAATCTGAAAAGGAGCTGGATATAAGCTTCAATGCTGGTGGCAACTCTGGTCCAGAAGTTGAGGTGGAGCTGGGACCAGAAATCCAGAGTGGGGATGGTGCTGAAACTGATGATGACTTGATCAGTAATGATGAAGTTCAAGGTGGAGCTGAGAGTAGTGATACCCCTGGAGGTGATACTAACAACCACAATGATCTTTGAGATTACAAGCTGGCTCGGGATAGAGTCAGAAGGAAAGATGTCAGACCCCAGCCAGGTACATGGATTCAGAAATGTTGTATTTTGCTCTGTGTGTGGCTGAGCAAATTTTCTACACTGAGCCTAGTTCATATAAAGCAGCAATGGAGTGTAGTGAAAGAGATTACTGGATGAAGGCCATGATTGATGAGATTGAGTCCCTCATCAAGAATGGAATTTGGATTTTAGTTGACAAAGTTGAAGGCAGAAAAGTGATCAGTTGTAAATGGTTGTACAAGAGAAAGATAGAATCTGCAGATGGGGAGAAAATAAGATATAAAGCTAGGTTGGTGGCAAGGGGGTTCACTCAAGAACAAGGAGTGGATTTCAATGAAGTTTTTTCTCCGGTGGTCAAACATATTTCAATAAGAATACTGTTAGCAGTGGTTGCTAGAATGGATTGGGAATTGGATCAACTAGATGTAAAAACCGCTTTCTTACATGGAGACTTGGTGGAAACGATATATATGCAACAGCCCGAAGGTTTTGTCAAGGTCGGGCAGGAAGGCAAAGTGTGTTTACTGAAAAAAAGTTTGTATGGACTCAAGCAAGCAAGCAGGCAATGGCAGAAGAAATTTGATGATCACATATTGAGCAGTGGTTTCAAGAGGTCAAAATATGATGAGTGTGTGTATATAAAGAGAAGAAATGGAATCACTGTTGCCTACTTACTACTATATGTCGATGATATTTTGTTGGCAGGAGCTTGCAAGAGGGAAATACAGATAGTCAAGGATGATCTGAGATCAGTTTTTTACATGAAGGATTTGGGAAGAGCAACAAGGATATTGGGAATGAACATAACCAGGGATAGAAAAAGGAAGCAGATATGGTTGAACCAAACTGATTATATCTCCAGAGTTGTTAAGAGGTTTAAGATGCAGGACTCAAAGGTGACATCAACCCCTCTAGCCCAACATTTTAAACTTTCTGTAACACAAAGGCCTAGCACTGAGGCAGAAAGGACGGAAATGCAGTCAATACCTTATGCAAACACTGTGGGGAGCATAATGTACTCAATGATTAGTACAAGGCCAGATGTGGCTCAGGCCATGAGTGCAACAAGCCGATTCATGACAGACTTTGGCAAGGAACACTGGGCAGCGTTGAAATGGATTCTCAGATACCTAAAGGGAAGTGGAGATTATGGCATATTGTTTGATGGAGGCAAGGAGTGCAATGGGGAAGCATTGATGGGTTTCTGTGATAGTGACTATGCTGGAAATGTGGATAGTAGAAGGTCACAATCTGGATACGTATTCACAATGTATGGAGCAGCAGTCAGTTGGAAATCGAGTCTGCAAGATGTGGTAGGTTTGTCCACAACCGAGGCTGAGTATATGGCTCTAACAGCTGCGGTTAAGGAAAGTTTTTGGTTGAGAGGTATGGTGGCTGATTTTGGTGTTATGCAGGAGGCTGTAGCCATTGGATGTGATAATAACAGCGCCATTCATCTAGCTAAACACCAGGTATTTCATGAGAGAAGCAAGCACATCGATGTGCGGCTTCATTTTGTGAGAGAAGAGGTGGAGAAAGGGAAGGTAATTGTGTTCAAAGTTGATACTGCAGTGAACCCTGCAGATATGCTAACGAAGGCATTGCCTAAGGAGAAGTTCGACCTCTGCTGCAGACTTGTGGGCTTATGCAAAAGGAATACATGAGTTGAATCAAGCAGGCAAGGTGGAGGATTGTTGAAGTGTGCCTACTGATTCAGCAAAGAGAAAATATTAATTCAACTTTTGGCTGAATTAATAATAGCCGTATGATGTAGAGTAATTAGATGATGTAATCTCAACCGTCCATTCACTTGGACTAGTCAGCTGGTTTAAAAGGTGTTAGTTGTTTTACAGAAAGAGAGAGAGTTTTAGAATCGAGCTGAGATCCCCAAAATTTAGGGATTGTGTTTGTTCATCAAGAATCTGATTTCAATAAAAGAGTTCTACATTTTCTTCGTGAATTCCTTTCTCAATCCATAGTTTTACTTGATTGTTAGCCAACAACTCTAATTGCCTAGACCTGGGAAACAAACTGACTGTGGGGACCATGACTGAAAAAGCAGAGTACGAACGAAAAGCTGGCAGAATAACTAACTCGGGTACTAACTAACAGCGACATCATCTTCTTCAACCAAATTGCGTAAAACTCATAAGAAAAACAACATGAACGAAATCAGATCAGAACAAACTAAATCTAAATCAATTTGATGCATAACAACGAAGAACTAAACGGATCTACAGATGCTAGACGAAGTAAAATAGGAAACAAGTGGAAAACTCAAATCCATCCAACAACTCCCCTTTCTCACTTTGGATCCAACCTCAGACGCTAAATCCACTCCGGATCCAAGCGTCCGACACAAACTCCAAACAACAGAAACACTTCATCACTTCAGATTTAAACAACAACCTCCAATCAGTCAACAAACCACAGATCTATCACCAAATTCCCAGATCGAGTACCACAGCATCAAAATAAAACAGAGATCGACATAAAACTTGTTAAAATAAACTCTCAGCAGCAAGATCTACGTAAATCAACTTGAAATATCACAAATAAACGCAAACCAACAGAAGCGAAATGATAATAAGTAGCATCAACAGCCAAGTCGACTCCCAAAAGTGAAGTTCGACCGCAAAAGTGCAAAAACAAACTGAAATTTAAAGAGATTGTATCTTCGCCCACACGCGGACGGTGTTGCACTGAAACTTTCTAAAGAAATGAACCCCTTCGTGACCCAAACTACCCCAGATCTCCCATTTCCAAGTGTGTGTTATGTGTGTGAGCTAAAGAGAGTGAAAAGGTGATGATTTGTGCGTTGCATGCTCTTCTATTTATAGGTGTTGGAGTGGGGCCCAGCGAGGTATAGATAGACTTTGTTGCCCTCAGCTACTGACTCCCTCCGTCACGCCTTCTTTTTCTTTGAATTCTGCTCACTTCACTTCATTCTTTCGCTAGACTGCTCCCTTCAGCATTCCCTCGATCTAGCGATTTTATCACACACCTGGCTTAGGAAACATGTTAGACCCAGCAAATTGTAACGCTTTTCACCATATAACCGATGCATGAAATTAGCCTTATCGGATACCATACGCTTCGGCAGTTGGTAGTCTCATGTATGCTATGCTTTGTACAAGGCCTGATATTTGCTTTGTTGTTGGCATGGTAGCAAGATATCAATCAAATCCGGGCCAAGGACATTGGACTGCCGTAAAGAACATACTCAAGTACCTTAAACGGACTAAGGACTATGTTCTAGTTTACAAAGCAGGCGAGCTGTGTCCTTTGGGATATACTGATTCAGACTTTCAAGCTGATCAAACTCGAGAAAATCTACTTCTGGTTATGTGTTTACCTTAGGAGGTGGAGCCGTAATTTGGAAGAGTGTAAAGCAGAAATGCATTGCAGACTCTACCATGGAAGCCGAATATGTGGCCGCTTCGGAGGCTGCAAAAGAGGCTGTATGGCTCAAGAACTTTCTTATGGACTTAGGTGTGGTTACGAATCTTCCCAAGAGCATCACCATTTATTGTGACAATTCTGGTCGTTGTATGGCAAATTCGAAGGAACCAAGAGCTCACAAAGCGAGCAAACACATTGAGAGGAAGTATCATATCATCAGAGATATAGTGCAGAGAGGAGACATACAAGTGGTCAAGATTGCGTCAGAGAACAACCTGGCAGATCCTTTTACTAAGGCATTGGCGGTCAAACCGTTCGAGCGCCATGTAGAAGGAATGGGAGTTCGACTCGCTCGAGACCTCAACTCGCTTTCAGTATAAGTGGGAGAATTAGACGTAGTGCACATTTTTTTGTATACTCGAAAGCTGTTTTGAGTATAAGTGGGAGATTGTTAGAGTTTGTATACTAGAAATCACCTTTCGAGTGATTGAATTTTCGTTGTAAGTGAGAGAATCGACGAGTACTTTTTTGTGTATACTGAAGCCTCTTTTGAGTATAAAGCCGAGATTGTTAGAAAGCTCGTATACTAGAAATCACCTTCAAGTGATTGAATGTTAATACTAGATTATGTTGTACATTTGATTAATGTTTATTATTACATGTTTAAATGTATAGTTAATTTAACAAAGTCTAAGTCTTTGTTTTAGTGGACCGGGTGGGCGACGTTTACTTTAAGGTAACACGGTGCCAACAAAAAAAAAAAGAATTTCACAACCCAAGATTAGCTTAGACTATCTATCGTGAAAGGCTGCAATGTCATTTCGATTATTTCTAAGCCTTACTAAAATAAGATGACGTTGGTGGGGTATAACACTGAATTGGATCTAACAGTGAGACATGTCTTTATGCTATCTACTGAAAGACGAGGTCTTGTAAATTATTGTCTCTTAATCAATGTACGTTAGCATTGAGCATACGGTATTTATTATGCACTACTTTGAGAACTTTTTAAATAGTGCGGGCTTTTGCAACCCAATAAGCCTAGTATATTGGATAGTGATGATTAATATCTAGCAGTGCTAGAATTGCTATTATGTTGAATCGTGCGCGAGGTGAGTCTTGTTGGATAACATCCTCAAGAGGAGCTTGAAATAAGGTTTTATTATTCGGAATCTAGCTAGTTGGAGTTTGATTACTCTACGAATTATAAATAAGAATTTATTGCTGAGTCCACTCTTGGAATTAATAAGATATTAAGTAATTGAGTCCATAGCAGACATTAATTAATTAATGGATGTTTCTATCTTAAGCGC